>NC_069499.1:319303667-319677417 GCF_027579735.1 Bombina bombina | reverse complement strand
GTGCATTAACCAAAGGGGAGGGATTTGGTCAGCTCCCTATTTAAGAGATACAACAAAGGTTTTTTTTGGTTAAGCACACCACAAAAGGACTATTTAATCTTAACACACATATTGTGGGAGTGCTACCAAAGTGACTAAAACAATTACAAAACAACAAAAAATATTGGTGCACATCCAACCACTTAAGTCCACTCTTTCATGACATATTTGTATATGCTTCTGTCTGCCAAATATACTTACATAGCTTCTAATAAGATTGGAAAAACATCTCGCAATAATATTGGCTTATATTTGAGCTGCAAAAACAAATATACTTCTATCTGCCAAATATACTTACATAGTTCAAATAAAATTGGGATTAACATCTCGCAATAATATTGACTTAAATTTATGCTGCAAAATTTTTTTTTTGCTGTAAAAAATGCCTTTAAATTAAATGGGATCTTAGTCACACAATATGATCATATTCTGCTAAGCCAGTCACCACTTACAAGGTGTCCCATATAGACTGGCCCTAACACTAATCAGTTTACACACTGCAGCAAGTCATGTCTACACAGTGTGAAGCTTTCTAGCTTATTAAGTATATTTATCTGGAACACACCTGGGATGGGTGGCGTGCATTAACCAAAGGGGAGGGATTTGGTCAGCTCCCTATTTAAGATATACAACAAAGGGTTTTTTTGGTTAAGCACACCACAAAAGGACTGTTTAATCTTAACACACATATTGTGGGAGTGCTACCAAAGTGACCAAAACAATTACAAAACAACAAAAAATATTGGTGCACATCAAACCACTTAAGTCCACTCTTTCATGACATAGTTGTATATGCTTCTGTCTGCCAAATATACTTACATAGCTTCTAATAAGATTGGGATAAACATCTCGCAATAATATTGGCTTATATTTGAGCTGTAAAAACAAATATACTTCTATCTGCTAAATATACTTACATAGTTCAAATAAAATTGGGATTAACATCTCGCAATAATATTGACTTATATGTATGCTGCAAAAAAAAGAAGATAGAAGTATATTTGTTGTATCTATATATGGACTGTATATATATATATATATATATATATATATATATATATATATATATATATATATATATATATATATATATAGTGTCCAATCTGAAAAATAAGCGCACAGAGAAACTTCTCATAGTATAGTCTGTTTAATGAATTTCCATAAAAAAACACACTTCCAACAACCCCTTCAGGGTGGGTACTCACACAGATGACCTCAATCAGTATGAGGTAAGTTGAATGTGTGTCTTACACAGAGGTGTAATAGACCAGTCGCTGCAGATGGAACCGAACCCTATATGTCCGTAGTGTGGTAATCTTCACTGAGTTTTCCAAGAGAAAAGACAGTCCAGTCGAAGAGGCAGAAGAACCAAGTGGCCGTCAGCAAAAAAGTTGATACGTTTGAAACAGATATCGGAGCTGTGTATACAAAGTGCTACAGTGTAGCGTGTATCCTGATCAGTGTCCTGCTATGTGGCATAAGGTGGGCATGGCCTAACACATTTCACAGAATAGATCTGCTTCATCAGAGGCTTTGTGAACGCCCACCGTGCCTGCTGCTGTATTTCTATGTAAGTGCAGCGATAGAACACACCTCCACCTTAAACCACGTCACGGGCCAGGCACGTATGTGATCTGGATATTAACATAAGCAAGTGTGTAGATAACAAAACAGAAATAGCGAGTCTGAAATAGCTTTAAAAGAAGGCACTGGATATTCTTTGACATTACTATCTACATTCCATATAATTACATGAAAAGCCAAACTAAATTACTAGATACTTCATGCTGTAATAATGTTACATATGTGATCGCTATATTAAAAAGAATAAAAACTCCTAAAATTAGTTATCCGTATTGAAAAGAATATAAAATAAGAAAATATTTGATAAAATGGCTCGTACATGATTGTACATATCACCCTTCTAAAGTTGGTATATAGTGTGAGCCCATCAATATAAAAATAATAAATAATGTAATCTTATAAATGATAATTTCATACATATATATCAACTAAAAAATCATAAGTAATATTAGGTTTAAAACATGTAGTATACAATTGATATAATCATTAAATACCCTAAAACAAATTACATGTAAGGGGTTATATTTAGTGAAAAATACATGTGTATACATATATACTAATGTGTATACCAATGTGTAGCTATAGTTTTTGTGTGAACACACAAGTACAGCTACACGTTTATATACCCTAGCACTTATACATATATATATATATATATATATATATATATATATATATATATATATATATATACTTACACAAAATAGACGAGGCATTATAAAAGATCACATAAAAATTACCCTTCTAGCCTAAGGTTTAAGGGTATTGAGCAGGTATTTTTGGATGAGAGAAGAGGGAATAGGTTACTCAAGTTAAAACAACGTGAGCGTGAGACCTATTGGATTCACACACTCCAAACATTAGAACATTTAGGAATGAATAGAGAGGTAGATATTCAGGCTTTCATAGTGTGAGTAATATATACATTATCTTTTATAATGCCTTGTCTATTTTGTGTAAACGTGTGTATATATATGTGTATACATGCTAGGGTATATAATCGTGGGGCTGTACTTGTGTGTCCACACAAAAACTATAACTACACATTGGTATACATATTAGTATATATGTATACACATGTACTTTTCACTAAATATAACCCCTTACATGTCATTTGTTTTAGGGTATTTAATGATTATATCAATTGTATACTACATGTTTTTAACCTAATATTACTTACGAATTTTTAGTTCAATATATATGTATGAAATTATCATTTATAGGATTATATTATTTATTATTTTTATATTAATGGGCTCACACTATATACCAACTTTAGAAGGGTGATATGTACAATCATGTACGAGCCATTTTATCAAATATTTTCTTATTTTATATTCTTTTCAATACGGATAACTAATTTTAGGAGTTTTTATTCTTTTTAATATAGTGAGTACATATGTAACATTATTACAGCATGAAGTATCTAGTAATTTAGTTCGGCTTTTCATGTAATTATATGGAATGTAGATAGTAATGTCAAAGAATATCCAGTGCCTTTTTTAAAAGTTATTTCAGACTCACTATTTCTGTTTTGTTATCTACACACTTGCTTATGTTAATATCCAGATCACATACGTGCCTGGCCCGTGACATGCTTTAAGGTGGAGGCGTGTTCTTCCGCTGCACTTACATAGAAATACAGCAGCAGGCATGGTGGGCGTTCACAAAGCCTCTTACGAAGCAGAACTATTCTGTAAAAAGTGTTAGGCCACGCCCACCTTACGCCACTTAGCAGGACGCTGATCGGGATACACGCTACACTGTAGCACTTTGTATACACAGCTCCGATATTTGTTTCAAACGTATCAGCTTTTTTGCTGACGGACACTTGGTTTTTCTGCCTTTTCGACTGGACTGTCTTTTCTCTTGGAACAACTCAGTGAAGATTATCACACTACAGACATATAGGGTTTGGTTCCATCTGCAGCAACTGGTCTATTACACCTCTGTGTAAGACACGCATTCAATTTACCTCATACTGATTGAGGTCATCTGTGTGAGTACCCACCCTGAAGGGGTTGTTGGAAATGTGTTTTTTTATGGAAATTTATTAAACAGACTATACTATGAGAAGTTTCTCTGTGCGCTTATTTTTCAGATTGGACACGTTTTACTTTGGAATCCCTCACTAGGTATTGGAGGATTTATTCATAAGCTGCCGTTTCTTCTAGGATGTATAGAAAACTGGATCAGAACATATTCAGATAAGACTGTTTATAATTGTATTCTTATTTTAGATGAGCTCTTTTATTCTATTTTCTCTATTGTAGAGTTTTATTTAGTTTTTTCTTGTGTGCACAGTTAAAAATTGTTGTGTGTGTAACATACTAACTTTGCATTATTTATATATATATATATATATATATATATATATATATATATATACATATAGGTATAAAATATATATATTTGTTCAAAATACCAACAGCTATACATAGAAATATGTATTTATGAATAAATAGAACATTTTCTTCTATGTAAAGAATATTTGAATGTGAAATTTTCATGTTGGGTTAGTGCACTTGAGAATATGTAATCATGTCTGCATGCGAGTATAGGTTTTTTCCCACTTTTTTTGCTCTATAGTCTTCTATTGGGGAAAACGTTATTGCATGTGTGATATTCTAAGTTTGGCTTTTTACACACTTCGGGTTAGCACGCAAGCGAAAAAAAAAATACTTTCAACTTTTAATATGAGCACAACCCGACATGTGCAAAATCTTACTTCAAGTACAGTTAACGCTTGAGCAGGAACATTAAATAACACTCCACTTGTAATCTGGCACAATATTTTCTTACTCATCTACAAATATTTCTCAATCTGTCATCTTTGATCAACCTTTCTTCTATGTACTTCCACTCCTATTATTTCCACTTCTTTCTCTTGCACTGCTCCTATCCTCTGAGACGCTCTACCTCACTCCATCAGACTATCTCCAACCTTGCATAGCTTCAGGCGCTCCTTAAAACTTATTCAGAGAGGTTTACCATCTCTCTTCTGTTTTTCATCATAACCTAAATAAAGATCTTCCTTGACTATGTTCCACGTGACAAACTATCCCAAACCATATGTCTCTGCATTTTCAACCTGTAGACTGTAAGCTATTAAGAGCAGGACCCTCTTCCTCCTGTGCTAGATTTTCTTTAGTCTGTTATGTTTTTTGTATGTTACTACATATTTTTGTCTATACCGTTGCACCCAACACTATGGAATTTTGTGGCGCTATACAAATAAACAATAATAATAAAGATACAACCCCAATTCCAAAAAAGATGGGACAGTATGGAAAATGCAAAAAAACAAACAGAGTCAATTGAAAATTTAATTCACCCTGTACTATATTGAAAACCCATTTTTAACACATTATTTGATGTTTTACTTTGTAAATTGAATGTATTTTTTAAAGTATACAATCATTTCAAATCTGATGACTGTAACTTGTTCCAACAAGTTGGGACAGGGCCAATTTAGGACTAATAGTGATGTGACAAGCTGAAAGAAGAAGGTGATGTAAAACAGGTGAGGCAATTGTTTAATCATAGTATATAAGGAGCCTGCAAAAAAACCCTAGTCCTTCAAGAGCAAGGATAGGTCGAAGCCTTTCCAATCTGCCAACAGACGCATCAGTTAATAATGCAACACTTTAAGAACAACATTCCCCAAAGACTAATCGGTGGGGTTTGGGCATTTCACCTACTACAGTGCATAATATAATTAAAAGATTCAAGGAATCTGGTCAAATCTCTGTGTATTAAGAGCAATGCCAAAAACCACTTCTGAATGTGCATGATCTCCGATCCCTCAGATGTCACTGTTTCAAAAACCATCATGTGTCTGTAATGGATATCCTGACATGGGCTCAGGAATACTTTGGTAAAACTTTGTCAGTCAACACCATTCGCCGCTGGATCCACAGATGCCTGTTAAGTCTTTAGTATGCAAAGCAGAAGCCATACATCAACACTTTCCAGAAGTGGAATCATGTTTTGTGGTCCAATTAGTCAACATTTCAAATAGTTTTTGGAAAAAACAGTTGTAGTGTTCTTTGGGCCAAAGAGGGAAAAAAAACAACCAAGCTGTTATCAGTGTCTGGTCCAAAAGCCAGCATATGTGTCATGTTCTGGTGTATATGCGATCAGGACACAGACCCTCAGGGTAGTGGTAAGGAATTGGAGACACCGACCCCTGACCTGGTGAAGAGTGTCTTGGATGTGGATAGATGATATTCTGTGATTCATAGTTGCAAGAAGTTATTGTAGAATTCATGGAGAATGAAACATATGTATACAATATATTCTGGCTTCAATGGAAACATAAATTGAAACTGTGACTTATAGTTAATAGGAGTAGCTGCAGGATTCATGAGTGAAAAATATAGCAATATAAGATGTTCAGGCTTCAAAATAAACTGGTAGAAGATTGACTCATCGATGCAAAGGTTTGTTGCAGGTTCACAGTACATAATATTATATGGAGCTGTATGTCAGTAATAAGCAGAGCAGCACAGGTGATAGACAAGTTGCAATTTTAAGACATTAAATACTGTTTGTGCATATATTGGAGAATCACAGGAAAGCTGTTTAACTGAACACATAGATGCAGAGTTCTGAATATATTAACATATTTGGAGGAAGATATTTCAGCTATGACAACTTGTAGCAGAGAATAGTTATAAAGTTCTGAGTATGATGCTGTTGTAGTAATTAGAGAGTGATTATAACCAAATGCATACTTGTAATTTAGAATAAGTTCAGAGTTTGTTAAGTAGCAGTGTCCAGGAAACAAAATGGATTTATTTGGATACTTGCAATTAGATAATTTTAAGCATACTGTAGCTAAAAAGGGAAAGCTGTAGTTTGAATATGCTGGTAAAATCCATGCTGGAACAGTCACAGCCTTCTGTTGTTCTGGTACAAAAACAGTATGATTGTCAGTAGCAGGGAAAGTAGCCATAAAGGGACAGTGATATCAGGCAGGCATATGTTACAATATGTCATGGTATGAGGGTGTGTCAGTGACCATGGCATGGGTAACTTACACATCTGTGAGGGCACCATTATTGCAGAAGATATGTTTACATTTTGGAGCAACATATGCTGCCATCCAGACATCATCTTTTCCAGGGAAATCCCTGCATTTTCCAGCAGGACAACTCCAAACCACATTCTGCATGGATTACAAGAGCATATTTGTGTAAGCACAGAGAGCAGGTGCTAGGGTGGCCTGCCTGCAGTCCTGACCTGTCTCTGATTTAGAAAGAGTGGCACATTATGATGCGCAAAATAAGGCAACGAAGGCCCAGTAAAGTTTCACACCTGAAGACATGCATAACAGATGAATGGGGTAACATTCTGCTTGCTAAATTTAACCAACTAGTGAAACCAGTGCCCAAACCCTTAATAAGTGTTATTCAAAGAAAATGTTATGTTACACAGCGGTTAACAGTCGACTGTACCAACTTTTTTGGAGTGTGTTGCAGTCATCAGACTTTAAATGAGTGTATATTTTCAAAAATACATTAAATTCACAAAGTAAAACAGCAAATAATGTGTTAATAATGTGTTTTCAATATAGTACATGGTGAATTGAATTTTCATATTATTTTCCATACTGTCCCAACTTTTTCAGAATTGGGATTGTATTATAATAATAATAATAATAATAATAATAATAATAATAATAATAAAAAAGATTAGATTTTTGCAGCCAAGAAAAATTCATTTATGATTAAATTTTCATTCTGAATATTCGGGGAAATTTGTTTCCCGGAATATTCATTGGTTGCACTAAATTTTAGATAAACATTTACATTATTTTTCATTTAAATGAAAGTAAATGTTTCAAAGCTACAGTTAAAAAGTTCACCTGTAGCTACAATACGTACCCTAAAGCGCTTTGGAGAAGTTAGTGCAGATCCTGTGAGTGAGGTTGGGACTCTGGCAAGAAGAGGATCAGGTTAGTGCTATCTCCAGAGAATGTTAGGGTAAGTATTGTACCCCTAAATAGGAATTTATACTGAAAAAAAAAAAAGGAATAAATACTGAAGAATTTCATAAGTATATTTTCATTTTCTTTCAATTATTGTGGTGCATTCATTTGGATATTCATTTTTCATAATAAAGAAAATGCACATGGCTAATAAAGATATATAGATCGATCTCAAAAGCACAGTTCTTGAGCACAATACAAAATAACATGGATGGCAAGTTAGCACAGCAGAAGTTAAAGAAGATGACAAAGAAGTTTATCTCTAGAGGCTATGACCAAGCAGTCCTGCAACAATATCAGGCAGATTTAGCACTCGAGACAGACAACCCTACTTGCAAGCAAGTGTTAAAAATTTGTTGACAAACGTCTCATGTTCACCACTACTTATAATGAAGAAAAGGGGGATTAGGAAAGATCCTGATAGTGAAATGGAAGATTCTCTCCACAGACCTGCAACTACCATTCACTGCAATGGACCCCCTAGAGTGGGCTTCAGAAGGGAAAAAAAGACTATGTGACTGATTCATGAAAGCTGGCCAACTCATTGCTATGTAAAACAAAGTTGGCTCAGTATGGGCAAGAAGGGTTGCTTCTGATGCTTGACCTGCTCTACTTGCCATGGGATGATAACAGGCTCTACCTTCAGGCACCAATATACAAACAAGCATTACAAAATTAAACATTTCATGACACAAGGTTTGGGGTTTATCTACTTAATTGCAATTGTGGCATATTTTATGTTGGAAAGATGGCAGATGCCATAAGAACTAGTATGGTGAACAATAGCTCATTTATCAGAACAGCAATCAAGAACCAAAAACATGAACAACCAGCCGCCAGACACTTCACAGAGAAGGGCCAGAATGTGTTGGATTTGTAGTTAGGTTGGTTGACTATGTCCCTCCTGCAGTTGGAAGCAAGATACATTTTAAAATTCAACAATATACACCTATGTGGCCTGAGTATGGCCATTGATTGGTGTTGTTTCCTTTGAATGAGACAACCTATCCCCATCAGTGGATGTGTTTGGGCATCCCCACTTGAACTGAAACTGAGAGGCAAGGTAATTAATTGGTTATAAGCTGAGCAACCCGTAAGCACAAGTACCAAACCATCCTTGGGTTTAAGGCTCTGATTTCTACTTTCAGGGTACTTGAGCTATCTAAGTTTGAGTCTCAATGACAATGGTTGGATATGCATTTCCCACATAAACCAGAATAGGCCATCCTTTTAAGAAATATAGGTGTGGACAAATAAAGTTGCTGACCGGTTTTAACTGCTTTCCTATGCCTGATTGTCACTTATAAGTATGGGTCAATGATCTATGATCAATATACACAGGCAAGTTTTAGTGACTCCCTCAATAGCATGCTCTTCAACAGGTCTATCCCTTAGTAAATAACATCCCTGAACCAGGATGGTCAATTTATATCAATTATAGAACCTAAAATGTTGGTTCAAAATATTAGTAACTTTATATTACAGAGTATCCCCCTGATTGCCATTTGTGAACATGGGTCAATTATATATCATAAATTAGAAATATTGATCTGATAAAGGGTGGCTAAAATGCTGTGTCTGTGGGCACTGTATGTGCTATCATTAATACATAAGTGAAACTATATTTTTATCAACTTGGGATTCATATAATTTGACCAGAATTCTTCATATATAGTATATTTCCTTCTCACACTATGTCAAGTTTGTCACACTTTCTAACTATGGTTGGATTACCCTTTATTTACCATGTGGCAGTTTTGACATGTAATGGTTTATAACCATACTGGGACTACTATCCATTTATGATGAGGATTAGTTTTTATGTACTATGAGGGGTAGAATTGACAAATAAAGGTCCATACCGGGACTTGCTTTTCCCAGTGTTGTATATATTACACTAAATGTGGATGTTTTTCATTAGTGCCATCTGGTGCCACTACATCACACATCCTCTTGTGGAAGGCCCTCCCAGATTGGCCTCCTGCTGACTCCTGACAGGCCCCCTTGTCTGGTAATAATACTACAACAAGGCAGCTTGTTGAACATGGCTCCAGGTATTACAGTGTCCACACCGAGCCAATATAACAGCAATTCTATTATTGTTTGATTTTATCCTGCCACAATTAAAGTCACAGCCATGCCATCATATTGTCTATTCCATTAGGTTCTTATTCACCCTGCATTGGTTAATTTATTATATCTGTGCTTTAGTTATTTTCATACATTTTTCTTTTACTGACCACATATTGGCACACAGATATAGATAGTCTTGTGTATTACAAGCTTATGATTACTCATTACATATTGCTATTTATCCTCCATTGGATTTAATTAATTTACTTTGAAATAACTTATTTTCACTTTGTTATTGATACACAATGTAATATTTTCCTGTTTTATAGCAGGAGGAAAAGTAATCCTCAGAGTTTTGTTGAAGCTGAAATAGATTTTTTGGAAATGTGAATGAAGGAATTCGATAAATTATTCATTAAGCAAGATAAATGTGGATACTTTGAAAACACTTTTATTCTGAGAAAAATATCAATATAATTTCAATCCAGCAGATTGTAGTTTTACAAAGAGTTTGCTGATACTCAGCTGTCAATATTGGCCAGATGATCTAAAGCTCTCTGGTCTGGTGAGATTAACTAAACAAATTATGTACGTGAAGGAGAGACACCTACAGTGCATTTCAATCAAATGCTAAAACAAAGACCCTAAAAATTATGCACAATTTTTCTCTAAATACCAGAGAGTTATTAGTTATTAGACTTATTAGTCTATATTAAAGCATAATTAAAGGGATACGAAACACCATTTTTTTCTTTTATGATTCAGAGAAAGCATGCAATTTAAAACAGCTTTTCCGGGGGGCGTGGCCAAGAGGCAGACATGGCGGATGGAAAATGCTATAGCTCCGAGGGTTGACATCCTAATTTAACAATTACCTTTAGAACCACACATGATCCGTCCAGAATAAACATATATTCAGACCACTGAAACTGTCTACAACCGATACATACTATTTGACTGCAACCTCACTACTTTAGTGAGTGATCGGTGGCGGCAGAATAAGTAACAGAGGCCTAACACGCAGATTTTAGCACTGTCTTTGCCCTGGTCTGACGGGGATCTACCTGGTTAAATAGCCTGTATGATCGAACGAATACTGGACACCTCCAAAATATATATTGCTCCTAACTATAAAGTAGTGACCTGCCCTTGATGGACTATGGAAGTGGAGCTGACTACGGCGTTAGCCCTACTCGAAGGCCTAGGACATCTGATGGACTTAAGATTCAGACAACTCTGTATCGATGTCCGCTCACTGGGCATACAAAAAGATAGAGTTAATATCCACACCATTCAAAGAGAGGAGTCAGGGGAGCGGCTTGGAAGAGAGCAGTGTACTAACGCTCAAATGCATTTGGAGAGTAACGTTGCCACAACACTGCACATCCCGGCGAACACATCCAGCCCTCTCATCTCATGTTTGGAAGCTATGGGCAGTCTGACAGACATAGAAGAAGACTTCCCCTTTGAGCGGTCCAGGGTGGATTCAGGTCTACCCACTGTGCATCTAACCTACGGTGCGGCTGCACAATCACTGGAGATCCGGGATGTTTTTGACACACCGGAGCACCAGTCTATTCGGCTGAGTATGGGGGAGAAGGTGTCATCTGACGGAGCCACCTGATGCCGATCGCAAGATACTTGTCTAACAATAGAAAGGTATGCCGGACAACAATTAGATATTTCTCTGCGGGCCCCAATACAAAGTCACAGATCAGCAGCAGCCCACAACAACTACGGCACAGTTTGCAGACAGATTTATGAGACATGTGAGCTCCCCAGGAATGATACTGTACAAACCCATGCTGGACAGCCGAATGGCCTTTTTGACCCGGGAGGCCGGTTCCTCCATCAACCCGCTTGATATCCATGGCTGCATTTAGGGACTTAGGCTCAGTTAAGGACTTTAAAGTTACTAATGTTATGATTGCCAACACCACAGTCATTGTTCACTACTGTTAGATAGATTGGTTTGTTATGTAACTGTTGTTTGTTTATTATCTGTCGGCGTTTACTTATGTTAGTCATATTCATTTAGACTCAGCCTCCTTAGCAAATATGTCACCCTGTATTTCCCTTATGCTCAAACGCAACCATAGACTCATTTCCCCCTTCTCATGTTATACCTGTGATACACCCACCCTCTTTTATCCCTTTCCCTAACATTTATCTTATGCTCCAAAACCAGTACACTTCTTTGGAGAGGCATTTACAGGCACCCCGCAGGGACCTGTTCATGTTTATATACACTGACCACGCTCACAAATATATGCACGTATGTATCTTTCCCCTTTTTGTTTTCCCTTTTCTCCCCTTGTGCTTCCTTTGTTAAGAGAATCTTGCTTGCTCTGATAGATTTATCAGACTATATTAGTCTAATACATTGCTAGGGAGCTATACAGGTGGTTTGGTTTAGCTGATGGTTAGATCCTATTTAGGGAGGAAATCTAACTCTACTTAAGAAGGCTTTATTCCTCACTCCACAATCCCTATATAACCCTATAATCTTTACACTGAAGCAACCATATATCCTAACATTGCTTAACAGCCTCCTAGAACAATATATACCACTCACTTAGTTCAGGTCATATTGGTTAGCTCCCTATTTCCAATCCTATACTATCATATGTTAGTTACTGTAATATCCATACATGTTTCACTACATTTCTAAGAGAATTGGGGTTAGTGTTTATAATATTACATTGTACAGCTTATCCCCTATTATAGCCTCCCATACACTCTCCTATACCTCTTATTAATGGTCCGTATTGGTGGTGGGCTATAATCCTGACCACTACATATTGGCACCACTTGTTTTATATTGTGAGCAACAGCTCATAGCTTTCTTAATTCCCTATGAACATACATTTATTGATAGGGAACAAATTGCTTCACATAATCCATAGCCAAAATAGATACAGTTACACTAGCATTTTCCCCATGAGTCACAAGCATTTATATTTGAATACAATGACATACCCCTTTTAAATGAAATGAGGTCTTAGATCTCTTTATACCCTGACCCAGCTTTTGGTTATCTTGCCAACATGGAAATATTTCTCTTTGAACTAGGCCACGCCACCCTTTCCCCTTTTATTACACAGGCGGCTCTTGCCCGCTGGACCCTTCCCCCTTATATTTCTCTCAATACTTGTTTTGAGTAACTACCACTTATTATAACACTTATGATAAAATTGGTCCAAGAGTGACCAACGTATTAGTTACTTCATACTCCTCTATTATAAGAAAAATGAGGTTCCATAGATGTTTATCTAGTTTTCCTTTCTATTGTTATTTAAGTTTCAGACATCTAGTGTTATAAAGAAGATATAATTCTATACTCTGCAGTTACAAGAAGATATTGCTACTGTGTTCTCTCTACTATAATAAAGCTCTGTGCAATCCGTGAGTTGGATATATTCAATTGCATGCTTACTTATTATATGTCTATGGTACTGTCACACACACAACTGATCTATTGCTATGAGCTTCAATAATTTCTGCCTAGAAAACGATTCTATATTCACTTATTGTATTTGACACAAACTCTGAATTGTTCTTCTTTTTTATTGTATCATTCAAAAACCTCAATAAAAAAATAAACTTAAAAAAAAACAAAAACAAAAAAAACAGCTTTTCCAATTTACTTTTATTATCTACTTTGTTTTATTCTATTGGTATCCTTTGTTGAAAACATTACGGGCCCGATCCGATATGCAGCGTCGCCCACAAAAGCCGGTGGCGCCAGATTTGCGCAATTTTGGTATTGCATATATGGCGTAGCATATACGTTATGGCCGTATATTGCACCCGTTGCTCGCAATTTTACTCCCATAGGCTAAATCGGTATCCAATATCCAGCGCAAGGCCTTACATGGAGAAAATGGAAAAATCTTACTCCATAAAATGCACCGTAACTCCCTAAAATGCCTGGAAAAATAAATTAACACCTAACGCATGCGCAATGTCTATCTACCTGTCAACCGCAATCCCCCACCGCAATAACTAATAAACTGTATTAACCCCTAAACCCCCATAGCCCACACCGCAACTAACCTATTCTAGTATTAACCCCTAAACTGCCATAGCCCACATAGCCTATTAAATCTATTAACCCCTAATTTCCCACCGCCAAATAGCTACCTAGTTAAAATAATTACAAATTTACCTGTAAAATAAACCCTAACCTAAGTTACAATTACACCTAACACTACACTATCATTAAATTAATTAAATAAATTAACTACAATTAGCTAAAATTAAATACAATTAAATAAAATAAACTATAGTACAAAAAAAACCCCCACTAAATTACAGAAAATATTTTTTTTACAAGAAGTTTAAACTAATTACACCTAAACTAAGCACCCTAATAAAATAAAAAAGCCCCCCAAAATAATAAAATGCCCTACCCTATACTAAATTACAAATAGCCCTTAAAAGGGCTTTTTGCGGGGCATTGCCCCAAAGTAATCAGCTCTTTTTACCTGTAAAAAAAGAAATACACCCCCCCAACATTAAAACCCACCACCCACACCCAGCCTTACTCTAAAACCCACCCAATCCCCCCTTAAAAAAACCTAACACTACCCCATTGAAGATCTCCCTACCTTGAGCCGTCTTCACCCAGCCGGGCGCAAGTCTTCATCCGATCCGGGCACAAGTGGTCCTCCAGCCGGGCACAAGTCTTCATCCGATCCAGGCACAAGTGGTCCTTCAGCCGGGCAGAAATCTTCATCCGATCCGGGCAGAAAAGGTCCTCCATCTGGGCAGAAGTCTTCATCCAAGCGGCATCTTCTATCTTCTTCCATCTGACGAGGAGCGGCACCATCTTGAAGACATCCGACGCGGAGCATCCTTCCTGGCTGATGGACTAAGGATGAATGAAGGTTCCTTTAAATGACATAATCCAAGATGGCATCCCTTGAATTCCGATTGGCTGATAGGATTCTATCAGCCAATCGGAATTAAGGTAGGAAAAATCTGATTGGCTGATGCAATCAGCCAATCGGATTGAAGTTCAATCCGATTGGCTGATCCAATCAGCCAATAGGATTGAGCTCGCATTCTATTGGCTGATTGGAACAGCCAATAGAATGCGAGGTTAATCTGATTGGCTGATTGCATCAGCCAATCTGATTTTTGTTACCTTAATTCCGATTGGCTGATAGAATACTAGCAGCCAATCGGAATTCAAGGGACACCATCTTGGATGACAAAATTTAAAGGAACCTTCATTCGTCGTTAGTCTGTCAGCAAAGAAGGATGCTCCCCGTCGGATGTCTTCAAGATGGTGCCGCTCCGCTCCGGATGGAAAAATATAGAAGATGCCACTTGGATGAAGACTTCTGCCTGGATGGAGGACCTCTTCTGCCCGGATCGGATGAAGACTTCTGCCTGGCTGGAGGACCACTTGGGCCTAGATCGGCTGAAGACTTGTGCCCGGCTGGGTGAAGATGGCTCAAGGTAGGGTGATCTTCAATGGGGTAGTGTTAGGTTTTTTTAAGGGGGGATTGGTCGGGTTTTAGAGTAAGGTTGGGTGTGGGTGGTGGGTTTTAATGTTGAGGGGGGTGTATTTCTTTTTTTACAGGTAAAAGAGCTGACTACTTTGGGGAAATGCCCCGCAAAAAGCACTTTTAAGGGCTATTTGTAATTTAGTATAGGGTAGGGCATTTTATTATTTTGGGATGCTTTTTTATTTTATTAGGGGGCTTAGATTAGGTGTAATTAGATTAAACTTCTTGTAATATTTTTTATTTTCTGTAATTTAGTGGGGTTTTTTGTACTGTATTTAATTGTATTTAATTTTAGCTAATTGCAGTTATTTTATTTAATTAATTAATTTAATGATAGTGTAGTGTTAGGTGTAATTCTAATTTAGGTTATGGTTTATTTTACAGGTAAATTTTGCCAATTGCGTACCCTATCTTTTCAATGGGATCTTTCTAACGCCGGTATTTAGAGTCTTGGATTAAATGAGCGTTAGAAATCTAACGACAACACTCCAGCCGCAGAAAAAAGCCAGGAGTTAAGAGCTTTCTGGGCTAACGCCGGTTAATAAAGCTCTTAACTACTGTGCTCTAAAGTACACTAACACCCATAAACTACCTATGTACCCCTAAACCGAGGTCCCCCCACATCGCCGCCACTCTATTAAATTTTTTTAACCCCTAATCTGCCGACCGCACACCGCCGCAACCTACATTATCCCTATGTACCCCTAATCTGCTGCCCCTAACATCGCTGACCCCTACATAATATTTATTACCCCCTAATCTGCCCCCCCAACGTCGCCGCTACCTACCTACAATTATTAACCCCTAATCTGCCAACCAGACCTCACCGCTACTGTAATAAATGTATTAACCCCTAAAGCTAAGTCTAACCCTAACACCCCCCTAAGTTAAATATAATTTTATTCTAACGAAATAAAATAACTCTTATTAAATAAATTTTTCCTATTTAAAGCTAAATACTTACCTGTAAAATAAATCCTAACCTAAGTTACAATTAAACCTAACACTACACTATCAATAAATTAATTAAATAAACTATCTACAATTATCTACAATTAAATCAACTAAACTAAATTTAAAAAAAAACACTAAATTACAAAAAACCCCCACTAAATTACAAAAAATAAAAAAATTACAAGAATTTTAAACTAATTATACCTACTCTAAGCCCCTTAAAAAATAACAAAGCCCCCCAAAATAAAAAAATGCCCTACCCTATTCTAAAATAAAAAGTTTACAGCTATTTTACATTACCAGCCCTTAAATGGGCCTTTTGCGGGGCATGACCCAAAGAATTCTGCTCTTTTGCATTTAAATAAACATACAATACCACCCCAACATTACAACCCACCACCCACATACCCCTAATCTAACTCAAACCCCCTTAAAAAACCTAACACTAAGCCCCGGAACATCTTCTTACCTTATCTTCCCCACGCCGGGTATCACCGATCCGTCCAGAAGAGGGTCTGAAGTCTTCATACTATCCGGCAAGAAGAGGTCCAGAAGAGGGTCCAAAGTCTTCCTCCTATCTGGCAAGAAGAGGACATCCGGACCGACAAACATCTTCATCCAAGCGGCATCTTCTATCTTCATCCATCCGACGAGGAGCAGCTCCATCTTCAAGACCTCTGGCACGGAACATCCTCTTCTACCAACGACTAGACGACGAATGAAGGTTCCTTTAAGGGACGTCATCCAAGATGGCGTCCCTCGAATTCCGATTGGCTGATAGGATTCTATCAGCCAATCGGAATTAAGGTAGGAAAAATCTGATTGTTTGATTGAATCAGCCAATAAGATTCAAGTTCAATACGATTGGCTGATCCAATCAGCCAATAAGATGGAGCTCGCATTCTATTGGCTGTTCCGATCAGCCAATAGAATGTGAGCTCCATCTGATTGGCTGATTGGATCAGCCAATCAGATTGAACTTGAATCTGATTGGCTGATTCAATCAGCCAACTGGATTTTTCCTACCTTAATTCCGATTGGCTGATAGAATCCTATCAGCCAATAGGAATTCGAGGGATGCCATCTTGGAAGACGTCCCTTAAAGGAACCTTCATTCGTCATCTAGTCGTCGGTAGAAGAGGATGTTCCGTGCCGGAGGTCTTGAAGATGGAACCGCTCCTCGTCGGATGGATGAAGATAGAAGATGCCGCTTGGATGAAGATGTTTGCCAGTCTGGATGTCCTCTTCTTGCCGGATAGGAGGAAGATTTTGGACCCTCTTCTGGACCTCTTCTTGCCGGATAGGATGAAGACTTTGGACCCTCTTCTGGACGGATCGGTGATACCCGGCGTGGTGAAGATAAGGTAGGAAGATCTTCAGGGGCTTAGTGTTAGGTTTTTTAAGGGGGTTGGGGTTAGATTAGGGGTATGTGGGTGGTGGGTTGTAATGTTGGGGGGGGTATTGTATGTTTATTTAAATGCAAAATAGCAGAATTCTTTGGGGCATGCCCCGCAAAAGGCCCTTTTAAGGGCTGGTAAGGTAAAAGAGCTGTAAACTTTTTATTTTAGAATAGGGTAGGGCATTTTTTTATTTTGGGGGGCTTTGTTATTTTTTTAGGGGGCTTAGAGTAGGTGTAATTAGTTTAAAATTCTTGTAATCTTTTTTTATTTTTTGTAATTTACTGTTTTTTTTTTGTAATTTAGTTTAGTTGATTTAATTGTAAATAATTGTAGATAGTTTATTTAATTAATTTATTGATAGTGTAGTGTTAGGTTTAATTGTAACTTAGGTTAGGATTTTTTTACAGGTAATATTGTAATTATTTTAACTAGGTAACTATTAAATAGTTGTTAACTATTTAATAGCTATTGTACCTGGTTAAAATAAATACAAAGCTGCCTGTAAAATAAATATTAATCCTAAAATAGCTACAATATAATTATTATTTATATTGTAGCTATATTAGGGTTTATTTTACAGGTAAGTATTTAGCTTTAAATAGGAAAAATTTATTTAAAAAGATTTATTTTATTTCTTTGAATAAAATTATATTTAACTTAGGGGGGTGTTAGTGTTAGGGTTAGACTTAGCTTTAGGGGTTAATACATTTATTATAGTAGCGGTGAGGTCCGGTCGGCAGATTAGGGGTTAATAATTGTAGGTAGGTAGCGGCGACGTTGGGGGCAGCAGATTAGGGGTTAATAAATATAATATAGGGGTCGGCGTGTTAGGGGCAGCAGATTAGGGGTACATAGGTATAATGTAGGTTGCGGCGGTGTATGGAGCGGCAGATTAGGGGTTAATAATATAATGCAGGGGTCATCGATAGTGGGGGCGACAGATTAGAGGTTAATAAGTGTAAGGTTAGGGGTGTTTAGACTCGGGGTACATGTTAGGGTGTTAGGTGCAGACTTAGGAAGTGTTTCCCCATAGGAAACAATGGGGCTGCGTTAGGAGCTTAACACATTTTTTTTTCAGCTCAAACTGCCACATTGTTTCCTATGGGGGAATAGTGCACGAGCACGTTTTTGAAGCTGGCCGCATCCGTAAGCAACGCTGGTATTGAAAGTTGAAGTGGCGGTAAATTATGCTCTACGCTCCCTTTGTGGAGCCTAACGCAGCCCTTCAGAGAACTCTAAATACCAGCGTTATTTAAAAGGTGCGGGGGGGGGAAAAGCACTCGTAGCTAACGCACCCCTTTGGCCACAGAACTCTAAATCTAGCCGTTAGGGTTTATTTTATAGGTTAGCATTTAGTTTTAAATAGGAATACTTTAGTTAATAATAGTAATATTATTTAGATTTATTTAAATAATAATTAAGTTAGGGGGGTGTTAGGGTTAGTGTTAGACTTAGGTTTAGGGGTTAATAACTTTATTATAGTGGTGGAGACGTTGGCGGCGGCAGATTAGGGGTTAATAGATTTAATATGCTATGTGTGCTATGGCGGTTTTGGTGTTAATACTAGAATAGGTTTATTGCGGTGTGGGCTATGGCGGTTTAGGGGTTAATAATTTAGTTATTACTTGCAGTGTGGGCTATGGCGGTTTACGGGTTAATAATTAGACTTATTGCGTTGTGCGGTCTAGGGGTTAATGTATTTATTATTAGTAGTGAGAGGGGAGAATGCGGATATAGGGGTTTTACGTGTCGGGCTTATTTTTGGGAGGCAGGTTAGACTTTTATGGGAAATTTAATATTTCCTTTACTTTTCTTAGGCGCCAGCAGTTTCTAAAGTGCCGTAAGTCACTAGCGACTCCAGAAATTTGTAGTTACGCTCATTTCTGGACATCGCTAGTTTATCAGACTTACGGCACTTTAGGAACTGCCGGTGGGGTATACAGGGAGTGCAGAATTATTAGGCAAATGAGTATTTTGACCACATCATCCTCTTTATGCATGTTGTCTTACTCCAAGCTGTATAGGCTCGAAAGCCTACTACCAATTAATTAGGTGATGTGCATCTCTGTAATGAGAAGGGGTGTGGTCTAATGACATCAACACCCTATATCAGGTGTGCATAATTATTAGGCAACTTCCTTTCCTTTGGCAAAATGGGTCAAAAGAAGGACTTGACAGGCTCAGAAAAGTCAAAAATAGTGAGATATCTTGCAGAGGGATGCAGCACTCTTAAAATTGCAAAGCTTCTGAAGCGTGATCATCGAACAATCAATCGTTTCATTCAAAATAGTCAACAGGGTCGCAAGAAGCGTGTGGAAAAACCAAGGTGCAAAATAACTGCCCATGAACTGAGAAAAGTCAAGCGTGCAGCTGCCAAGATGCCACTTGCCACCAGTTTGGCCATATTTCAGAGCTGCAACATCACTGGAGTGCCCAAAAGCACAAGGTGTGCAATGCTCAGAGACATGGCCAAGGTAAGAAAGGCTGAAAGACGACCACCACTGAACAAGACACACAAGCTGAAACGTCAAGACTGGGCCAAGAAATATCTCAAGACTGATTTTTCTAAGGTTTTATGGACTGATGAAATGAGAGTGAGTCTTGATGGGCCAGATGGATGGGCCCGTGGCTGGATTGGTAAAAGGCAGAGAGCTCCAGTCCGACTCAGACGCCAGCAAGGTGGAGGTGGAGTACTGGTTTGGGCTGGTATCATCAAAGATGAGCTTGTGGGGCCTTTTCGGGTTGAGGATGGAGTCAAGCTCAACTCCCAGTCCTACTGCCAGTTTCTGGAAGACACCTTCTTCAAGCAGTGGTACAGGAAGAAGTCTGTATCCTTCAAGAAAAACATGATTTTCATGCAGGACAATGCTCCATCACACGCGTCCAAGTACTCCACAGCGTGACATGGCCTCCTTGTTCACCTGATCTGAACCCCATTGAGAACCTGTGGTCCATCATCAAATGTGAGATTTACAAGGAGGGAAAACAGTACACCTCTCTGAACAGTGTCTGGGAGGCTGTGGTTGCTGCTGCACGCAATGTTGATGGTGAACAGATCAAAACACTGACAGAATCCATGGATGGCAGGCTTTTGAGTGTCCTTGCAAAGAAAGGTGGCTATATTGGTCACTGATTTGTTTTGGTTTTGTTTTTGAATGTCAGAAATGTATATTTGTGAATGTTGAGATGTTATATTGGTTTCACTGGTAAAAATAAATAATTGAAATGGGTATATATTTGTTTTTTGTTAAGTTGCCTAATAATTATGCACAGTAATAGTCACCTGCACACACAGATATCCCCCTAAAATAGCTATAACTAAAAATAAACTAAAAACTACTTCCAAAACTATTCAGCTTTGATATTAATGAGTTTTTTGGGTTCATTGAGAACATGGTTGTTGTTCAATAATAAAATTAATCCTCAAAAATACAACTTGCCTAATAATTCTGCACTCCCTGTATGTAATACCCCGATGTGCGAGGTGAAATTACGGGCGGCGCGGGTACCCACGCTTGCACCAAAAACTATGCCGTATATCGGATTGCGCCCTACCTAGGTAGGCTCAGGAGCTGCTGATTGGTAGCTGCACATATTTGCCTAATGTTATTGGTTTACCCACGTGCATTGCTGTTTATTCAGCAAAGGATACCACTCAAATTAGAAGCATTTTAAAAGTTGTTTAAAATTTTATTCTCATTGAGTTTCATGTCCTTTTAAAAGGACAGAACGGTCAAAATGCTGTGAGGGCCGTGCACCAGTATTCATGCTCAGATAGTTTTTGGGGTTGTGTCTGTGAAGACTTAATTTGTGTCATATAATAACCCACTGCTTACTCTCTGAGAAGATGTGGTCTTTGAATGCTGGTGCACGGACCTCACAGCATATGTGCGTATGCTGCTAAAAAAAAAACAGTAATATCTTTTATTGAGATACACCCATCTACACCCATGTACATTTCATTTTTGACCTTTCTAACCCTTTAACAGTACAGAAGCACAATAGGGGCACACAATATAGCTCTATTGCCCACTAAGGATGCCAATTATTGGAGGTTGCTATACGGCATAGTATGAAATGGCCGCAGTCCTCCTGTGTACTGGTCTGGCTGGCCACTTGGAAAACACATACATTTTTTCTGAATATATTCCGCCCATGTGATATCCCTTTCAAATTCTGTCTGGGTCCCACGGATCTACTGGCTCTCATTATAGAGCGGGCAGTGTCCCTGCACAGAATATAGGATAAGTGAGCTACATAATTTAGTCAATTTAGTGGTAAATTTGATACTGATGCTCAGAGTAAAAATGTACAAGCTGAATGAACTGAGGGTCGATCTGTTGTGAAATTAGAGTTTGAGTGTCTTTGATTATATTAACTGTGCTTAATAAAGATGGTAATTGTAATCAGTAAACCATTAACATATTTGCATGCATTTAAATATTAAAGAGTCTTTCTGCTCCAAGTGCATTTCAGTAAGAAAATATCTCAGGTATTGCATTTTCTCTTGCTCCTTAGACTTTCTTGATAATGATCTGCTGCAGGAGCACTAAAGATTTAATCATGATTGTTATCTGTGCTACACAGGAGATGGGAATTCAACCATACAAAGATTTTATGGGTCTCTGCTCTAATTTCAAACATTTTATGTATTTATTTTAGCTGACTGGGAACAAAATGAGAAAAAAATAAGACATGAGGTTCAGCTAAATGGTCTCTACTGTGCTCTAGTGCTTCACAAATGTATAAAGAGTCATCAATTGTGTATTGTTTCTCTAATGATGCTAGGCAAATGAGCACAGAAACCATGGCCTTCATGTCACCTATTATTTTATAAGAAATTGATTATTTAATTTACTGGCAGTAGTAACAAAATCATTGTATTATTATTATTATTATTATTATTATTATTATTATGACCTATTTGACTAAAGATTTAGGGCTATATTACAAGTGGAGAATTCATTTATTGTGTACCCGTAAACTGGCAAATTCACCCATTTGCGGGTGCAAGATAAATAACCAGTCATTACAAGTAGCTGGCTATTGCTACCACAAGCTCACGGCAGCAATTAGTGCAAAAAATAATCAACCAAATGTCAGATCTCTTTTAAAATGTGTCCCAACTGCTCACCAAAAAATGTATCTAGACACTCTAAGTTAATAAAACATATAAGCAACTTTAAAAAAAAAAAATACCTGAACTAAGCAGTTTTTTAGGGGTTAAAAGTGTCAGATGAAGCGCTAACAAGCTGCTAAAACAGTAGACAGATTAAGCACAAAAATAATTACAGTACATAAAACAACTTTAATGTTAAAATGAAAATAAAAACACATTAAAATATACCACCAGTCTTTGTGAGAACTTATCTCAATATGAATAAAATAAAGTAAAACTAAAATACTAGAAAATCCAGAGGGTAGTCCCAAACACTAATCACTCCTATGTCTCCAATGCACAGATGGGTGTGTGGGTTAATACGCACAGTGAGGTCCCATATCGCAAATAATTCAACCAAGAGTGGGTAATGGGAAATCTTCTTGAGTCTCATAGTTTGAGAAATTCAAGCCAAAATTCCCATGTTCTCTACTTGCAAAATCTCTCTATCAAGTTGGATCCATTTTTTGTCTGCAGATTTGTGGCATCATTCGACTAAACTCTGAAGTAGTTTTGCTTGTCCATAGAGCTCGACATTTGGTACCCCTAATCCGCCTCTTAGTCTAGGGAGAAACATTGCATTCCTGGGAATACATGGTCTCAGTTTCTGCCAAATGTATTGTCCTATGGTGGCTTGAAGGTTTATTAAAACATTTCGGGGTAAAGAGATAGGTAATGTTTGTAATAAATATAAAATCCTGGATAATGTATCCATTTTAATTACTTGAATTCTGCCTAACCACGAGATCTGCTTGTTGCTCCAGCTGGAAAGGTCATCTGTGATTTTGTCTTTTAAGGATTTATAATTGGCCTGGAACAGATCCTGAGGATCAGCAGTTAGAAATATACCCAAGTATTTCATCTTATGGGGTTGGATGAGTATGGAACTGGAGGTTTTTATTTTGACTATGGTTTTATGGGGTAAGGTGATATTTAAGATCTCTGATTTCGAGACATTTAGTTGGAAGTGGGAAAATTTACCATGTTCAATAAATTTGTCAAGTAGGACTGGTAGGGAGTGTTCAGGGTCTGTAAGAGTGAAAAAGGATATCAACAATTTATGTTCCGAGTTGTGCACCTTTAGGCCTGAAATGAGTGGGTTTTTTCTGATCTTATGATCAAGTGCTTCTATTAATAGTGCGAAAAGTATTGGGGAGAGGGGGCAGCCCTGTCATGTACCATTTGTGATGTTGAAGGAGTCCAACAAAATGTCATTAACCTTCACTTTGGCAGAGGGGTTGGAATATAATGCAAACATTTTTTATATAAAGTTGTTACTAATATTTATCTGTTGTAATGCAGAGCCGAGAAAGTCCCAATTCACCCTGTCAAAGACCTTCTTGGCATCTGTAGAAACTAGTATCAATGGGATGTGATTGTTACAGGCAAATGAGATTAATTGCAATATTCTGAGGGTGTTATCTTTGGATTCTCTCCGTGGAACAAAGCTGACCTGATCTGGTGCAACTAATTGGGGTAAGACTTTATTGAGTCTATCAGCTAAAATCTATAACTCAACATCGACATTAAGCAGCAAAATGTACCTACATTTTTTGGGTTTCGTTGGTGATTTACCTGGTTTGGAGAGGATTGTGATATAGGCTTCAAGCATATGTTTGGAAAAACCACCTGCTTCATCAATGGTGTTGAATAGTTGTGCAAGATTGGGAATCAATTGTTGGGAAAAGATCTTATAGTACTTAGCTCCAAAGCCGTCAGGGCCTGGGCATTACCCTGTAGGAGTATTTGTAATGGCTAATGATATCTCTTCCAGGGTAATGTTATTGTCAAGTACAGTGAAGTCTGTTGAATCAAGGTGCGGTATATTTAAGTTGGTTACATAATTAAGTGAGTCTAATGAATTAAAGCATTGTTTTAATATCTCCTTTTTTATCACTCAACGAGTGAATATAGGATTTGAAGCGTTTGCGGCAAAGGGATCTGGCTAGCAAATGCCCAGCCTTGTTGCCATGGGAATAATAGTATTGTTTGAGTGCTATTGCCTGTTTTTGTTGATCTAAGTGTAAAAAGTCTTTTAGATCGGATTCGGCCTGTGTCACCGAATTAATAAGATCTGAGTCATCTGGGTGTTGTTTATGTAATGTTTCTGAATTTGTGAGTGTTTGGAGCAAGTCATTATATTTTCCCCTGTGTACTTTTTGTAGTTTTGCCTTATGCTTAATAAAAAGTCCCCTAACTACATATTTATGCACCTCCTAAACTGTCATTTCAGAGTGTCTTCAGTAGAATTGATTTGGAAATATTCTGTGATAGCTTTTTCGAATTCTAATTTGGCCAGTGTCTCCTCTAAGACATTGTCATCTAGGCACCACTGGAATGGGACAATGGGAGTCTCTGGCCACTCCAAGATGCACACTATAGGTGCATGGTCCGACCAATTAATTGGTAGAATTTTGGCTGATTTGATTGTGGATAGAATTGTGGGGTCAAAAAAAATTAGTCTAGTCATGAGTATGCACAATGGGGATGCGAGAAAAAGGAATAGTCCTTCCTGGTCAGATTTATTATGCACCACACATTATGGGTGGCTGATTGTCTCAAGAGAGCATTGATAGTTTTGAGGTTCTTTTTGGATACTGTAGAGGTTTAGGGGGTATTGAAGTCTCCTCCCTTGATGAGTGAGCCTTTTTTGTTATCTATTATGTGATTTGCTAGTGTTCTCATAAAGGCCCCTTGTGCTTTATTGGGAAAGTATGCATTAACAATTGTGATGGGGCGTCCATATTGAAGCCCCTGTAATATAATAAATCTGCCGTCTGAGTCTTTGTCTATGTGTAACGATTGAAAAGGGATGGAGTGTTTAAATAGGATGCCCACTCCATTTTTCTTACTGGGTCCAGAGGCAAAGAAAGAGAGTGGGTAGTTTTTATTATGCCATATTGATTCATGTCCCCGTTTAAAGTGTGATTAGATTAGAACAATGTGTCTCTCTAATCTGTGGTCTTTCATGACTAGATTACATGTTGTTGCACTATTCATTCCCTTGGTGTTTATGGTTTTGAATTGGAGCGTTTTGTATGCAATGGTCCAAGATGGAAAAGGAGGAAGAAGAAAAAAAAATCAGGAGAGGATGATAGGTATAATGGATTTAAAGTAAGTAAGAAAGCGGGATTGTGAAGAGTTATGAGTGTATGTTTAAAGGAGGGTAAGTTTCCTAAGGGGATCCAAAGGAAAGAACAGGTGTAATAGGGTCTTGGGGGTTGACTTGTAAGAGGAGGGAGGAGGGATATTTTTTTCCCCTGGGGGTTTGTAAGTGTAATGTAGGTAAATTAATAAAACTGGGTTGAATTCCCGGTCAATTAGAGGCATGGGGTTAGGGTAAGAAAAAAGGCTGGGCAAGAGCATGTAGTTAGTTTGTGGGCCTGTTAGTGAGCTTGCATTGTGGTCATATGTAACTCATGTGTCGTGATGCACATCTGAGAGATTTGATCTGATTTAAATTCTAGTGGCATTTAATATAGTGACTAAAACAGTGGTTAGATCCATCAGCAATTATACACTTAAATAAACCTACTATAGAGGAAGGACAAGTAAAGGAACTAGCACAACGTATTTCTCCATTTGTGGACCTGGATCCAAATCAGTATAACTCATATGTAGTGTGACCTATTAGCGCTCTATATCTTAGCAAGTATAGCCTTGTGTCTAATCACAAGAAGTTGTTAATTGGTATGTAGCGCATTTACAGAGTGTGATTTTTAATTTTATACTATGTGCTAGCTAAGCATAGAAACAATCTATTATTAGTTGGGTGTATATAATGACAGTTAGATAACCAAAGTAAGATATTTGGTCTTAACCATAATCTGGCAACATATTATACAGTAGTGAAACAATAATTCATATCAATTAACAATTATGTAGCAATATAGCCCTTCAGCAAATGAAAGACAAATAACAGGAACAGTGCAAAGCATGCAAACAAATCATAGATATACTTGTAAACCTGGAACAGAATCTATGTTATCCATATGAAGTGGCTCTCAAAGATGTTCTTTGCACCCACGTACATTTCATTGCACTCTACTACTAATTGTTGTCAGTTGAGGTATAATATATATTCAAAGTGTGACTGCTAATGTCAAATATATTCCAACATTTTTCTATGTGCTAGTAAAACATTCAATTCAGACTATCAGTAGTTGAACGTTTGTAATACCTTTTAAGAAAAGAAAAGGGAAAAAACTTAGAATTAACAAATGCAAAATACATCACAGGTTGCCACATAGTTACGTCTCTTAGAGTTGTCCCTTTGAGGATTCAAGTAGTGGTGAAGAAAAGAGATAATTTCTTGGAGGGTAGTATACAATACCTCATCTTGGAGCAAGGATTGAGCCTTGATCGTTGCCTTCATGTGGCTGAGGTGCAGGCCCAGCGGTTTCTGACATAGAGTCGGGAGGACTGATTTTTAGGCCCAGTTTCTCATTGAGCTCAGGGAGGTCATCAGGAGTGCGGTATATTATAGCTTGCCATTTTTTGTGGTGATTATGCTTACTGGAAAACCCCAGCGGTATTGGATCCCAGCAGATCTTATTGTGTCTGTAATGAATCTGTGTTGTCGTCGTTTTTGACTGGACTGATGTCAGAAAATATTTGGATAGGATTGCCTGCATGTATGATGGGGGACTTGGCACTGGAATTTTTCAGAACTTCTTCTTTATCCAAAAAATTCAAGAAGAATTATGTCCCAGGGGGGTGCTTTTGCTGTAGGTTTAAGGCCGCAGGGCAATGAATGCCCTTTCTAGGACCAGTTCTGGTGTGGACGAAGTTCCCTTGATGGAGCTGGACAAATCCTGAAGGCAACCTTGGAGGGCAGTCAGGTTTATGGATTCAGGGATGCCCCTGATACTAAGAATGTTTCTTCTATTACGATTATGGAGATCTTGACTTTATCCAATAAGAAGTTGATGGTTTCTTCTTGATTCTGTAGTTGTTTAGTTGTCTGCTGTACATCATCGCACAATATCAGTTGTGTTCCCTCAAGTTTGGACATTCTCTGTTTAACCTGTGTGATGTCCTTGCGTAACTCACCAAATAGGCCTCTGACCTCTTTAGGACTTCTTTAATGTCGTCTTTGGATGACAATGTTTTTAGGTCTTCTTTAGTGATATTTGACCCAGGATCAGTAGGGGAGTCCTGTATTTTAGCTGAGACCTGTTTTTTGTGAGGATCTGATATGCTTTCTGTAGTAACATCTGCTGCTTTCAGATATTGTCTCAAGTTTGTAGATTTGAGAGGTTTCACCATTTTAGTAGCTCTCTTGCAAGGCATCACAATATGCATAATATTTATCAGTATAAGCACATTTTGTTTGGTGAGGGAGTTCTCAATGTTAGTGCTGTGCAAGACACAGCTTTGTTTACCCCACACTAATGGTGGTTAGGGTCTGTGGTATATAGATATAGTTTTATAAGTACTCTCTGAGGCACAGGACAGATGCTCAATATAGATAGTAGTGTTAGGGATTGCTTATACTTAGCCTTGGCTGTTTTGTATTATAAAACTCCCTTATTTCATTTTTAAGCCTGCAGGCAGCCTGTCTTATATGTTGTTTTGTTTTAGGTATTATTTTAATTTGTTGGCAGGTTATGTGGATGAAGATTCTACACAAGTTTATAAACCTAGTCACCAATTCAGTCCAGTCATTTTTAAATAAAGATCTATCAAATATATGTCACTTTACTGACTTTGTAGGGGGCACCATTTCTCCTACATCAAGGATTACCTCTGCCATTCAATTAAATTCCTCTTGCCTGGAGTGATTTTCGGTCATAACATCAAATGCCCAATCCTATGGTGATCACTACACAGTTACGCCTGAGGCTTGTAATGGCGATATGGAGGCCTAGTCCACTCCTCAGTGGGAGGTTGCGAGGTCGGGTTGTATATCTAAGCTTCTCCCATTACCGAAGAAGGAGACGTCAAGTGCCCGCTGGTGCCCTCATAAACTGGTATATCAGGGGAAGTCTTCTTCTATTTCAATCCCCTGAACCATTTGTAGACCGCGACCAGGTTGGATGGTGAATCCTCATTGATGTCACTGCGTACAGATTAGTAAGGCACAGGATAAGCACCGGAGCTCCAAACTTTGTCTAGCACAACATACAGAGCTGTTTAGACCAGGATTTCACTGGTAAAAGCCCCCTAGGGAGAGTGTAAGCTATGGAGCCTATTTAGTATGTGGCCATTTTCCTGCTTGGCCAGGCTCAGCCCCCCAAAATCATTTTTTTTTTAAATTAATCTATAAGGAAGATGATTTATCTGGGAATAATTAAAAATTATATTTTGCTTGTGGATTTTCTGTATAAAAAATAAAGAATTCTGAAGCTGTGTCTTTTTAAATTAAGACATTAGGGTAAGTCAGTTTAAGATTCTATATAGCTGTGTTTACTGTCCCTTTAAATGTTTGAAAATATACTGAATTAATAAAAATCCTAATGATATAAATAAAATTACAGCTTTGCTTAAGAAAGTTAATAGTATAAATTGCCATTGCAGTTTCTACCTAAATGCATATTGCACACAATAGGCAAGGACATTTACTTAAAAATGGGCTATCAGACATCGTACTAAGTGCTATGAACTTCACACTATTAGAAAACAAGTTCATGGGCCTTCTGTACCTTTTCACTTAAATTTACATTGAGTTTCAACAACAAAGGGGCTAAACCTCAGAATTGCTGCAAATTGCATGCTCAGTGTGTGTAAACTGACTGTACATTTATTATTGTCTCTCATTCATTCATACATACAGTATATTAATTATTTTTCATATTAAAATAGTGCACTGATAATCCTCCTTATAACTTTTCATTTCCCTCTGCTTAATCTTTATGATCTCCTGCTTCATTGTTATTTAGCCATTATACTCCTTTTGAAGACAAATATAAACTGAGTAAAAAGGTGTATTATGCCATATTCTTCACCATAATATATTCAGTACATTATTAATCACTGCAGACTGACAGGTGTTTCTTATACTGACAACAATATATTATTTATGCCACCCTAGTAACCTTAACATGTGTGGAATACTTTTAAAATACATTTTCCATTTTACCCCATCCAATCCTATCACATGCTTCATAAACATAAATACATCTTTAGATTTCAAGATCTTTAAAGCCAGAATTCTTTCCATTTCTGTTGTGTCTGCACCATGTGAAACAAAAGTATCACTAGTCTAATTACTTCATTTGAGTAATTAGAGTGAAATCATATTTTCCCAAAAAATAACAGAAAGGGAGATGTTTTAAAATGTGTTTTGTGTAGGTTGATAGAAGAGTGTTTGAGATAAATACATTAAAACTGTGTTTTGTGCTTAGATAATTATGAAAGTAGCTACACTAGTTACCTTATTAAATTATGAATTTATGACAAAAGCTTTATTTTTGTTATATAGCTTGAATTACAATGGGGACTAATAATGGAAGTCATGTAAGCCTACTAAAATTAGATTTGAACATATATGTTGGATAGTTCTAAGGTAGCAAAAGAAAAATTAATATAGATTAGCTTAACAGGATTGTTTAAGAACATTGTTGCTCAAAGAGATTAAAAAAGCTATGTAACCAACACTTGTTTGAGCAGCAAGTAACGAGGTCTGCTCCTTTTAAAATCAATGGAATTATTCTTATCTCTCTACTGTTTACTTTTCTCAGACCAGAACTATTTTTAATGTGCAATATTTCAACATCAGAAAAATATATTAAAAATATTACAAAATCAAACAAATTAAAACAAAATTAAACAACCACACTCTAGAAAACAGTATACTCTAACATATATGAAAAAAAAAAAACCTTTAAAAAGTTTGAAAAAAGAAAAGAAATATGTGACAACCTCACCATCTTTGTAAGATACTTGATAGGAAGATGAAATACTTTACTCATGGAAAAGTGTCTTTTTGAACCCTGCATGCTGAGTCCACAACACCCTGAAATACAAACAAATAACACCTCATTTGCGTCTATGAGATTGCCTAGAACAATTGCTTTCTAGCCAGGGATGCGTCTAATTATTACACACTTAAGTACTGTAAATCCCATCAATGTGTTGTGGTTGTAAAAACATGTTTCTGGGTTTCTAGTGGTTTCTGTGTGCAGTGTAAGATATCATACATTGGGCTATGTCATATAACTATATATGTTAGGTTTTTAAACACCTAATGGTGTTAGGCTAGAAAAGATAGGTGAATTCAAGCTTCAGCAACTGTTTTACTTAATCTTGCTAATATATCAAGACCCCTTGACAGAATAACGAGCCTCCATGAACATAGCCCATACTATAAAAAAGTGTTACACTCATATATAGTTTCTGATAAAAATGTTTCTATTAAATATTAATAACTTTTTTTTTATAAGTGCTAAAAGGGATATGGTATATGGCAATGTATTTGCCTGGTAAGGATTATAAAGTATATATATATATATATATATATATATATATATATATATATATATATATATATATATATATATATGTGTGTATGTGTGCATACATATTTTTCTCCAATTTGCTTTTACTGATAACAACTGAAAAAAACAATGCACTTTGTACTAATATTATGACCATGGCTAGCCTTGTTGTCTGTAGACTCAAGCCTGGATTTGCTCCTCCAAATAAGGGAAGAGGTCAGTGGTAGAACTGCCATTGGTGCAGCAAGTGTGGTGGCATCAGGGCCCAAGTGCTCGGGGGGCCATATCACCCAGACTATATATATGTATGTGCAGAATATGTACAATACTAATGCAGGGGAGCCTTTTATTAGTATAGGTTGAAGGTCCATCTACCTATCTATCTGTCCTCAACATCATTATATAGAACTGCATGAATAGAATTACTATTGCTCACTACAAATTTACCTTTGTTTAAAATTAATTAAACTTAGCTATTTTGTTTTATAGGAAGATAACAAAAATGTCTTGGAATTACAAGGTGTTTACTGTCCTTTACATTCATTTTTTAGTGGCTTTAAAGTGGGGGGTATGGTGGCATTCTATGGGGAGTTAGAGGCTAGTGCAGTGTGGTTTATTAGAGTTTAGAAGTCAATTCAGAGAGAATTTTTGTGGTTTGCTATGGAGGATATAGATGGTTAATCAGGTATAGGGGGTATTGCAAATCCTTTAGGCTCCTTATTTATATTGCTATACAACCCTGCTTTAAAGGGTCAATAAGCACTTCTAACCATTATGTAGAACCTTGCCCCTCACACCCTAAAGAAGCAAAAAAAAACTTATTCTGGAATTTTCTTTGAAATGAGGCAATCCAATAGTTAGTTAAGCAGCATTCTGAAGAAAACGTATTGCTTGATTTGGGAGTGTGGAACAAGCACAATTTTCACACAAAAGCAACAGGTGTTTAATAACCTTTTATTTTTGATCCAACTGATAAGTGCAATGACGTGTATATCCTATATTTATAATGCAAGAGTAAAGTATGAAAATCCAAGTATATGTGTAATAATATAGTTTAATACTGCTCCGAAAATCTAAGCCAGCATTTCATTGGAGCAGCTCTTAAAAATATTCAGATTATTTCTCAAGCTTCCAATTTCAAATCTGTTGTACTTTTCAAAATGCATTCTATATAGCATCACATGTCAATAAAAAGAGTGTGATGCATTTCAAATAAGAAAAAAGAAAAAATCTATGCTGAATAAAGAATGTCATAATTTGAATACTACAAGTAATAGATTTCTTAATGATAAAATACATGGATAATAGTACACAATCACTGTGAATCCAGCTACAATATTAATGCTCTGTGACTACACTAAAATGTGTTTGCCTTGTACTCAGCAAAATAATTGAAATATTATCTACTTTAAGTCCTTTAATCTCATCTGATTTAGTGAGATAGATGTCCCGTTAATACTCTTAATACTCCACTTAACCTTAAAATCAAGAAGATTACATCAAGGAGCAGAAAATACACGATTAAGTTAAAATGCTAGTTTGACTTATTTATGTTAAGTAAGAACCACTTTAAGAAAGTACATGAGCTTACATTTTCTCCATAATATCAATTTGGAACCTAAAAAGTTCTACCCATCTAGCTGCTTAAAACAAGAGGAATATATTCCAGAATATGGTTAAAATAAAACAATAATGAATATTTTCATTTAAAAAATGTTATATAATTGCTTTGAAGAATTAGGATCTTGCTGCTAAACATACCTGAAAAACGTTTACCTATGAGGCCTAGATGACAAGTGGAGCACAAAAATATTAGTGCTAACACCGCTTAAGTTAAATCAATAGCGCTCTTATTATTGCGCTCATATTACAAGTTAAACATACAATTGTAGCTCTTGAGAAAAACCTTCCGCCCACTGACGTAGATTGGCCCTGCTAAATGTCTCACTAAATAGACTTGTATTAAAGGGACAGTAAACACCAGAATTTTTGTTGTTTAAAAAGGTAGATAATACCTTTATTACCCATTCCCCAATTTTGCATAACCAACACAGTTATAATAACTGTGATTACCTTGTATCTATGCCCCTGCAAACTGCCCCTTTTTTTCAGTTCTTTTGACAGACTTGCATTTTTAGCCAATCAGTGCTGGCTCCTAGGAGCTTCACGTGCCTGAGCTCAATTTTATCTATATGAAACACATGAACTAACGCCCTCTAGTGGTGAAAAACTGTCAAAATGCTTTCAAATTAGAGGCAGTCTTCAATGTCTAAGAAATTAGCACATGAACCTCCTAGATTTAGCTTTCAACTATGAATACCAAGAGAACAAATCAAAGTAATAAAAGTAAATTGGAAAGTCGTTTAAAATTGCATGCCCTATTTAAATCATGAAATATTTTTTTTTACTTTACTGTCCCTTTAAGCACTAAACCTAAGGTGTGCTAAGCTGGAATGTGTTATAAAGAGGACTATATAATTATATATCTATATATTATTATTATTATTATTATTATTATCAGTAATTTGTAGAGCGCCAACAGATTACACCTCGCTAAAAATATTGGTCTAATTTGAAAATATTAATACATTTTTATTTACTCACGTCAGTTTTTATTTAATATTTATAAAATTCTGCTCTATAGATGTTTTTATTCTACACTGCATAATGACCTAACTATTTTTTTTCCCAAATATTATATAGTATAATCGATATACTGTTTTTCTAAACACCAAAAGAACTGTGTGGGGTGCACTGCATTATGTAGTGAAGATTTAGAACCTAAAACCAAAAGTAAGTTTAATCCTGCAGGTAACAACCCTATCAAAGAGGCATTTATGCAGCTTATATTATGTCTTTTTAAGAAACTTTAGTTTAAAGGTCATTGGTCATAATAATAAGGAAGTGATTAATACACATGTTGATGTAGCAGTAACTATAGCTTTTTAAAGTCTTTGGAAACAGGGAGATGAGGGTGAAGTTATTGGTGCTTTGTGAAGAGATTATTATGTGTAAGAAATGTGTAAGAAATTATGTCAAAATTATTTGATACTAGTGTATATTTTCTACAATAAACTTATAAGTAAAACAAGTAAGAAGATTAATCATCCTGTATGTAAAATGTAATGACATGGTATTATTGATAAAGAGATAGTTCTGTTTCCTAAGAATTATGTTGCATCAATCTTATATAGTGATGTCGCGAATAGTTCGCCGGCGAATAGTTCCCGGCGAACATAGCTTGTTCGCGTTCGCTGCAGCGGGCAAACATATGCGATGTTCAATCCGACCCCGATTCGTCATCATTTGACCCTGTACCTCACAGTCAGCAGACACATTCCAGCCAATCAGCAGCAGACCCTCCCTCCCAGACCCTCCTACCTCCTGGACAGCATCCATTTTAGATTCATTTGGAAGCTGCATTCTTAGAGAGAGGAGGGACAGTGTAGCTGCTGCTGATTTAATAGGGAAATCGATAGCTAGGCTAGTGTATTCAGTGTCCACTACAGTCCTGAAGGACTCATCTGATCTCTGCTGTAAGGACAGCACCCCAAAAAGCCCTTTTTAGGGCTAGAACATCAGTCTGCTTTTCTTTTTTTTTCCTGTGTTATCTAATTGCAGTTGCCTGCCTGCCAGCGTGTGTGTCAGGCTCACAGCGTATACTGTGCCCACTTGCCCAGTGCCACCACTCATATCTGGTGTAAAAGTACTGTGACTGTGTTAAATAATAGCAGTCAGTTTCCTTCGTACTTGTGCGTTTCAGTGCCTGCCTGCCAGGGCACAGTGTCACCCCAGTGCAACTCATATCTGGTGTAACAGTAGTGCAGATTTAAAAAAAAACAAAAAAACACTTTTTTGACTGTGTTAAATAATAGCAGTCAGTTTCCTTCACACGTGTGCGTTTCAGTGCCTGCCTGCAAGGGCACAGTGTCACCCCAGTGCAACTCATATCTGGTGTAACAGTAGTGTAGATTTAAAAAAAAAAAAACTTTTTTGACTGTGTTAAATAATAGCAGTCAGTTTCCTTCACACGTGTGAGTTTCAGTTCCTGCCTGCCAGGGCACAGTGTCACCCCAGTGCAACTCATATCTGGTGTAACAGTAGTGTAGATTTAAAAAAAACAACACTTTTTTGACTGTGTTAAATAATAACAGTCAGTTTCCTTCACACGTGTGCGTTTCAGGGCCTGCCTGCCAGGGCACAGTGTCACCCCAGTGCAACTCATATCTGGTGTAACAGTAGTGTACATACCTGATGTTTTAAAGCACGTTATTGCAAACAATTTGGGAATGTTAGGTGTTTTAGGCCCTTTATGGATTAAAACCAGACTCTGCATCAACTATGTAATTTTCCATGGGAGTTTTGCCATGGATCCCCCTCCGGCATGCCACAGTCCAGGTGTTAGTTCCCTTGAAACAACTTTTCCATCACTATTGTGGCCAGAAAGAGTCCCTGTGGGTTTTAAAATTCGCCTGCCTATTGAAGTCTATGGCGGTTCGCCCGGTTCGTGAACAGTTGCGGAGGTTCGCGTTTGCCGTTCGTGAACCCAAATTTTTATGTTCACAACATCACTAATCTTATATACCTTTCTCAAGATACATAATTAAACATACTCCCAAAGCAGTCCTATTGTGGCCAGTAAAGATTCTATCTTGTTCAATATAATTTTTTAGACTAATTTTTAGACCATTTGTGAAAAAGAGTAATTCTTATTTGAAGGATACTGGAGATTTTTTTTTAATCTAAAATAGAGAGTATGGATATTATTGAAGATAAATTTATTTTATATAATTTGGATTACCATATACATACAATCAATCATGACAATGGGTTGGGGTAGTCAGGAGAGATTTATGGCAAACATCTATATATTATGTCACCAAGAAATTTTTATGGCACTATTAGAAATAGTGCTTATAACAACAATTTTCTGTTCAAAGATACATTTTACAGGTCTAAAGTACAGCAATGTCACCCCTATTCTTGCATCTATAGAATGTTGTGTGTGAATCTATTATTTGTATTATATATTTTATAGATTGTGATATATATATATGAAAACATTACAAAAAATATCAACACAAAACACAGAAAACCTGGCACACACCAGCAGGGACACAATAATGTTTTAAAAGCAAAAATGGGAGAGTCATCTGCATTTGGCACCAAAGGATCAAGAACAGGACCACATCAAGGACTCTCCCTTCCTGGGACCCTAACCAGCACCCACACAATGCTTATTTTCAAATAAAACAACTGGAAACCTCCCAGGGTAACAAAGGCTTTTGTAATCTTCCCTGAGTAAATACAAAACACAAGAATGGACCGCACTCTCTTACTGAAACTGATACACATCCTAAGCCACTGTAAACTCGACAGCCCTGATCACTGACACACATATATATGTGTGTGTATATATGTGTTCATATGTGTATACAGCTTTAAGGAAAAAATTAAGAGACCACTGCAAAATTATTTATTTCTCTGGTTTTACTATTTGTAGGTGTGTGTTTGAGTAAAATGAACATTTTGTTTTATTCTATAAACTATTGACAACTTTTCTCTAAAATTCCAAATAAAATATTGTAATTTAGAGCATTTATTTGCAGAAAATGGCAGCTTGTCAAAATAACAAAAAGGATGTAGTATTTTCAGACCTCAAATAATGCATTCATTTTTAAACCCCTTAAAGGGACACTGAACCCAGATTTTTTCTTTTGTGATTCAGAGAGAGCATGACATTTTAGGCAACTTTCTAATTTTTCTTCATTCTCTTGGTATGTTTATTTGAAAAGCAAGAATGTAAGTTTAGATGGCGGCCCATTTTTGGTGAAAAAACTGGGTTGTCCTTGCTGATTGGACAACACCAATAAACAAGTGTTGTCCATGGTTATGAACAAAAAAATTTGCTGGCTCCTTAGCTTAGATTCCTTCTTTTTCAAATAAAGATTGCAAGAGAATGAATAAAAATTGATAATAAGAGTAAATTAGAAAGTTGCTTAAAATTGCAGGCTCTATATAAATCATTAAAGAAAAAATTTAGGTTCAGTGTCCCATTAAGAACACAGCTTCACTTCGCTAAATTGTTCCATGGCAGAATAACTGTCATTGGTCATTAAGGGGTTAAACAACACAATACTAATGTTTTAACTTAGCCAGAGTTCAGAATTCAATATTTGGTTCAATAACCCTGATTTTTAATCACAGCTTTCATCTGTCTTGGTATGCTCTTCACTAGTCTTTCAGATTGCTGTTGGCACAAAATATAAAGCAGCTGTGGTTTGTTTGATGGCTTGTGATCATCCATCTTCCACTTGATCAAATTCCAGAGGTTTTCAATGGTGTTCAGGTCTTGAAATTGGCCTGCTTTTACAGGGTCTTCATCTGTTGGTCCACACTTTGATTGACCTGGCTGTGTGGCACAGAGCATTATCCTGCTGGAAAAAACAATCCTTAGAGTTCGGGAACATTGTCAGAGCAAGTTTTCTTCCAGGATAACCTTGTGAATGGCTTTATTCATACACCATTCACAAAGTTAAATCTGCCTGACTCAAGGTCATCTTCTCTGATTAGTCCAATTTTCAGCTTTGCCCAGCACCTGGTCTTCTAATGGTTAGATAAAGACCTAGGGAGGCCTACAAGCCACAGTGCCTTGCACCCACTGTAAAATTTGGTGGAGTTCCTTGACAATTTTGGGAGTTGCTTTGGGCAGATTTATCTTTGTAAGGAAGCATATATACACACATATACATATTTAGACAACTTCACTCGCTCTAACCTGTTGAGCGTAGTTTTGTTTTGTGCACCCGTTTACTTTCAACTTGTAATATGAGCGCATATTTCATGTTGCTTATCGTGACCCACACTAACTTTAGTGCCACTTGTAATATACCCCTGACATCGCCAACACTATAATAAAGTTATTAACCCCTAAACCTCCGGTCTCCCACATCGCTGACACTAAAAAAACCTATTAACACCTAAACCTCCGGCCCCCCACATCTTTGCAACTACATAAACCTATTAACCCCTAAACCACTGGCCCCCCACATTGCAAAACACTAAATTAAACTATTAACCCCTAAACCTAACAACCCCCTTGTGACATGAGTCACCAAGATCTGAGGGCCTGTTATGGAACATTCTTTGGGCAGGAGGTATATGGGCTTAAGGATACCCAGAGACTGCATGGAAATGTTGAATTTTATATGCTTGACACCCCATATACTTTCATAACTCTGTCTTATGTCCATGTCACCCTGTATCCATAAATACAGGATGGGTACAGGGTGTGAGTGTCCCTTGTGTGAGCAATTGTGACTCTATAAACCAAGTGGGCATAAAGGACTTAATAGTTAATAAGAGCTGTTTTAATATTTTGTAATAAGATGTATTTTATTTACGTTTCTGATCTGATTGTGTCTCAGGAGTGTGTCTGGGTAAACTGATTGTGTTCCTGTGTGATTATGTTAACTAGACTGCCCAAAATCAAATTGTCTGAGTAAACTTTCCTCCCCAGTTAATTAACTTGATATGTTAATCTGTTTTACCTGTGAATAGACAATTGTTAGAGGTTTTATGTATTGTTTGTATGTTTGCTTTACTGTTTAACCAATACCCTCTGTAACCTGAAGCTCTATGACTCTGGAATGCCAGGTTGTATAAATATGTGTGCTGCTTTTAAATAAAGTTAACTTTAGACTGCGGTCAAAGGGAGATACCAGGAGCTATTGCTCTGGATAAAGGGATGTCCAGGACAAGGGAAGTGTTCTGACAGAGGTACTCATTCGGGGTACCAGGCGGTCCTTCACACCCCTAAATTTAAATTAAAAGTTACAATATAACTATTTTTAAATAAATAAAATCTTACTTGTGAAATAAAAATAAACCTAACATTAAACTATAAATTAACCTTATCTTACTATTCTAATAAAATTAAAAATACTACCAATTAAAAAATATAGGGGGCGTGTCCGGGCTATGGTCCAAGATGGCCGCTAAATAAGGAACTCTCTAATCCAATACTGCAATCCACCTGCAATTTGGACTTCAAAAAGCCATCCAGCAGGAATTTATATCCTAAAACATAGGGGACACTTTGCTGACTGGAACGCTATAAAAAAAAAAAATAGAAAAAAATTGTTGTTTGCAAAGCAAGAGGACTTCCTAAAATGGACCGCTGAGACTCACTGGTGGCCTCTACGGAGAGAGAGCTCAGCACCCCCCCCCCGGGAAACCGGGTTAACAGAGAATATAGACATTCTCTTTCCAACCTTAATATTCAACATGGGGGATTTCTATGTCTCCCTACAAAAGCTGATGATCTCCTTTGAAAGCACAATGTGCGACAGATTTGACAGGCTTCAGACCCGCATGGAGTCCGCCCACCTCAGGGAAATGGCACCCTTTCAGGAAGAAGGATCTATTGCAGGGCCGGATGATGCGGGTACGGACACACAACGGAGTATGTCTGAACCGCGTGAGAGAGGAGACCAGGACGGCACACAATCAAGCAAATGTAAGAAATCTTTGCCCTCTGCTGTGCCCCGGGAGGGAGCGGCCGGCCCTCTGGGGAATAGCGGGGAGAGTGGAGCACATGAGTTAGGCGATAAGGCCAGATGGTCCTCTGCCCCTATAAAAGGAATAGCAGGCTACTTGGTGTCCCCCGCACCCTCGCCATATTTGTTGGGCCTGATAAAGGCAAGCGGAGTATACTTCGCTAGAAATAGATCCACGCAGCGGTGTCATGGATTTGGGGAGCGCCGGGCTACTTGTGGCTTACAGGCTATTGTGCAGCTCAATCTCTTCATCGGGCCGACTCATCTGGGGTAAACACAGTGCAGAGTTTGTGAAGAAAATGCTCGCTTGGCTGAGAGTATCCTCCTGAAGGGACTGGGTCTCTGCAGATCCGTCAGGGACGGTGTTGGTTAGCGGAGGAGGCTCGCCATTTTAGGTGTTGGGCTGAGTGATGGATACGCATCTAAGGATACTGCTGATAGTAATTAAGCACTCATCCTCAGACCAGGGGTCGGCTTGTTTTTCCTCCATGAGCGCTTATTTGTTTGTATTGGCACTTATGCCTTAACATTTTGTTTTTGTGTTTGTTTTTCTTTTTACAGCTAAGCCTTGTTCCTCTGCGTATGCCCCTAAAACATGTTCAAACTACAAGATATGCCCCTACCTGGGATAAGGACTAGACTTTGTCGCAGTTATTAATTTAGTTTGGTGCTATGTATTTAGATAGGGACTCAGTTAATGGATCAGATGGGTGTTATAACTCTGAAAATGTTACATGATCTCTGTTATGCATATACCTTAATAATGTACATATTTATCTGCAGGCCCTAATGATTGAGTGTTTAGGGCAGCAATAACCTTTATTAGAGTGTTATTCAGGGGACAAAAATGTTTTACTTTATGCTGGTCAGGTGTAATGGGTTTGGCATATCTATGAAGGGTAATCCACACCAACTATATAGGTCTCCTCCCCTTATGTATATTCTTGGCATACTGGATACTACTATATAACGTCTTAAATATGCCAGGGCTGCAGGGGTGGAGTCTCAGATCTTATGAACCCATGCTACCCACTAAACACACACATTCCTGGGTCTAGTACCGGCTAGTTAGGTTTGCTTACATATTTGCGTAAAGAGCCAGGTTTGTGGTAAAGTTTTTGAGTACAGATATGCCCCTCTGCCCAATAACACTTTTGAATTTTAGGGCACTTTTGGCCCTCTGCTTGCGCTGCTATAACTACTAAACCTATTATTATCCTTGTAGTTTCATACAAGGTTTTAGAAGTCCATATTAGTGCCAACCCTTACAACACTAGGTACACTAATTCTAGCTTATCTCTGCGGCCTTGATGGGACCTATACATCTAACTGGAGCTTCACTAATACGTTGGGTCTTAGAGGGGCTCGCAACTTTAACCCCTACATTTACCTCACATTTTTCTTTCTCACCTGTGGGCCAGGAGTGGCCGCTCACTTTTAATGGAGGTTTACCATTATCAAGTTTTCACATATTTTCAGGGGGTTTGGTCTCAAAATATATATACAATATGCTATTAATTTCTTGTGTTTGAATGGTTTATGTTCTGATGTAAAGGTATGGACACATTTCCTAATGTCTACCTCACAGTAAAAAATGAGATGCTTACTATTATTGCCCATGTGTAGAGTCTACTAACTGTTGTGTTAGGTTACTTGCTGCTACTAAGAGGTTAATGGTTTGATACCCTCACATAACTGTATAGTAATGTATCTACAGACTTAGGTACGTGGCTTTGGAGTGGAGTATCAAGGTCTCACAAAGTCTACCAATTTCCGTGTTAAGCCACTTAATTCATATCTTGATAGGAGGGTTATAGCTGTAACCTCAGATGTTAATGGGCACAATTTAATCTCCATGGGTATATACAGTTGCATTTATGGTATGGACATATAAGACCTCATTCTTTCCTTAGAGAGCTCTGTTACGAAATCTAGGTCGAATGATGATCACTTGTCATGTTACTTTTTTTGTCCATGTTTCCATGTTTATATAGAAAAAGAGGTACTGCATACGGCCTACTGTAATTCCTGCTGTGCAGGATCTCATATCGCTTACAGTTCTATGACATGCATGTGAAACACAAGCTTTGATGTATGTAATTAGGCATGTTGCCGTGATATCATATGATGTTATATGTATTTCATTGTTACCTCAATAAAAACTATTAAATAAAAAAAAAAATATATATAAATTACAAATATAAAAAAACCTAACACTACGAGAAAAATTAAAAAATCTAAAATTACAAAAATAATAAACACTAATTTACGAAAAATCAAAACACTAAGCTTACAAAAAATAATAAACAAAATTATCAAAAATAAAAACAATTGCACCTAATCTAATAGCCCTATAAAAATAAAAAGCCTGCTCAAAATAAAAACACCCCCTAGCCTACAATAAACTACCAATAGCCCTTAAAATGGCCTTTTGTATGGCATTGCCCTAAGATAAACAGCTCTTTTACCTGTAAAAAATACAAAGTCTCCCCAACAGTAAAACCCATCACCCAACCAACCCCCCCAAAATAAAAAAACTAACTCTAAAAAAACCCTAATCTGCCCATCTCCCTTAAAGGGACATTTGTATGGGCATTGCCCTTAAAAAGGCATTCAGCTCTTTTTCATTGCCCTTAAAAGGGCATTTAGTTCTTTTTTAAATTGCCCAAACCCTAATTTGAAAAAAAAAACACCCCAAAAAAATAAAAAAAATACCTATCACTAACCCCAGAATATCTACTCACGGTTCCTGAAGTCCGGACATCCATCTCCATACAGGCAACGAGAAGTCTTCATCCAGGTGGCGACATCTTCATCCATCGCAGGGGTGTCTTCTATCTTCATCCTGGCGGAGCGTCAAAGACATCCAGCATGGAGCGTCCTCTTCATACGGTCCCCACTGTACACTGAAGCTTCAATGCAAGGTAACCGTTTAAAAATGGCGTACCTTGCATTCCTATTGTCTGATTTGATTCTTCAAATTCAAATAAGCCCATAGGATGAGAGCTTCTGAAATCCTATTGGCTGTTCAAAACAGTCAATAGGATGAGAGCTACTGAAATTCTATTGGCTTATTTGAACAGCTTAGTGGTTTTTATTTTTCATAATTTAGTGTTTATTATTTTTTGTAATTTTAGATTGGTTAATTTTTTCTCATAGGGTTAGGTTTTTTTTAAATTTGAAATTTAAATTTTTAATTGGTAGTTTTTTTTTAAATTTTATTAGAATAGTAAGATAAGGTTAATTTATAGTTTAATGTTATGTTTTTTTATTTTACAGGTAAGTTTTTATTTACTAAAATATAGTTATATTGTAATTTTAATTTAATGTTAGAGGGGTGTTAGGTTTAGGGGTTAATAGTTTAATGTATTGCTTTGTGATTTGGGGGTTTAAAAAGGTTTAAAAGATTTATTTAGTTGCGGAGATGTGGGGGGCCGGCGGTTTATGGGTTAATAGGTTTATTTTGTTGCGGAGATGTTGGAAGCCAAAGGTTTAGGGGTTAAAAGGTTAGTTTAATGGCAGTGATAACGGAGAGCGGCGGAATAGGGGTTGGGTTAATAACTTTTATTAATGGCAGCGATGTCGGAAGCAGCATATTAGGGGTTAATAACTTTATTTAGGTGTCGGCGATGTCAGGGGCGGCAGATTAGGGGTGTTTAGACTTGGGGTTTATGGTAGGGTGTTAGGTTTAAACATAACTTTTTTCCCCATAGACATCAATGGGGTTGCGTTACGGAGATTTTTCTCTCCGCAATCGCAGGTGTTTTTTTCTAACACTCTCTCCCCATTGATTTATATGGGGGAAAGTGTGCAAGAGCACGTCAAAGCAGCCCTAGGATTTTGTGTGGTATGGAGTTTAATGCCACCATATCACACGCACAAGGAGGCTTTTCAGTAATGCGTAATGGCAGAGCTATGGCGTGTGAAATGACGCAACTTTTGTGGCGTTAGTTTCGCACCCTGCTTAGTGCAAAACTCGTAATCTAGGTGAAAGAATTTTAAAGTGTTTTTGAATGCACATTAGCAAGCCTCAAAATGTATTAACCAGTTTTCAAATGTATTAAATGTGAAACCTCTACTTTAGATTGTATGCAAGCCAAAAACTAAACTGCCGACTTGCAATACGAGTATAATATGTTACTACTGATTCCCATGGAAAGTATAGTGCATGCTAAATACGCCTAAGGATGCATTAAAATGCTTTGGTTAAACATTTATACCAATAGCTTGTAACACTCAATTGTGCGTTATTGTTTGTGTGATGCTGAACGCAAAATATTGTTCCTCACTCTTCTTTTGTAATATTGTGCTTGTTAACTGATTTTTGCTATGAACTAAATATCCCTTTAAGTCATTCTACAAGACTTGTAAAAATTATAGACAAATATTTTCCAAACCATTTGCAAATAATGATGTTACTTTTAATCCATACTCTTCACTTAGAAAACAAGAGAAAAACTAGTTTTTACCAGGAGATATAGTCAAAAGTAACAAATTGTTTGCCTATAATATTGCCATAATATTCAATTTCATGTTTATTAAAGAATGTAATATTTTGACAGCTTCATTACTTTGTTGTTCTGTGCCACATCTAGTAGGTGTTTGTTCACTATACTGACTTTTTTTGCCAATATATCACTGTATAGGTACTTGCTTCAGAAATATATCTAGTCCTAACATTCACCTAGATTACAAAGTTTTGCGTAATTGCTGTTCGCAAATAGAGCATGCATCATTTTTATTGCAAACTCTTCATAACGTAGGTATTTCAAGTCTAAAAACAACCTTGTTACGCATCGCGTTAACACAAGTACGCGTTTATTTCACTAGTGTAATCACGGATGCGTAATGGATTCTCCATTAGAGATTAATGCAAACTGAAGAATAAACGGACTTCTCATCTAACGCTCAATATCGCAATAACTACACACTGCTCTGTCATATTACATATACAACATAATGGTCACTAAAAAGAATCAGGTCAAATGTACAAACAACAATCGCACACACAACATAGCACATTCACAATCAACATTCACAATCGTTTACAATAAATACTACATAACATTTACACTAAATAAGGATTCAGAAAATACGTTGGGATCTGCATCATAAACAAAACAACAAGAAAAAAGATTTTCACACAAACAAAACATTTGCATTGGCGAATAGGAAACATTATTAAAAATAAACATTTAGAACAGTTAACAAACATGATACGACCAGAAATCATTGGATCATTGGATTTTGATATACTAAATTATGAGAATGTTATGCAAAATTATCACTATGACATCATCACATTATACACATTCCATGAAAACATATGTGCATTTAGAAACTCAATATGAGCATGCGCAAATTCTACTCCACATTCCACACATACAAATCTTCACTAAAGCACACCTGGACCTTGTTTACTTTGCAAACCGGTACATCATTAACCATTTACATAGGGTATATGAGCATGCTATAAACATGGCTTCCTTGACTGTATTGTTTTTTCGAGATAGGTACAGGTCTGGGCGTTGGAGGTTACAGATAGTCAGATAGTTAGTGAGACAGAGAGAGTTAGTGAGAGAGAGAGAGTTAGTGAGAAAGAGTTAGTGAGAGAGAGTAAGTCAGAGAGAGAATTTGTGAGAGTTTGTGTACGAATTTGTCTGGGTGAGTGCGAGTGCTGTTTTGTTTTTCATAACTTACACATAGTTAAACGCATTTACTTTCATTTACACGCAAACACATTCAATACATACATACACATAGCAGTAACACTACATACACACACATATACACTCCATACCCCATTCCCTTTAAACCTATACCCAGCCCATAGTTAGATTTTGTTTTATTTAGACCAACTTATTGTTTACATACCATCATTTAGTACTTTTTTATACGTTTGTCTGTTTATTACTACCCCTTACCCTATTTTATAAATCCCATTCACACTTTGAGCACTTTTTAATTTTATTTCATTATTTTGACCCCCTTTTATTTGTGCACTTTCACCTTCTGAAAGTGTATGGTGGGAAGAAGGACAAGTAGACAGCCAAGGCAGGAGGTTAGTGAAGAGATGTTGGAGATCTTTACTCAGTAGGTTAGGGAGGAGGTTAAGGAGGAGATGAGCCAGGAGAGTGGGACAGGGAGTGGGAGAGGGATTGGGACAGGGAGTGAGAGAGGAAGGGGGAGAGGATCTAGAGAGGAAGGGGGAGAGGAAGGGGGAGAGGAAGAGGGAGAGGAAGGGGGGGAGGTCTTGGTGGGTGGGCCCAGCCACATTGTTGAAGATGAACAAGTGGCTGGGCCAAGTGGTGTAGGTCAGGAGCACAGACAGGACGCAATACCCTCCGGAGAACAGAGGCTCACATCACATGGTAATCCCACACAGAGGAAGGAGAGGTATACCAGGAAGGAGAAGGAGGCCCTTATAGCGGCATATATGGAGAAGGCTAGGAGGCTGCAGGCACTGAAGGCCACCCCTCCAGTGAAGAAACAGTTGTGGCCGGAGATAAGGGATGCTATCAATGCAGTGGCGGAGTTCAGGAGGGATGTAAAATCTATAAAGCCCTGCTACCGGGACTGCAAAAGTGAGCTAAAGAAGAAAATATTGAGGGAGAGGAAATACAATGCCAGGACTGGTGGCAGCCTGGAGCAGACATTAGTCTACAGCCGCTGGGAGGAAATGCTGGGTCCCAACATCTCCGAGGTGGCTTTAGACAGGATTGAAGGAGGACTCGATACCAGGTACCTGCACTTCTCATCTGCTGGTAAGCTCATTTACTAATCTTTTTACATCCACTTCATAACCCATTCACACGCAAAATAAATTATGGATATGACTAATTACGCTTGTTTTTAAACATTATTACGTAAAAGCATTCAGAATTACCTTGAGAAAGTTGGATTTGAAGAAAAGCCATCACATTAGTATTTAGTCTACAGATTAGGTGTGCATTTAAACGTATTTAAGACACACGCAAAAATACATTCATATTGACCATCTAGATATCCAAAAGACGGGTTTGCAAATACGTAAATCATATTGATTGCTTTTGGTTACAATTAAATTATGAAGGCAGCCTCATTAATACATTTTCAAATATAACATGTACATCTTTATTTGAAACTGTGCTAATATCTCTTATTTCTTTAATTTTCAAATAAACAGAGTCTAAGGCTGGGGAGGAGGAAACACAGCAGGAATATGCTCCTCCTTCACCCAGGCATGAGAGTGGTGCAGAAGATGAAAGGCCACCTCGGGGAGAACTGGAGAAGAACCCTTGCAGAAGATATTCCTGCACCAGCCCCCCCCCCCCCTTCAGAAGCAGCAGCCCCCTGCAGAAAATATCCCTGCAGCAGAAGCACCCCCCCGTGCAGCAGCAGCCCCCTGTGCAGCAGCAGCCCGCCATGCAGCAGCTCCCCCTGAGGAGAACATCCCCCAGAAATCCCCGAGGTGGAGCTAATCCCTGGAGGAAATGCAGACCTCCCAGAGGGCCCAACAGGCACACACACAGTTTCTGACCAATGCAGTGAACACACTGATAGAAGGACAAAAAATATGTTTAATGTTCAAAATTACATATTACAGGACCTGGGAGTTGGCAAGCAACCCATTTCCAGAAATGGGAAGACCACAAGAGCCTGGACCATCAACTCCTGGAGCATCAGCTCCTGGACCATCATTTCCTGTACCTCATCCATCTCCTACTCTGTCTGGTCAATCCCCAGTCACTCACAGTAACCCCCCCCCTTCTTCCACAACCATCTCCAATGAGGACACGTCGGAGGGGGCATTTGGCCACCCCAGAGCCTCAGTCTCGTGTGAAGTAGGGAAGGAGGAAGAAGTAATTATGCTTAGATGTAATTGTTTTTAATTTAAAATTAATGTGTAAATATTAGGTATGTGATGATGTTGTCTTCATACACTCATGGAGCACACTCTGTATTTAATAGGCTTCTATGTGACAGGGTCCATGCAGGCACATTGTTTGCACAGGGTGTTTTACAAGTGTGTTGAGACAACATCATCACATGCTGTCCTTGTTGATTAGATTGATTGTTTTTTTGTAATGTGATGTCCAAAACTGTTCTCCTAATACAAAACAATGACAATTACATTTACATTCACTGTGTTGATGCCAGCTACATAACTTAAACAAGAACATATGCTAACATATACAAAGTTTATGGCATATTGGTATATCTACACATGTTTGTTAAATCAAGCAAATATTGGTAGTTTATAATAAGCCTGAATGCCATATTTATCTCGATGTGTTGACAACATTGAATACGCTAAATAAAGTGTATATTTTTCAAGCTAGCTTAAAGTGTTTTACTTATTTGGGAAATATATTTCATTTAAAAGGTGTATGAAAGCAGAAAATTCACTTACCGTACATGATTTTGACAGAGCATAACATTTTAAACAACATTCACATTTACTCATATTCTTTGATTCGTTATCTTGTTTTTCTTTGCTCAAAAGTTTATCTTGGAAAGTTTAATAGCAGTAAAGAAACTAGCTTCCATGTGTTCACTTAAAAACTAATAGTGTATTGATACTTCATCAACACATTATACCAAGAGACTGAAGCACATTTGAGAATAGAAGAGAATTGGAAACCTTGTTAAAATTGTATGTTCAACATAACTAATGAAAGATACATTTAGGGTTTCATGTCCCTATATATATCATGATATACAGGGAGTGCACAATTATTAGGCAAGTTGTATTTTTGAGGATTAATTTTATTATTGAACAACAACCATGTTCTCAATGAACCCTAAAAAACTCATTAATATCAAAGCTGAATATTTTTGGAAGTAGTTTTTAGTTTGTTTTTAGTTTTAGCTATTTTAGGGGGATATCTGTGTGTGCAGGTGACTATTACTGTGCATAATTATTAGGCAACTTAACAACAAAAAAATATATACCCATTTCAATTATTTATTTTGACCAGTGAAACCAATATAACATCTCAACATTCACAAATATACATTTCTGATATTCAAAAACAAAACAAAAACAAATCAGTGACCAATATAGCCACCTTTCTTTGCAAGGACACTCAAAAGCCTGCCATCCATGGATTCTGTCAGTGTTTTGATCTGTTCACCATCAACATTGCATGCAGCAGCAACTACAGCCTCCCAGACATTGTTCAGAGAGGTGTACTGTTTTCCCTCCTTGTAAATCTCACATTTGATGATGGACCACAGGTTCTCAATGGGGTTCAGATCAGGTGAACAAGGAGGCCATGTCATTAGATTTTCTTCTTTTATACCCTTTCTTGCCAGCCACGCTGTGGAGTACTTGGACGCGTGTGATGGAGCATTGTCCTGCATGAAAATCATGTTTTTCTTGAAGGATGCAGACTTCTTCCTGTACCACTGCTTGAAGAAGGTGTCTTCCAGAAACTGGCAGTAGGACTGGGAGTTGAGCTTGACTCCATCCTCAACCCGAAAAGGCCCCACAAGCTCATCTTTGATGATACCAGCCCAAACCAGTACTCCACCTCCACCTTGCTGGCGTCTGAGTCGGACTGGAGCTCTCTGCCCTTTACCAATCCAGCCACAGGCCCATCCATCTGGCCCATCAAGACTCACTCTCATTTCATCAGTCCATAAAACCTTAGAAAAATCAGTCTTGAGATATTTCTTGGCCCAGTCTTGACGTTTCAGCTTGTGTGTCTTGTTCAGTGGTGGTCGTCTTTCAGCCTTTCTTACCTTGGCCATGTCTCTGAGTATTGCACACCTTGTGCTTTTGGGCACTCCAGTGATGTTGCAGCTCTGAAATATGGCCAAATTGGTGGCAAGTGGCATCTTGGCAGCTGCACGCTTGACTTTTCTCAGTTCATGGGCAGTTATTTTGCGCCTTGGTTTCTCCACACGCTTCTTGCGACTCTGTTGACTATTTTGAATGAAACGCTTGATTGTTCGATGATCACGATTCAGAAGCTTTGCAATTTTAAGAGTGCTGCATGCCTCTGCAAGATATCTCACTATTTTTGACTTTTCTGAGTCTGTCAAGTCCTTCTTTTGACCCATTTTGCCAAAGGAAAGGAAGTTGCCTAATAATTATGCTCACCTGATATAGGGTGTTGATGTCATTAGACCACACCCCTTCTCATTACAGAGATGCACATCACCTAATATGCTTAATTGGTAGTAGGCTTTCTAGCCTATACAGCTTGGAGTAAGACAACATGCATAAAGAGGATGATGTGGTCAAAATACTCATTTGCCTAATAATTCTGCACTCCCTGTAGGTGAATGCATATTAAGAAATTACTTCAAATACAAATGCACATGTTTAGGAATTTTAAATGTACACAATTAAACACAACACATTAATTATTTGTTAATGGGAAAATATTGTTAATAAATATATTAAACAAGATGGGATGTATTTATCAATGAACATTCATGGATTAGCACTTGCCTCAAAATATATTTGGGATCAACAACACATTGCCTTCATTTGTTTCTTCCACGAGACAACCTTCAATAGATATTTTGTTTTCTCTTTATCATCTATGTTTCAACAATGTACATGATTGACACAATCTATAAACATAGAAAACTTTTGATCTCATTCGAAACATGGCACATCCAATACCGTGGAACAACCTAATCCAATTAAATGACGGATTTTACACCTTCGCATGTCTTACGCACATCTTACGCAATATGGCGCATCCAATATCGCGGACGTAACCCAATCAAATGACGGATTTTACACCTTGGCATGTGAGGTCTTACGCAATATGGCGCATCCAATATCGCGGAACAACGTAACCCAATCAAATGATGGATTTTACACCTTTGCATGTGACGTCTTACGCAACATGGCACATCCAATATCACAGAACAACGTAACCCAATCAAATGACGGATTTTACACCTTTGCATGTCAATAACAAATGTATTTCTATTTAAAAAACTAGCATGTGCTATATTATTAACTAGCAAGCGTGTTTGTTTTATGTAATGCACAGCTTCACATAATGTAACGCTAGATAACATAATTTTGTGATATTTGAAATATAATACATTGTTGTTAATAAATATATATTTCATTAGAATAGGAAGATTAGGAAATATTTAGGAAGCAGCAGGGTTTAACATAGAAATAATGCTACTATATACATCACGAAAATGTGTATTGTTTATACATTATATGTTACCTATAGCACTATATTGTTTGATAATTAAATATAATCAAATATAATAGAAAGAGATTAATCATCTAAAATATGTGGATTACACACCGTGATTTCTTATGTTATACTACTACATTAAGATGTAAGAAAAATTGGAATATATGTGCTGCCAACATTCAGATATTAGTCTGTTTTAAATATATTATATGTGTATGTTGATTTCCAAAGCAAAAAAATGTAAAAGTACATTATGAATGCATATCCATAAATTAAGAACTGTTGTCAACATCACTTAAGGATTAGCAACATAAAATAACTTATATTATGAATTACATTAATAAATAAAGAAGAAATATAACATTTTAATTACATTATTCTTTTTATTATGAGAAAAAGGTAACGGACACCTACTACACTGAAACATGCCCGCATCTAATATCGCAGGAGGTGCGGGTAGCTGAGCACAAGAGACAATCACCATATCCCATGATTTGTTGGCTGGTCTAAGTAGCAGTGGTCCCACATACACCCCGTGGACACACTAGAGGAGCATCCCTCCCTGACATTTCTCTGATGGTTGGAGACTCTATTCTGAACACCTCACCCCAGGTTCGTTGCCTTGGGGTCACACTAGACTCAGAACTCACATTCAACTCACATATACAAACGCTTACCAAATCTTGCCGTTCAGACCTACGCAACATTTCCAGAATTCGTCCCTTCCTTACTCAAAAAGCTACAAAAATACTTATTCATTCCCTCATCCTGTCACACATTGATTATTGCAATCTACTCTTAATGGCATTCCAAAACACCGCCTCTCCTCCTTCCAATCTATTATGAATGATTCTGCTAGACTCATCCACCTAAGTCGACGATCTACATCAGCTGCTCCGCTCTGACAGTCTCTACACAGGCTCCCCATACACTCCAGAATACAATTTAAAGTATTAGCCCTAACCTACAAAGCACTCAACAGTCTAACTCCCAACTATATTTCCTCTCTCATCGTGAAATACTCCCCATCCCGTCCTCTTCGATCAACCTATGACCTACGTCTCTACACTGCTGTTATCTCTACATCCCACTCCCGCCTCCAAGACTTCGCACGTGCTGCTCCTGTCCTCTGGAACTCTCTACCCCACTCCATCAGACTGTCTCCAACCTTGTATAGCTTCAAACGATCCTTGAAAACCCACCTATTCAGAGAGGCTTACCATCTCTCCTCCATCCTGCATCCGAACCAAGCTAATACATGTACATGAACTGCCTGACTCACTGCTGCAAATACAACCGATGTAACAAGCTACCCCAACCTTATGACTCTGCACCCTAAACATATAGACTGTGAGCTCTCCGGAGCAGGGCCCTCTTCCTCCTGTGCTAGATTTGTTTAGTCTTGTTATGTTTTGTATTGTATCACAAATCTTTGTCATTGTATACCCCTATCATTGTACCCAGTGCTACGGAATTTGGCGGCGCTATACAAATAAATGATAATAATAATAATAATCCCTCCAGCAAACAAGCAGCGCCTCAAACACAGCGACTCTGACTTGCTCCGACTATTGCTGTAACCTTCTGAGGCCAAGAAGTTGGTGTGTCCTGAGGGCGCGAAAGCTGCCATCTTTACAACTGTGGCCTTATATATTGCAGGAGAGAGCCCCCGCAGAGGAGTTGGTGAGTCAAGAGACATACATTGCTGAAAATTATATGCAGCTGACAGCTATGGGCAGCGCTGAATAGCCACTGGTACTGACTCTCAGACATTACAAAATTTGTAAATCTCATCAACATTACTGTCCCTCACTAACCTGCAGCAGGAGACAGTCTAAGGTACAAAGAGGGATAGATGCTCTACATAAATATAGCGATACAGTGACTTGCTCATGCACAATATAACATTTAGTTCTGTGTCACTAATGTACTAATAGGGGGGAGAGAAGATTAGCAAATTTGATGCCATGTGGCTGCTTTATCTAGCCTAACTTTTACTTGTGTACTTTAAGCCATTCCCTTGAAGTGTGGGGCTGATACAGCAGTTAAACATTTGAAATAAAAGTAAAAGGTTGGTTCAACAAATCCACCTAGCAGCTAAGAACCCCCTGCCCATACTTGCTCTTTTACTTGTACTCTCATAGCTTTAGAAGCTGACCCTATACTTAACCAGCTTTAAAACAAGAAGTTTATTCAGCTATACCGGACCTCTTGTATTTCACCTGACACTTGTGCTAAACTGCTCTGCCTGGAACTTGGTTTAGGCTATCTAAAAACTTTCCAGTCTCCTCCATTTCCCATTTGCTCCTACAGATGGGTCATATCCTCCATTCCTCTGTACCTTTTACCCACTTCGTCAATAGGAGACACAGCCCCTGGAGAGTGGAGATCTATACTCCTTTACTTATGAGAGCATAGTAAACCTACTGCTAGCTTCAAATCATTAGTTTTGTGAAGCATCTCATGTGTTCTGCAGTAATGATCTGCTAAACAACTGTATGGATTAGACAAGCTTCCCTGGCCTATAACATTAGCACAGAGCTTCCACCCAAATACCGGACCTGAGAATTTAAGTGTGACCATGCAGAAGGCTAGCAGATACACCCCAACTAGTTATACACTGCTACTATAGTTTTGGTGGGTAATAAACACAAATGGCACACTCGCAGAGAAAGAAGCACCAAGATGGGCCAAAGAGAACTGTAGTAGATCATTTTGGTAGCAAGTCACAAATTGACAGAGACTTCTCTGATGATGACTCCAGTGATTCGTCTACACCACAGTGGATAGCTGGGCCTACTAGTCCCCAAGTCAGCATGCACTCCAATAATGAAGTTTCCATTATTGAGTTAATTAACTCTCTTTCAGCTAAGATGGACTCTCGTCATGCTTCTTTAAAGCAGGACATTAAAGTATCTGTGGCAGACCTGAAAAGAGATATAGCATCTCTGGGAGCGAGAGCGGATACATTGGAGCGAAATCATGAGGATCTAACTACAGACCATAAGAATTTACTCTTATACACACAGAACCTAGCGGATGAGATATCTGAGTTAGAGACAAAATTTGCTGACCTTGAGCACCGCTCAAGGAGAAACAACATACGCATACGTGGTCCAGAAATCGAGCTTCCAGAATATCTTTCAGAACTCTTTAAAGCATTATTGGGCTCCTTTTCTACCCAAGATTTGATAATAGATAGATCAAACAGAGCACTCAGGCCACGTAATGCTAACGCAAACCAACCAAGAGATGTGATTATTCACCTGCATTACTTCACATTCAAAGAGAGGATCTTGAGGGCTGCATTCATGTTTGCGATCTTAAGCCATCAAGTATCACTGGGGTTTTCCAGTGAAATTGTTTTTTCAACACAACAACAAATCCTATGTAATAACCTCTCTTCAGCAAGGTATGAAACTCCTGGAGAATGTAGAACTACTACAGCCATTCAACACCGCTTCTAGAGAACGTGCTGGCTTCCAAAAGCTGAGTGCGGTAGCTCCTGAATGGAAACCTGCAGCTGGTCATCCAGAGACTGGTCCCAAGAGAAAAGATCCTCCCAGACAGACACCTAGATAACGGTATCCTTTTCTATATGTGTTCTATATATTTCTTAGGGCTGAACTATCCAGACTTAACTACGCATAGAAGACAATAAGATAACATTCTGGGTCTGGAAATAAGACCAAAACGTTAACTTACACACTTTCTTGCATTTTATGTAACAAGTAAATATGATTGTTGTATGTCATTATATTGTCTATAATGATGTTGATTCTATTCATCCTATTGGTGATGCAGTGAGATGTTATGGAGAATAGGGGAAACAACAACTTTGAGGCCTCACCCCTACTTTCTGTACAGATTTTGTAGCACTGGCAGTTGAGTTGGAAATGTGAAACACTAGCTCCTATGTAATATACTCAGGATTTATGTGATGCTCTGAGTATGTAAGCCTACAATTATACGAGAGCGCACAACACTCAAGCCTGCAGTAATCAACATTCACAGATTTCCCTAATAATTTGTACTCTTAGGCATATACTTAGACTTGTTAAGTAGAATAGTTTGTTTCTCTTTATAGAGTTCAGTCCCTATAGTAAGCTCTCCAACCTTTGTTTTTGTTCCTTATAGCTTAAGGCTGGAGTATATTGCACCTACACCTAATTGATACAGCTGCCCCTAGAGTAGTATACTCCACACACTAATACTTTCCCTTCATTCAGGTACGAGTACTAAAACCCTGAATTCTGAAGCATTACTAATCTTAGCTGAGGGAACACCCCGACAATTTAGTTTAACTAAATACCCCATAGCTCCACACCCCCTCCCCCTCCTATTCCCCCTCTCCTCCCCGTATCTCCTCCCCCACCTCCTTTCTCTTCTTTTTACATGCCCCATTATTATTGCTAACATATGTTATACTGTGATTTATAATTTAAGGGTATAAAAAAAAAGCAGACTGATGTTCTAGCCCTAAAAAGGGCTTTTGGGGTGCTGTCCTTACAGCAGAGATCAGATGAGTCCTTCAGGACTGTAGTGGACACTGAATACACTAGCCTAACTATCGATTTCCCTATTAAATCAGCAGCAGCTACACTGTCCCTCCTCTCACTAAGAATGCAGCTTCCAATTGAATCTAAAAGGGAGGCTGTCCTGGTGGTGGGAGGGTGTGGGTGGGAGGGTCTGCTGCTGATTGGCTGTAATGTGTCTTCTGACTGTGAGGTACAGGGTCAAAGTTTACTCAATGATGACGAATAGGGGGCGGATCGAACATCGCATGCTATGTTTGCCGGGAACTATTCGCCGGCAAACTATTCACGACATCACTATAAAATGTATTGTCCAAATGTGTAAGCCAAAAGTGAAGTATAATGAGACATACCAGACAGGGACAAACTCGAGCTTGAGGGTTCAGCACCAACATCTATATCTGTAAAATATTCAATCAGGATTGGATATCATTAATACAAGTCATAACTTTGACACAAAAAATCATACATTGTTTTTGAATTTGACAAAGAAAAAAATATTTTAATTCTGCACAAGAGTTCATTGTTTTTTAATTTTTATTTATAAATAAAGTGATCATGTATGTTTATTTTAAATATTTTATGTTGTTGACTGTCCCTTTGAGTCATATTATGTATTCTTGTATTTTCATTAATTTTTATACAGGGATCTTTCATTTAAAAATGTATATTGATAGTATAGATAACTTTATTTATAATATTGAAACTTATGATACTGTATTCTTAACATTTAGACAAATTAATGTACACATTTGACCAACATGTCTAAAGTAATGCCACTATAACAGCAAACCCATGTTCACGTCTCTGTGCAATTATATCTTCCATGAGCATTGGGCAATAATTAAAAACGTAATTGCGCATCCGTGATTATGAATTTATTTTGATCTAGTAGTGTGATGAGTATATTTTAGAAATCTTTCACGTATATTTACATTTGTGTATATGACAAAATTCAAAAATGAGCATTGTAAATATTTAATGTTAAAAAGTAATATTCAAAATTTTTGTATGAATCAATATTCAATGTATAAAATGGCGGAGGATAGGGATTTCACAGATGCGCACTTCCATTTTAGCTCTGTTACGCATATTCGTCTTTGCCCAAAAAAATAGCATTATTCCTATTTGATGTCTGATGAATCTAAATTCAGATGTCTACCATCCTAGGTAATGTCTGTTGTGAAATCTTTATATATATATATATATATATATATATATATATATATATATATATATATATATATATATATATATATATACATATGTCTGGTTTTGAAACATTTTAAGTAATAAATAAAAGAATATATAGCATGTAAATATATTTATTTTGTTTAAAAAAAAAGTTTTGTGAAATCAGCAAACTTAAAAGTCTGAAAGAAAAACAAAAAATAAAAATAATTTTAATGTGAAAGCAATTATGTTATTTCATAACACATCTTCTGCCTATGCTCTAGTCTAAACTTTATGATTTGTTCTGATATTAAAGGCAGGTTCAGACTGGATATCTATATATACATAGTTTGAAATTAATCACATTAAATTGTGTAATCAAAAGTTAACTCACATATTAACATTTAACATTAAATACCTAATATCCTATTTTTGAAAGTATATTACTAAATATTCAATTGTATGAGAGACATAATTGAATGTAATATTTCATGTCCCTGCAAAAAGTAAAATACCTAGATGTGTCCTATGAAATTATTTCATATGAAATATAACCCTTTATCTGTGTGATCGGTCACAGTCCTCTCTAGCACAAAGTAGTGGGAATGTATATGAAATAAATTATATAAAAATAGGATATTGGGCAGACTAATTATTAGACACATTGTAAATATTAATCAATAATTGCACCAGTATTCCTCCTATGATTCTTAATAGCATGCATTGTGCAAACTAACCTGATGTATGATCTTTAAAAGTCGAGTCTATTCCAAATATCATTTTATCTGCATTATGTGTCACATTCATCGCTTTAAAAATAGAGGATTGTGAAATACCATCTAAGAGAAATGAGAGGAAACATAAGTGTTTCCATTAGGATGTATCCTGCATCCCCCCAGTCTTTTCCCCGACATTGTGTATACTTACAATGTGAAAGTGTCTTTATATGTTGTAGAAGTCAGCACAGTCTTCACTTTCAGTCTGGTTTCTTCACTTTCAGTCTGGTTTCTTCACTTTCAGTCTGGTTTCTTCACTTTCAGTCTGGTTTCTTCACTTTCAGTCTGTAGATGAAGTCAATCTCCCTAATTGAAAATAAAGTATAAATCAAATATCTAATAAAATGGTACATAGTTCTGCATCCCTCCCCCTAAAACTAACTACTTCCTAAATTGTTTATAGCAATAACTTACTAAGCGTATGTAGCCTCTTTTGTCTTATATTCTAACAATCAAGTGTGAAGCTGAGTCATATACATTGTGCATGCTTAACCTTTGATGTATGACTGTGTAACCTTTAATGTGCTTCAGAGTATCCCTTTCTCTGCTATCTGTCACATTAATCAAATTCAGAATATCTAAAATCTAATAATGTCTAAACTGAGTAAGACATGTAAACTAATTGTGTGCCATATATGGATGGATCAGGGACCACCCCCCCCCTGTCTGGTTCCATACAATGTGTATACTTACAATGTGAAGGTGTCTTTATATGCTGTAGAAGTCAGCACAGTTGAAAGACAATGTCACAGACATGATTACATTGGTGTTATTTACTTTCAGTCTGTAGATGAAGTCAATCTCCCTAATTGAAAATAAAGTGTAAATCAAATATCTAATCAAAAGGTACATAGTTCTGCATCCCTCCCCCTAACACTAAGGATTTCCTAAAATGTTTATAGCAATAGCTTACTAAGCGTATGTGGCCTCTGTGTTATGTTCTAACAATCAAGTGTGAAGCTGAGTCACATACATTGTGCATACTTAACCTCTGATGTATGACTTTGACAATACTATGTGCTTCAGAGTATCCCTTTATCTGCTATCTGTGGCATTAATCCCTTTCAGAATATCTAAAATCTAATAATGTCTAAACTAAATACTACATGTAAAATCATTTTTACCCCCCCCCCCCATTCTTGGTCCATACATTGTGTATACTTATCATCTAATGTTGTCTTTAAAAATCAGGTGGCAAAGTCATCACAGGAGCCAATGCTAGAGTCATATGATGTATAAATTACCTATGATAATAAAATATATTTTAGATTTTGATATAGTCATTTATTGAAAAATCCTAACATGTTCGCACGATTATACTTTCATTTCAATAAAAGCTTCACATTTTCACAATGCTCCTATATAACTTAGAGTATTTACCGTCTGAAGTGGCGGTTGATGATGTTGGCTCTGACATTGACCTCCTCATCCCAGGATGGCCCCTCGAGCACTTCATCGTCCTCCTCATCTTGTTGGAGGTCTCAGGGCATCTGGACATTCTGCAGCATCCCAGCCTGCTGAGCAATGTTATGAAGGACGCTGCAGGCTATAATGATCTTCGCCACCTTACTAGGGCTGTATTGGAGGGCTCCTAGGCATCTAAAGCGTATTTTGAGGAGCCCAAACATGCATTCCACTAGTCCACTTGTGTGCCCGATTGTAGCACACCTGTGCCTCATCAGCCAGATTACGCGATAGCGTAATGAGCCAATTACGGCTCATGTAACCCGAATCACCTATAAATAATGAACATTACAAAATGTAAATATTACAAATATCTGATAACTGAGATGATAGATTTAAATAAAGAAGAGAATGATACAATGCATTTGTGAATACAAAAATTGCATAAACACCATGCAATTAAAATAAGGGTTAAACGGTTACATAACCTAGCTAAAATGTCTATGTAATAAACTTTTATTGCTCTGCTAAAGACTTTGAGAGACTCTAAAATCAGCTAACTGCTAAACAGTCGTCTACGTCAGTTATGTTTAAAGAGCTACACCGTCCCTTTAAAAGTATTGTCAAGGCTATGACCTGCTACATATCTGTTTGTTTCTAAAACTAGCCATTTGCTGAAAAAGACAAAAAATGGTTAAAGCGCATCCTATATCAGCACATTTAAGCTATGACCTGCTACATATCTGTTTGTTTCTAAAACTAGACATTTGCTAAAAGACAAAAAAAACTTTAAAGTGCATCCTATGAGGCCTAGTTATCAAGCCGTCTACTTACCTGCCTTCGCCGGCCCAATACGCCCGCCTAAGCTCGCCTACCCGCGGACCTGAAAAATTTCGCCTAAGTTATCAATAAAGCTGTCAAAAAGCTGCGCACCAAGTACGGGGCGATGAGCAGCGGACTGTGAGAGTTATCACTCATCCGATCTTGCTGCTCTTCGGCTTTTTGACAGCTTTATTGATACCCCTGTCACTAAGCACTCACACTAACTACACTGTTCTACCCCCTATACCGCGCCCCCGGAGCCCCCCGCAACGAAAAAAGTTATTAACCCCTAAATCGCCGCTCCTAGACCCCGCCGCAACTCTTATAAATGTATTAACCCCTAACCACCGCTCCCGGACACCGCCGCCAAATACATTATACCTATTAACCCCTATCCTGCCCCCCCTATACCACCGCCACCTATAATAAAGTTATTAACCCCTATCCTGCGGATCCTGGACCTCGCCGCAACTAAATAAATAGTTTAACCCCTAAACCGCCGCTCCCGGACCCTGCCGCCAGCTATATTAAACTTATTAACCCCTAATCTGCCCCCCCCTACACCGTCGCCACCTATAATATTTTTATTAAACCCTATCCTGCCCCCCCTATACCGCCGCAACCTATAATAAAATTATTAACCCCTAAAGCTAAGTTTATTTGAGAACCCTCCTTAGGTATAGATCTTGATCCTGTTACTATTCTGCATTAGCCCACTGTATATAGATAGCTATCCATTATGACTTCATATCTTGTAAATTACTGGTTAGAAGTAATGTTGCAGTTAAATGAAACACATATATTTAAATTGTTTCTTTAGATCTATCTAGATTAGATTGACTCCTGTATATATGTTTTCACATTAATTAGGGATTATATCAATCAATTTTTCTAGTTTAATTCTACTAATTAATAACTATATGGTTACAGTATTTGACTGTGTTATCTTGAAATGTATTGGTATGTATCTATATTTGCAACAAATTGTGCAAACTTTATTATGTTAATGTGGGCAAATGGGCAATTTATAACATGAAATTTTGTGAGTCATACAGTATTAAGTTTTTTGTATGGACATATATATATATTGTCTAATTATGTACATATATGTCAAATGCAGACTTTAAGGGTAGTATTTGTTCCACCACAAGTAAAAAAAAAAGGGTGTAACTGATTTTAACCTATTAGCTAGCTCCAAATGGTACTTAAGGACCATTGGAGCAATTGACTGCAGCTACGATTACGGCCTGTGGAGCCGAAACGCGTCAGCAAGCAGTCCTTGGGGTGGAACAAACCCCTCACACTTATCCTTGAAAGTATTGTCCATTTTTGGAATTTTAAGTTTTCTTCAAATAAATCTTTCTTAACACGCCTGATTGACTACCAGTGCATCCTTATCCCTTTTTGCTTATTGACTTATTGAAACAAAGGATTTGCACGGAGGTGAGGACGTTATTTCCTGGAAGCATAGTCCGCTCACCTCTCGCGAGAACCGGAATGCCGGGGGAACTGATTCTGTGACGTCAGACGCCGAGATCCCCCGATACCAGGAAGACGGAGCATAACCCAGCTGAGCAGTGCGATCTGCAGTCCACGTCCCAGAACATAACAGCGGACAGTGGTAAAGTATATAGCCGGAGAGCTCTGAAGGTATTGGGAGGAAAGGCTGAGTCTATTGGGTACGTCATCTCTTGATCCCTGAAGCGGAGGTGAGTGGTGAAGGAGCGGACCAAGTCAGCTTTGTAACACCGAGTTTAGTTTGTGACAACGGTGATTATCTACTGAGATACATATATGCATAGAGACCTTTTGGGGAGTATTTGGTGCCGGAAACATTTGTACTTTTTGTATCAATTGTAGTGGTTTCCTACTAACGTTACCAGAGCACATTCAAACCCAGAATTTCCCTAACAGGAATTAAGAAATAGAAAACACGCATAATGGATCCTAATACGGACAATTTGGATGTTAAATTTTATTCATTGCTCACTATGGTTGAAAGAGTTGGAGATTTTCAAGATTCAGAGACAGTGTTTTCAACGGACATATCCACTTATACTCTTAGTAAATTATTTGATACATTGGAGTCTCTTTTAATAAAGGAAACGAGACTCAAGTGGGACATATGAACTCTGCAAAAGTATATCAAAAGTGGTATGATCCCGAGGGGATTAAGAATCAACAAGTTCCCCACTTTTGTAGTTGAAGATGTAGAGTTCATTAGAGTGTGGAATAGTGTCCTTTCTGATTGTTCATTTAAGCTAATGGGCATGTTATTGGAATTTAAAACTAAATTGTTGTCCATAACTTACAATGAAATTGATGTTTTGCAATTAGAGTTACATTCACGTAGCCAAGATTTGTTATTCAGCAAGTTTGATTGTATTCTCAGGGAATCTGTGTCAAAAACGAAATCTTTGATCATGGATATTAAACATGATAAGTTTTTGAGGGATTCTGTAGATTACGAAACAAACAAGATATATATTTGGAATAAAAAACAAAGATCTTTCTATAGGAAAGAGAATGATCAAAAAAGGTTCCCTAAAGAGAATAAGAAAAACAATAACAAAAATAAAAATAAAAATAGGAACAAGAATAACAAATCTAAGAAAGTGACCTTTAATGACAGCGAGGTAGAATCTTCAGGTGAATATTCAACCTCAGGAGATGAAACTGAAACAGAGCCAGCATCAGAACAGAATTTGGCCACTACAAGTAGGGACACACAGTCCAAATACAGCCCACAAGTGAGTAATGATCCAGAAAACAGGGATCTTAGAGGGGCAGCCAGCTCAGAATTAGCTCAGGTTTTTTCCAGACCCCAAAAAGGACCAGAAGGGGGGGGGAGGAATAAGACCAGAAAAGGGAATATTGAAAGAGCAGGGACTACCACCTCGACGGGGGAGATCCCTAACAAAATACAACTAAACTCTGTAATTAACTTATCTTCACAGGAACTAAGTGATGTGGATTTAAGGGTTTTGAGCTATGGTTTAAACTTTGTTCCAGCTGAAAACTTCAACCTTTTCCAAACACTTGTTGATGTGAATAAGCTAATTAGAAATCTCACTATTAAAAAACATTTCAACACACACCCCGATACATTTCAGTCAGATGTCACTAACAGGGACATATTACCTACTGCAACACACATAGATTTGACTTTTCAAGAACAAAGTGATGTACAGTCCTTAGAAGCTTTATTTGAAGAGGGTTCAACAGTAATCAACCAACAAGACATTACATACATTGAGAAAGTTCCTTCCTTATCTAAGCCTTCCAAATTTTACCCCATTCAATCGAGGGGAAATATTTTGGAAAAATTCCAGAAAAGAGTGGAATTTGATTTAACCAAATTGTCATATACAGTCCAGGAGAAAAAATACTCCAATTTAACCAAATCTGAATCTTTTGCACTTAAAAGTTTGCAAGATAACAAGAAGTTGGTTATACGCTCTGCGGATAAGGGGGGGTCTGTGGTGGTAATGGACAAAGAATTTTTTGTCCAGGAATCATTACGACAGCTTACAGACCATACACAATATCAAATTCTGGAATTTAACCCTACTAGTCGTTTCAAATATGAACTTAGTCATCTGATAGATGAAGGCTGTGAAGCTGGTTATATAGATGAACACACTAGTTCTTTCCTTACAGTCACAAATCCGATAATACCAATATTTAATTTTCTACCTAAGGTTCACAAATCCTTAGTGGAAGTCAAGGGCAGACCCATCATCAGTGGGATAGGTTCTTTAATAGAACCATTATCCCAATGGTTGGACGAAATTTTACAACCATTGGTGAGGGAACTGCCCAGCTACCTTTATGACACTAAACAGTTGTTGGTGGAGATGGATGAGATACAGTGGGAACAGGAATATGGGTGGCTCACAATAGATGTCACTTCACTGTACTCGTCCATCCCTCACAGCAAGGGTTTGGAAGCAGTAAGCTTTTTCTTGGAAAGGTATACCACGTATGATCAGGGATTTTGTTCATATATACTACGCATCACTCAATTTTTACTCACACATAATATGTTTCTTTTTGAAGGTGTCCATTACTTGCAGAGATGTGGGACAGCTATGGGGGCGAAGTTTGCCCCCTCCTATGCCAACCTATTTATGGGTTGGTGGGAGCTGTCCCACATCTATGCGGGTGATGGGCACTGGAGGAAGAAAATTGTATATTATAAACGATATATAGATGACCTGTTGGTCATCTGGAGGGGTAGTGAGACTGAGGCCACTGATTTTGTTAAGGTTTTAAATACCAATGATTTAGGCATCAAGTTTACACATGAGTTTAACACAGATAATATCAACTATTTGGATGTGAATTTATCAGGTACGGACCAAGGACAAATTGTAAGGAAAATATATAGGAAACCCATAGCTGGGAATACTCTTCTCCACGCCCACAGTAGTCACCCTAAAAGGGTATTCAGGTCTGTCCTAAATGGGCAGTTTATAAGACTGAAAAGAAACTGCTCTTTGGATGCAGAATTTGAAAGTCAGGCTGTGGACCTGGGGGAGAGATTCCTGAAAAGGGGATATAAACTAAAGGAAATTACAATGTCCAAAGACAGAATTTCAAGGATAGATAGGAGAGAACTGCTGAAAGTGAAAGAAAAAGCCAATACCACATTTGAAGGTGTCACATTTATAACACAATATAGCCAGCAGTATCATCAAATTTGCAATATTTTGAAAAAACACTTTCCAATGCTCAAAGCGGATGATGGCCTAGCAGAAGTCATACCAAAAGGTTGTAGGTATGCTTTTAGAAAAGGGAGGAGTTTAGGTAACATATTAGCACCTACGCAACTTAAATCAGAAAAACAGACTAATACCTCATCATGGCTTCAATTTAAGGGTACATACAGGTGTAGCTATACACAGTGGGCGGCATGCAAACATTTGCAACAAGGCAATGGATTTTCAAGCTCGGTAACAGGGGAACGCTTTGATCACTACTCCTGTTTAAATTGCAGAACATCCTATGCTGTCTATCTATTGACCTGTATCGAATGCAATATCCAATATACAGGACTCACAACAAGAGAAACAAGGGAGAGGATTAGGGAACATCTCAATAATATAAAAGGAGGCCATCTAACTACACCATTAGTGCAACACTTTAAAGAGAGACATAACAGTAGTGCACAAACACTCAGATGGACTATAATTGAGCAAGTAAGATGTAAGTCAAGAGGAGGAGACAGGGACAAACTATTGTCCAAAAGGGAAGCATACTGGATACATAGGCTTAAAACTAGAGTTCCCTATGGTCTAAATTCTGAGTTTGACCTTATTAACTTTTGGGAGTGATAGTCTTTGGGTTATAAACATAATATAGATGTTTGAGAACCCTCCTTAGGTATAGATCTTGATCCTGTTACTATTCTGCATTAGCCCACTGTATATAGATAGCTATCCATTATGACTTCATATCTTGTAAATTACTGATTAGAAGTAATGTTGCAGTTAAATGAAACACATATATTTAAATTGTTTCTTTAGATCTATCTAGATTAGATTGACTCCTGTATATATGTTTTCACATTAATTAGGGATTATATCAATCAATTTTTCTATTTTAATTCTACTAATTAATAACAATATGGTTACAGTATTTGACTGTGTTATCTTGAAATGTATTGGTATGTATCTATATTTGCAACAAATTGTGCAAACTTTATTATGTTAATGTGGGCAAATGGGCAATTTATAACATGAAATTTTGTGATTCATACAGTATTAAGTTTTATGTATGGACATATATATATTGTCTAATTATGTCCATATATGTCAAATGTAGACTTTAAGAGTAGTATTTGTTCCACCACAAGTAAAAAAAAGGGTGTAACTGATTTTAACCTATTAGCTAGCTCCAAATGGTACTTAAGGACTGTGGAGCCGAAACGCGTCAGCAAGCAGTCCTTGGGGTGGAACAAACCCCTCACACTTGTAATTGAAAGTATTGTCCATTTTTGGAATTTTAAGTTTTCTTCAAATAAATCTTTCTTAACACGCCTGATTGACTACCGGTGCATCCTTATCCCTTTTTGCTTATTGACTTATTGAAACAAAGGATTTGCACGGAGGTGAGGACGTTATTTCCTGGAACCATAGTCCGCTCACCTCTCGCGAGAACCGGAATGCCGGGGGAACTGATTCTGTGATGTCAGACGCCGAGATTCCCCGATACCAGGAAGACGGAGCATAACCCAGCTGAGCAGTGCGATCTGCAGTCCACGTCCCAGAACATAACAGCGGACAGTGGTAAAGTATATAGCCGGAGAGCTCTGAAGGTATTGGGAGGAAAGGCTGAGTCTATTGGGTACGTCATCTCTTGATCCCTGAAGCGGAGGTGAGTGGTGAAGGAGCGGACCAAGTCAGCTTTGTAACACTGAGTTTAGTTTGTGACAACGGTGATTATCTACTGAGATACATATATGCATAGAGACCTTTTGGGGAGTATTTGGTGCCGGTAACATTTGTACTTTTTAAGTCTTACCCTAACCCTAACACCCCCCTAAATTAAATCTAAATTAAAGCTAACGAAATAAATTAACTCTTATTAACTAAATTATTCCTATTTAAAACTAAATACTTACCTGTAAAATAAACCCTAAACTAACTACAATATAACTAATACTTACATTGTAGCTATTTTAGGATTTATTTTTATTTTACAGGCCACTTTCAATTTATTTTAACTAGGTAGAATAGTTATTAAATAGTTATTAACTATTTAATAGCTACCTAGCTAAAATAAAGAGAAATTTACCTGTAAAATAAAAACTAACCTAAGTTACAATTACACCTAACACTACACTATCATTAAATAAATGAATCCTATTTAAAACTAAATACTTACCTTTAAATAAACCCTTTTTTTATTTTTTGTACTTTAGTTAGTGTATTTATTTGTAGGTATTTGTAGGTATTTGTATTTAATTTATTTAATTTATTTAATGATAGTGTAGTGTTAGGTTTAATTGTAACTTAGGTTAGAATTTATTTTACTGGTAATTTTGTATTTCTTTTAGCTAGGTATTTATTAAATAGTTAATAACTATTTAATAGCTATTGTACCTAGTTAAAATAAATACAAAGTTACCTGTAAAATAAATATAAACCCTAAAATAGCTACAATGTAATTATTAATTACATTGTAGCTATCTTAGGGTTTATTTTATCTGGAGTGATGTAAGAATCGATCTGTGTCGGACTGAGTCCGGCGGATCGATGCTTACGTCACCAGATTCTACTTTTGCCGGTCTGTAGGGCTTGATAACTTAGGCAAATCAGCCTCGCCTCAAATACGCTGTGGAATTCCAGCGTATTTGAGGTTGACGGCTTGATAACTAGGGGCCTTAATCTGCACATTTAAGCTGTGACCTACTACATATCTGTTTGGAGCTAAAACTAGACATTTGCTGAAAGAGACAAAAAATGGTTAAAGCGCATCCTATATCTGCACTTTTAAGCTATGACCTGCTACATATCTGTTTGGAGCTAAAACTAGACATTTGCTGAAAGACAAAAAATGGTTAAAGCGCATCCTATATCTTCATATTTAAGCTATGACCTGCTACATATCTGTTTGGAGCTAAAACTAGACATTTGCTGAAAGAGACAAAAAATGGTTAAAGCGCATCCTATATCTGCACATTTAAGCTATGACCTGCTACATATCTGTTTGGAGCTAAAACAAGACATTTGCTGAAAGACAACAAATGGTTAAAGCGCATCCTATAACTGCATATTTAAGCTATGGCCTGCTACATATCTGTTTGGAGCTAAAACTAGACATTTGTTGAAAGAGACAAAAAATGGTTAAAGTGCATCCTATATCTGTACATTTAAGCTATGACCTGCTACATATCTGTTTGGAGCTAAAACTAAACTTTTGCTGAAAGACACAAATAAATAGTTAAAGCGCATCCTATATCTGCACATTTTGCACATTACACAACTATTAGCAAACATTACAGTGGCAATTGTCTAACTTCTTAACCATGCTGTGCACAAGTATTCACCAACAAGCCACCCATGGGGAAACTGTCTGCCCTCAAACTGCTGCCAGAGTGAAGACTGCCTGAGGATACGGGCATCATGACTAGCCCCCCCGAAATTTGCAAACACATTCATAATTCTCATACGTGCGTCGCACATGAACTGCACATTAAAACTATGAAAGTGTTTGTGATTTCGGAAGATCCAGTCATCTGCTGGAGCCTGCAGCGCACTATGAGTGCAATCTATAGCTCCCAAGACATTGGGCATTTCAGCTATTGCATAGAATTCCCTCTTGAGTCGCCTCCAATCGTCCTCATTTTGAGGGAATCCTACGTACTAATCAAACGTTCCCCAAGCCTCTCTTGGAAACGCAGAGCCCGCCTGATTCTGTTCTACAAAACTTGTCCAACAGCACCTACACAATCTAACTGAGGGTTATCCATATTTGCAAAGCCAAGCAGCACAAAGCCAAACAGCAGAGCAAACACACAAGGAGTAACAAGGTATGCAAACACACAAAAGCGATTTGATACAATGTTGATCACAAGGGATTGTTTGGCCATGGTGTTTGGGTGATTTATAGTGCAAAATGTCCAGTGGTAGCATGTTTGTAATGATTGCTGATTGTATACACTTGATTGTATCTGAGCGGCGCAAATGATTTCAAATTGGGTGGGTTTTTTTTGTGTTTGTTGAAATTTAGTTTTTCCCCAATAAATCGTAATGTGAAAGTGTAAAATCTAACATATACAGTGCATCTTCGTAATGTTTGTTCATATGCGTAACAAATACTTATTAAACGCAATGTTATATTATAAACCACACGTCCACGCTAACATGATTGAAAGTGCATACTTGTGTATGATGTGTGCATAGACATGGCATAGAAGCTAATCAATGTTGCTGCAATATTGTTGCAAAATGATAAAGTAACAGTAATATTATTAATTTATAAGTGATTGTCGAGATGTCAATATTTTATGTGTCCCATTGAAATCACAATAATAATGAAGATCTTCTAAACCTCTCATCTATGTATATGTAATATTGAGTGAGAAACTGATGAAAGGGGCAGGACAGTCCTAATGCTCGAATCTGTATGGTTGAAACTTAGAATTATATCATCATATTGGCTACATGCCTGTCTACTTTTCAAATCTTCGTTCTTTTGTTCTAGATTGCAACATTCTTATTGTGTGATGATTAAAAAGATACATTTGTTTTGTTGTTGTGTGATGTGTGTTATGTGCATATATGTATGTATTGTGATTCTCTCCCACGTATGTTCATCAATATAAAGCAGTATAGCATTGTTGTTCCAAAATAGCAACAACTATAATATTTTCTAAGGCTATCTTATAATGATACAGAATTCCTAATGGTATATTATTTTTTAATCCTGATGTAAAAAGGACACTAAATCCATAATTTATCTTTCATGATTCAGACAGAGAATCCAATTTTAAACAACCTTCCAATGTACTTCTATGATGTACAGTAAATCTGTTCATTGTTTATATATGGTTTGTTGAATAAATAGCAATGCACATGTGTGAAGCAATCACAGAAGGCATCTATGTGCAGCCACCAATCATCATCTGCTGAGCCTATCTAGATATGCCGTTCATCAAAGCATATGAAGAGAATAAATCAAATGATATAATAGACGTAAATGAGACAACTGTTTAAAATTTCCTACTGTTTCTGAATAATGAAATCTAAAAAAGTTTTTTTTATGTCTGTTTAAATGTGTTTATTTTTTAAACTGATTTCATATTTGTGATGACAATTGATCATGATTTATAGTTGATATAATATAATTTCATAAAAGCTTTTGATGTTGTAGTGATGTTCACACACAAGTAAAACACATAACTCCAGTGTCATAGTATATTTCGTGATCTATTTGTCATTGCGGGACCTACGCAAGAATGAATGAATTACCGCAACAACTATAATGCTGCCATTATGAGTTTAAAAAGACAAACATATTGCGTGCATTACGGAAAGAGGCCAGTAGCGTGTACAAGAACGTATTCTTCATAGAAGTCAATGGAGGTTAGAAATTGAAAGAAAAAAACTTCCAACACTCCTGTTTCGCGCGCAAAGGAAGTGACATAATGTCATTCTGTGAACAAGTACCTGAAATCTTGATAATTTCATATTTAAAATATGTTGTGTGTACGTAATCTGCTGTATATTGTTTGTATGTAGCGATTTCTATATGTATGTGATAATATTTGTACGTAGATGTAGCTAAATGAGAGTATGTTCATGTATGTCTATGTAAGTCAATGTAAAATGGGTTTGTGTGCATTTTTTTTTCTAACACCCGAGATCTCGTATCTTTGATCCATTATATTTTTGTGTTAAAAAATAAATAAACAAAATATTATTTGTAGAGTGTTTGTATGAGTGTACTTTGTATAATATTTTTGAAGTGATTTGTGAAGGTTTTTGGTTGCGATACATCAATAACTACTGGTCTTGGATAGCATTATGCATTTGTGCGTACATGTTGATTTTTGTTGCGCTACGGAGGTTTTTTGAAACTTGTAATGGCTGCGTTAGGGAAAATGATGCGTTATGGCCCATAACGCTACAATTTGAGTCATAACGCTTAACTCGTAATCTACCTGATTGTTTTCTATATGATTCTGTAATGCTAACTTATTTTTATTTATATATTTACTGTGACAATTTTACCATACAATATGTATGACTGTCTGTCTATCAATCGATTGCTCGGTGTATCTATTAATCACTTGTTCTATCTATCATCTTTCTATCTATCTATAATCTATCTATCTATCTATCTATCTATCTATCTATCTATCATATATCTCACAAATGATGAGTTTATCTCACAGTCCAGATACACACTATTTACCCTCCAAGAGATAACCACCTGTGTGCTCAAAATTTGAAGAAAGTACTATCAAGATTTACTGTATAATGTGGTGTAACATTTATTATACATGTTATGCATAGCTTATGCTCTTTGATGGCATAATGTAGTATATTATGCCTATACAAAATAAATCTAGTTGTTTAAATTCATAAATGACATTGAATTATCTCCAAGCTTTGCATCTTAATTAATTTCAACAGCCACCTACAACACCTAAATAAAGTTATTAACCCCTAATCTGCTGCTCCCGACATCTCTGCCACTAATAAAATGTATTAACCCCTTATCTGCTGTTCCCAATATCGCCGCCACTATAATAAAGTTATTAACCCCTATTCCCCATGCACACCAACATCGCCCACACAATAATAAAGATATTAACCTCTGGCCTTCCACATCACTGCCAATAAATTAACCTATTAACCCCTAAACCGCCAGCCCCCCACATTTCAAAAAAATTAATTACACTATTAACCCCTAAATCTAACAACCCCCTAACTTTAAATTAAAATTAAAAGGTCCCTATCCTAAAAAATTAAAAAAAAAAACTAAGTTTAAACTATATATTAAACTAACATTACTATTATACTAAAATTAGAATAACTATCAATTAAATAAATTAAACTACACATTGAAAACACCTAACACTACTAAAAAAATGAAATCTACAATTACAAAAAATAAAAAATACAAAAAATAAAACAAACACTAAATTACGAAAAATAACAAATGAAAGTATCCAAAATAAAAACAATTACACGTAATTTAATAGCCCTATAAATATAAAAAAGCCCCCCAAATAAAAAAAACTCTAGCCTACAATAAACTACCAATAGCCCTTAAAAGGGCCTTTTGTAGGGCATTGCCCTAAAGAAATCAGCTCTTTTACCTGAAAAATAAATACAAAGACCCCCCAACAGTAAAACCCACCACCCAACCAACTCCCCAAAATAAAAAACCTAACTCTAACAAAAACCTAAGTTACCCATTGCCCCGAAAAGGGCATTGTTACGGGCATTGTTAATAACTTTATTATAGTGTTTGCGATGCGGGAGTTTAGTTATGAGTTTTGTGTAACAGTTTTGTTGCGTAAATCTCATAACTATTGGTCTCAGATGGTGGAACGGATCGTGTCGGTATAGGCTGTAACGCAAGCTTTTTAGCCTCACTGCAAAACTTGTAATGGCAGCGCTATGGAAATCCCATGCGTTGTGTAACTGGCTAAAATGCTTGCGGTACAGCAATGGCTCGTAATGGCTGCATTACTGCTTTAATGCTGAAATGGCCATTTTTCAGCGTTAAAACACAAACACAAAACTTGTAATCTAGGGGAAAGTGTATTGCAGACATGACAAATATATAGGTGTTCTTTGGGACTTTACTGGGTGTTCCATGGTAACCTGTATTTTAAAGGGGAAACATTGCCATAGCTTTCTATTATTCAAAGTACTGTCCTCTATGTTAGCTCTTCCTTTTCAGCCATATCAGTCTCAGATGCTTTTCAGTGGCAATATTTCCCAGTCTGACAAATCTAGTGAATGTACAGTGAAAGTATGTCTCAAAATTACGTAGGATGAAAGCTTGTATAGTTCAAGGTTTATATCCAAAATATACAGATACTCTAAAAATTCAAATTCATATAGAAGTCCCAACAGTGAGGCCTATTTATGAAATTCTGTCGGACCTGATCCGACAGTGCGGATCAGGTCCGACAGACCTCGCTGAATGCGGAGAGCAATACGCTCTCCGTATTCAGCATTGCGCCAGCAGCTCTTGTGAGCTGCTGGTGCAACTCCGCCCCCTGCAGACTCGCGGCCAATTGGCCCCTAAACAGCCACACAATGCAGGCTCACAATCAAACAACTGTGAAAAAAAGCAACTGTGAAAAAATGGAGGGTGCACAGGCTTATGTAATTTAACCAAACATAACTGTAACTGTTTCTTTGCTACAGGTAAAAACATTAATCTGTAGCCTTATACTTACCTGTAGCCCACTGGAGAGCCGAGCTAATTCTTACCCTTCATCACCCAACCCTAGACCAAGCTAATAGGAGGTGAGCACAGCAAATCAAGGGGTCTGTGCTAAAGGACCTTTTCCTCCAGAAGTGTCAGGCTAAGCAAGGTTCTCCAGTGTGCTAGAGGTATTTAACACCTAAAGGTAATTTGAAGGTAACAAATGAATACTGGCAAATTTTGTCAGTAATTCTTCGTTTTCTTTCGATTTAATTGGTGCTCTTTTTTGGATATTTGTTTCAAATCCATGTTTTTGTTATGATTACACACACGCATATATATATATATATATATATATATATATATATATATATATATATATATATATATATATATATATAAAACTTCAAAGTATGAAGAGGCACTCTCAGGTCTTAGTAAACATAATTTTATTATTTCTTCTTCAGTAAAGTTTCAGTCAATGTTTTGGTCCTGACAGGGACCTTTTATCAAGGCTGTTTTCTTGTAGAAATTCAAAGCCTGGCTGAACATATCCTTTGAATTTCTACACAAAAAAAGGTCCCTGTGAGGACATAAATGTTGACTGAAACTTTACTGAAGAAGAAATAATAAAATTATCTTTATTAAGACCTGAGAGTGCCTCTTCTTACGTTGGAGTTTCGATCTACCCACCATAGAGAGCACCCAGGCATTTCATCATAACAGTGAGTGCTGGGAACCCAGAACTATAGATATAGATATATAGATATATATATATATATATATATATATATATATATATATATATAGAGAGAGAGAGAGAGAGAGATAGAGATATATAGATATAGAGTGATATAGAGATATATATATATATATATAGATATATATAAAGAGAGATTTTAATATTTAAAGTTTTCTAGCAGTGATTTAAATGGACATGGTATATAACAAGATAAAACTGGTAAGGGCTTAAAGTTCTTTGTTTGTGTACATATTTGTGTGTGTGAAATACTTTATTTTAATATATTATACATATATTTCTTGTACTTTTATTCTAGCCCTAACACTTTACTTCAGGTTTCCAGGAGAACTAAATTTTTCAGCGCTATTATATTTTGTGCTCGCGCTCTACACAGAACTCATCACTTACAAAATTGTACTTTAGTATGGAATCCATTGATAGTATTTGGCAACACTATAATTTTCTGGATAATATCTTTAACCCTTGACTTGAATTTCAAATTTGGTGCTATTCTTAGCAAAGGGTTGAGGTATGGATAGCGCACCCTGAGCTTACCATTTAAGACTATAAAATAAAGATCCAGCAATGTCCTTAACAGCTGAGTGATTGCTGTTTCTGCTAAGCTTTACTTATGTTATTGACAACCTTTTGATCTTTTTTTAAGGTTTGCCAGCTATCCTCCACAAAAATACTGGATGACCGACTTGTATTTGGGGTTACATGATGAAGTCCTCACCCTTGACCCCACTTTATAAAAAATTGTCAGCACTGATTTCATCCCCTTGACTGACAATAACACACATTAGTGAGTTGACCCTCACTTGACTTTCAGTAACACACAGAGCATAAAATGGCCATTTTTGCTTTTAGATTTAGCTACCACTTTAGGGAACTATATATAAAAAATAACATTTATGTGTCCAGTATTTTTGCATAGATTTTAATGGACAGCCTGCTAATAGTGATGTCACAAACCTAAAAAATTAAGTTTGCGAATGGTGGACTCGAACTTCCGCAACAGTTCGCGAACCGGCGAACTGGGCGAACCGTCATTGACTTCAATAGGCAGGCGAACTTTAAAACCAACAGGGACTCTTTCTGGCCACAATAGTGGTGGAAAAGTTGTTTCAAGGGGACTAACACCTGGACTGTGGCACGCTGGAGGGGGATCCATGCAAAACTCCCACAGAAAATTACATAGTTGATGCAGAGTCTGGTTTTAAGCCATAAAGGGCATAAATCACCTAACATTCCTAAATTGTTTGGAATAATGTGCTTTGAAACATCAGGTATGATGTTGTATCGATCAGGTAGTGTAAGGGTTACGCCCACTTCACAGTGACAGACCAAACTCCCCGTGTAACGCACCGCAAACAACCGCAAACAGTCCATTTGCACAATCACGAGATAGATTTGATAGATAGATAGATACATAGATTACATACATCAATAGATGCAATATACATTTGATAGATACGATTGATAGAGAGATTTGATAGATAAATAGATTGATTTGATAGATATATAATTTTCCAGACAGAGAATTACAAGACGTTCAGACTGATGTAAAAGGTTTTTTTTTTAAATTTACACTAATGTTACACCAGATATGAGTGGTGGCACTGAGCAAGTAGGCACAGTATATGCTGTGAGCCTGACACACAGGCTGGCAGTGGCAGGCGGGCAACTGCTATTAGATTACACTAGCATACTGATGTAAAAGTTTTTTTTTTAAATTTACACTACTGTTACACCAGATATGAGTGGTGGCACTGAGCAAGTAGGCACAGTATATGCTGTGAGCCTGACACACAGGCTGGCAGTGGCAGGCTGGCCTGGCAACTGAAATTAGATTACACTAGCAGACTGATGTAAAAGTTTTTTTTTTTTAAATTTACACTAATGTTACACCAGATATGACTGGTGGCACTGAGCAAGTAGGCACAGTATATGCTGTAAGCCTGACACACAGGTTGGCAGTGGCAGGCTGGCCTGGCAACTGAAATTAGATTACACTAGCAGACTGATATAAAAGTTTTTTTTTTTTTAAAATTTACACTAATGTTACACCAGATATGAGTGGTGGCAATGAGCAAGTAGGCACAGTATATGCTGTGAGCCTGACACACAGGCTGGCAGTGGCAGGCGGGCAACTGCTATTAGATTACACTAGCATACTGATGTAAAAGTTTTTTTTTTTAAATTTACACTACTGTTACACCAGATATGAGTGGTGACACTGAGCAAGTAGGCACAGTATATGCTGTGAGCCTGACACACAGGCTGGCAGTGGCAGGCTGGCCTGGCAACTGAAATTAGATTACACTAGCAGACTGATGTAAAAGTTTTTTTTTTTAAATTTACACTAATGTTACACCAGATATGACTGGTGGCACTGAGCAAGTAGGCACAGTATATGCTGTAAGCCTGACACACAGGCTGGCAGTGGCAGGCTGGCCTGGCAACTGAAATTAGATTACACTAGCAGACTGATATAAAAGTTTTTTAAAAAATTTTTACACTAATGTTACACCAGATATGACTAGTGGCACTGAGCAAGTAGGCACAGTATATGCTGTGAGCCTGACACACAGGCTGGCAGTGGCAGGCTGGCCTGGCAACTGAAATTAGATTACACTAGCAGACTGATGTAAAAGTTTTTTTTTTTTAAATTTACACTAATGTTACACCAGATATGACTGGTGGCACTGAGCAAGTAGGCACAGTATATGCTGTAAACCTGACACACAGGCTGGCAGTGGCAGGCTGGCCTGGCAACTGAAATTAGATTACACTAGCAGACTGATGTAAAAGTTTTTTTTTTTAAATTTACACTAATGTTACACCAGATATGAGTGGTGGCACTGAGCAAGTAGGCACAGTATATGCTGTGAGCCTGACACACAGGCTGGCAGTGGCAGGCTGGCCTGGCAACTGAAATTAGATTACACTAGCAGACTGATGTAAAAGTTTTTTTTTTTTAAATTTACACTAATGTTACACCAGATATGAGTGGTGGCACTGAGCAAGTAGGCACAGTATATGCTGTGAGCCTGACACACAGGCTGGCAGTGGCAGGCTGGCCTGGCAACTGAAATTAGATTACACTAGCAGACTGATGTAATTTTTTTTTTTTTTTTAGATTTACACTAATGTTACACCAGATATGACTGGTGGCACTGAGCAAGTAGGCACAGTATATGCTGTGAGCCTGACACACAGGCTGGCAGTGGCAGGCTGGCCTGGCAACTGAAATTAGATTACACTAGCAGACTGATGTAAATGTTTTTTTTTAAAAATATACACTAATGTTACACCAGATATGACTGGTGGCACTGAGCAAGTAGGCACAGTATATGATGTGAGCCTGACACACAGGCTGGCAGTGGCAGGCTGGCCTGGCAACTGAAATTAGATTACACTAGCAGACTGATGTAAAAGTTTTTTTTTTTAAATTTACACTACTGTTACACCAGATATGACTGGAGGCACTGAGCAAGTAGGCAAAGTATATGCTGTGAGCCTGACACACAGGCTGGCAGTGGCAGGCAGGCAATTGCTATTAGATTACAATGAAAAAAACCCCGACTGATGTAGCCCTAAAAAGGGCTTTTTGGGGTGCTGTCCTTACAGCAGAGATCAGATGAGTCATTCAGGACTGTAGTGGACACTGAATACACTAGCCTAGCTATCAATTTCCCTATAAAATCAGCAGCAGCTACACTATCCCTCCTCTCACTAAGAATGCAGGATCAGAATGAATCTAAAATGGCTGCTGCCCAGGAGCTGGGAGGGTCTGGGAGGGAGTGTCTGCTGCTGATTGGCTGTAATGTGCCTGATACAGGGTCAAAGTTTACTCAATGATGACGAATAGGGGGCGGATTGAACATCGCATATGTTCGCCCACTGCGGCGAACGCGAACAAGCTATGTTCGCCGGGAACTGTTCTCCGGCGAACTGTTTGTGACATCACTACCTGCTAATATAAGGTAATAGATAAATTACCTGATTTGACATCTGGAACCAATTGTGCAGAGAGTGAGCAGCAGTAATAATCGGGATTGTAGCAAAACCAGTGGTCAGAAACAGGCCAGTGGTCAGAAACAAAAGATCAGTCCAAAACCATGTATCAAAGCAAAAGGATAAGGCAGGTGCAAAGGTCAGGGTACAGTTCCAAAGATCATAAGCTAGTAAATCAATCCTCAGGAAGTGTATTTCAGTAGAATGGTTAGACAGGTAGAGTAATACAGAAACTTTGTCAGGGTCAAGATCTGGAAAAAAGACCATGTACAAGAATGCTTTAGTATCTATCTAAATAACCAAGCACTGAATGGGAGTATGAGATGGCCTTTTAACAACTCCCTTTCAGGCTTGATACGAAGAACAAGGCCAAGGTCCCTTCCAATGTCAAATAGTATAAAAAGTGCTAAACGTAGAGCATAGCTTCTTTAACAAGGTCCAAAAAAGACACAAGAATCATCAAAGAGCACACCACGCATAACCAAACCCTAGTTATTGCTGCCCTTAGCTCCTTCTGCAGAAGATCTGCCTTTCTTAGCTCACCTGCCTTCCCCAAGATCAAGGAAAGACTGACTCTTAGTGCACGGTGGCATCTGATTATGACTTCTAAAATTATCAAGAAGAGAGGGCCACAATAGTATTTTAACCAGGATACTACCAAAGGTATAGATGAGTAATCAACATCACACTCAAAAGATCACTGCTCTTACTTCCATTATAAAACTTACTTTATTCTTTTAGGGCAAGATTACAAGTCGTGCGGTATGGTCTTTTCGCAAACAATTTTCATTGCACATCTATTACAAGTCTTGAAAAATCACGATTGCGTGCATTTTATGCAACAATGCTTTCCGCACTCGAAGAACTGTAGTTAACAGTTTTCCGCAACATATATGTTTCACAAAAGATCTGGACCCCTCCCAATCCAGTTTCAGGAGCAATAACAGCACCAAGACTGCCCTCATCGCTGCCACAGACAACATCCATGTCCTGCTCGACCAAGGAGAGACCGCCGTCCTCATCCTTCTAGACCGCTCAGCCGCATTTGACACTGTAGCCCACAGCACTCTCCTCACCCACCTACACGACGCCGGCATCCGCAATAAGGCTCTGGAATGTATCACCTCCTTCCTTAGCGGCAGAATCAAGAAAGTCAGACTCCCACCCTTCTCCTCCATTCCCACAGCAATCAGCTGTGGCATACCCCAAGGCTCTTCTCTCAGCCCCACCCTCTTCAACATCTACATGGCCCCCCTCACCACCATTGTCCGACAACACAACCTCAACATTGTCTCCTATGCCGACGACACCCAGTTAATTATCTAACTCACCCAAGACCCCGCCAAGCAAAACGTCCTCGAAGGACTAGCAGCAATCGCCACCTGGATGAACAACAACTGTCTCAAACTTAACAATGACAAGACCAAAATCCTCCTTCTCGGGCCCACCAAATCCACATGTGATGACTCCTGGTGGCCCACAGCCCTTGGACACTCTCCAACTCCAACACACAATGCACGAAATCTAGGCATCATCCTCGACTCATCACTTCCTTGGACCGCCAAGTCAACGCCGTCTATTCAACTTGCTTTCACATACTCCACCTACTGCGATAAATCTTCAAGTGGATCCCACCGAAACCAGAAAATTTGTCACCCCCACCTCGTCAGTAGTCGACTGAACTACGACAAAGCACTCTACGACGGGTCCACCATCAAGCTCCAGAAACGACTCCAACGCATTCAGAACACCTCAGCCAGACTCATCCTTGACATCCCTCGCCATAGCCAAATCACCTGCACTGGCTCCCAGTCAACAAGAGAATTACCTTCAAGCTCCTAACCCACGCATTCAAGGCCCTCTACAACATTGGTCCCAAATACATCAACCACTGCATCAATTTATACACTCCCACCAGACAACTCCGCTCTGCCCACCAAGCACTCGCAGTCATCCCCTGCATCAAGAAAACAACAGCTGGAGGAAGATCATTTTCATATTTGACAGCAAAATCTTGGAACTCCCTCTCACTGCACCTCAGACAATCCACCTCCCTTACAAACTCCAGGAAGGACCTCAAGACCTGACTGAATCGTCCTCTCTTAGCCCCCTCTTTCCCTCCTCCCTTAGCACCTTGAGACCCTCACGGGTGATTAGTTTGCGCTGTACAAGTACCCAATAGATAGATAGATAGATAGATAGATAGATAGATAGATAGATAGATAGATAGATAGATAGATAGATAGATAGATAGACAAAACACTTCAAAAATACATTACAAAGTAAAGTTGCACTCATATTAACACTGTCTATTAAAACTTATTTTAAAAATATATTGCACATAAGTTATAAGGGCTCACAGATAGGAGATCTCGGGTGTTAGTAAACATGGATTTATATATATAGAGTTATGTTTAACTATGGAGATAATAAAAAGATTTTACATCACAATCTTATGCACATTAAACAATATCTCAGAGGAATTTTCTAAGAGATAATCACATTTAGATCTTGATATATCTAGACATATATATATTCATATAAATATCTCACTATAAATAGTTATGTCAGTCTAAAAATCATCACATATATATAGAGAAATATTTATTTAAAAATAAATAGAACATATTCCATTAAAAAAACATTCTTGCAATATGAAATAATCACATTTTCATGTACACTTTTCGAGGAGAATACATCATGGAGTTTGTGCAACAGATTGAGGTTTTAGTTTTTATTTTATTTTTGTCTTCTCCATTTAATTCTATAGGGGAATACGTGAACACGCACACAATCTGGATTACGCCGGTTAACGCACGAGCAAAATAAGTTATTTTGCAACTTATAATACCTGCGCAACCCCAAATGCAAAAAAACCTTAACGCCTGCGGTGTTTTCGCAATTGTGAAAAAACAGATTTGCAGCACAACTTGTAATCTTGCCCTTAGTATCCTTTGTTCAAAAACATAACAAGGTATGCTTAGGAGCAACAAGGCACTACTGGGAGCTAGCTATTTATTTATAGTTACAGACACATATGCCTCCTGTCATTGAATCACCAGAGGTGTTCAGTTAGATCACATCAGTGCATTATGGACTTTAACTTTGTATTTAACTTCTTAATAACACCTCAGAGCTTTTTTCCTTTTGCACTTTTTGTCCCTTTAAACAAGAGGCTTTAAACAGAAATGCTGGGAACCTTTATGGCCTCAGGCATGAATGACACTCCAGCATTATAGCTCTTGTTTAGAATGTTATTCTGTTTGTCATTTAATTGCTTTGAATGTTCCTCTTTTTACTCATAATTATTGAGACAAAACTAAGGTGAAATTGAAATACTCACACAGATTCTACAAAATGCAAAATATCCTACCTCACTGACAGCTTTAGTGGTCAAATATAATAGGTATCTTTATTATTAGATGAAGTTATATTCCTATGTCTGATCACCAAACATAATAAATGTGTCATTGGGTTATTAGTAATCTCCATGGGATCTTAGAAATATTTACTTGTCCATATGGAAGTCAGCAGAGTCTTATTTTCTCAAGCTCTGTTACCTAATAAATGTTCAGTTTATTGAGGTTATCTCCTACATGATGTTTACACTTTTCCTACATTTGTTTATTGTTCATAATTTGACAGCATCATTTGTTATGCAGTTTGGAACACTCAGACATCTTCTGTGAAACTGTGTTCTTATACTTCTGCTTTTAATTATCTTTTTACTAGTTGCTGTCAAATTTAAAGTATGAGTTCAAAATTTACCCTAACCAAAACAGGCTGTTTTTTTGTAGCTTTTATTTCACTTTCATGATTTTTTCTTATAAATAACTTATTTAGGGCCAGGTTATGAGTGGAGCGCTAGCTTAAAGTGCACCCAGAAAGGGTCAAATTTGTTAAATAACCAGTCATTACAAGGGCTGGTTAAGGTGAACGTGAGCTTGTGGTTTGTGGTTGACTTCGTGCTAGAAATGATCAACCAGAGAAAACTTCAAGGGCTTTGCAGAACATATTAGGGTTTTTGTGTGGATTTTTTTCTATTTGTTTTCTCTATTGACTTCTATAGTGAATACGTGAACACACACGCAATTTGGCTGTTTGCATTATGCAGCTAAATGTGCGTGCAAAATAACACCTAGATTACGAGTTTTGCGTTAACAGGGGTGCGGTGTTTCCCTCACTGTTCACCTACAGACAATGCTGGTATTACGGGTTTTTACAAACCCGGCGTTAGCCGCAAAAAAAGTGAGCATAGAGCAAAATTTAGCTTTTCCTCATAGGAATCAATAGGGGAGAGCCGGCTGAAAAAAAACCTAACACCTGCAAAAAAGCAGTGTTCAGCTTCTAATGCAGCCCCATTGATTCCTATGGGGAAATACTTTTTATGTCTACACCTAACACACTAACATGAACCCTGAGTCTAAACAGCCCTAATATTACACTTATTAACCCCTAATCTGCCGCCCCGACATCACCGCCACCTAGATTATAATATTAACCCCTAATCTGCCGCTCCGGACATCGCCGTCACCTACATTATACTTTTGAACCCCTAATCTGCCGCCCCCAACATCGCCGACACCTATATATTATTTATTAACCCCTAAATCTAAGTCTAACCCTAACACCCCCCTAACTTAAATATAATTTAAATAAATCTAAATAAAATAACTATCATTAACTAAATTATTCCTATTTAAAAATAAATACCTATAAAAGAAACCCTAAGCTAGCTACAATATAACTAATGTAATACAATATGGAAACCTGCAGCTGGTCATCCAGAGACTGGTCCCAAGAGAAAAGATCCTCCCAGACAGACACCTAGATAACGGTATCCTTTTCTATATGTGTTCTATATATTTCTTAGGGCTGAACTATCCAGACTTAACTACGCATAGAAGACAATAAGATAACATTCTGGGTCTGGAAATAAGACCAAAACGTTAACTTACACACTTTCTTGCATTTTATGTAACAAGTAAATATGATTGTTGTATGTCATTATATTGTCTATAATGATGTTGATTCTATTCATCCTATTGGTGATGCAGTGAGATGTTATGGAGAATAGGGGAAACAACAACTTTGAGGCCTCACCCCTACTTTCTGTACAGATTTTGTAGCACTGGCAGTTGAGTTGGAAATGTGAAACACTAGCTCCTATGTAATATACTCAGGATTTATGTGATGCTCTGAGTATGTAAGCCTACAATTATACGAGAGCGCACAACACTCAAGCCTGCAGTAATCAACATTCACAGATTTCCCTAATAATTTGTACTCTTAGGCATATACTTAGACTTGTTAAGTAGAATAGTTTGTTTCTCTTTATAGAGTTCAGTCCCTATAGTAAGCTCTCCAACCTTTGTTTTTGTTCCTTATAGCTTAAGGCTGGAGTATATTGCACCTACACCTAATTGATACAGCTGCCCCTAGAGTAGTATACTCCACACACTAATACTTTCCCTTCATTCAGGTACGAGTACTAAAACCCTGAATTCTGAAGCATTACTAATCTTAGCTGAGGGAACACCCCGACAATTTAGTTTAACTAAATACCCCATAGCTCCACACCCCCTCCCCCTCCTATTCCCCCTCTCCTCCCCGTATCTCCTCCCCCACCTCCTTTCTCTTCTTTTTACATGCCCCATTATTATTGCTAACATATGTTATACTGTGATTTATAATTTAAGGGTATAAAAAAAAAGCAGACTGATGTTCTAGCCCTAAAAAGGGCTTTTGGGGTGCTGTCCTTACAGCAGAGATCAGATGAGTCCTTCAGGACTGTAGTGGACACTGAATACACTAGCCTAACTATCGATTTCCCTATTAAATCAGCAGCAGCTACACTGTCCCTCCTCTCACTAAGAATGCAGCTTCCAATTGAATCTAAAATGGATGCTGTCCAGGAGGTGGGAGGGTGTGGGAGGGAGGGTCTGCTGCTGATTGGCTGTAATGTGTCTTCTGACTGTGAGGTACAGGGTCAAAGTTTACTCAATGATGACGAATAGGGGGCGGATCGAACATCGCATGCTATGTTTGCCGGGAACTATTCGCCGGCAAACTATTCACGACATCACTATAAAATGTATTGTCCAAATGTGTAAGCCAAAAGTGAAGTATAATGAGACATACCAGACAGGGACAAACTCGAGCTTGAGGGTTCAGCACCAACATCTATATCTGTAAAATATTCAATCAGGATTGGATATCATTAATACAAGTCATAACTTTGACACAAAAAATCATACATTGTTTTTGAATTTGACAAAGAAAAAAATATTTTAATTCTGCACAAGAGTTCATTGTTTTTTAATTTTTATTTATAAATAAAGTGATCATGTATGTTTATTTTAAATATTTTATGTTGTTGACTGTCCCTTTGAGTCATATTATGTATTCTTGTATTTTCATTAATTTTTATACAGGGATCTTTCATTTAAAAATGTATATTGATAGTATAGATAACTTTATTTATAATATTGAAACTTATGATACTGTATTCTTAACATTTAGACAAATTAATGTACACATTTGACCAACATGTCTAAAGTAATGCCACTATAACAGCAAACCCATGTTCACGTCTCTGTGCAATTATATCTTCCATGAGCATTGGGCAATAATTAAAAACGTAATTGCGCATCCGTGATTATGAATTTATTTTGATCTAGTAGTGTGATGAGTATATTTTAGAAATCTTTCACGTATATTTACATTTGTGTATATGACAAAATTCAAAAATGAGCATTGTAAATATTTAATGTTAAAAAGTAATATTCAAAATTTTTGTATGAATCAATATTCAATGTATAAAATGGCGGAGGATAGGGATTTCACAGATGCGCACTTCCATTTTAGCTCTGTTACGCATATTCGTCTTTGCCCAAAAAAATAGCATTATTCCTATTTGATGTCTGATGAATCTAAATTCAGATGTCTACCATCCTAGGTAATGTCTGTTGTGAAATCTTTATATATATATATATATATATATATATATATATATATATATATATATATATATATATATATATATATATACATATGTCTGGTTTTGAAACATTTTAAGTAATAAATAAAAGAATATATAGCATGTAAATATATTTATTTTGTTTAAAAAAAAAGTTTTGTGAAATCAGCAAACTTAAAAGTCTGAAAGAAAAACAAAAAATAAAAATAATTTTAATGTGAAAGCAATTATGTTATTTCATAACACATCTTCTGCCTATGCTCTAGTCTAAACTTTATGATTTGTTCTGATATTAAAGGCAGGTTCAGACTGGATATCTATATATACATAGTTTGAAATTAATCACATTAAATTGTGTAATCAAAAGTTAACTCACATATTAACATTTAACATTAAATACCTAATATCCTATTTTTGAAAGTATATTACTAAATATTCAATTGTATGAGAGACATAATTGAATGTAATATTTCATGTCCCTGCAAAAAGTAAAATACCTAGATGTGTCCTATGAAATTATTTCATATGAAATATAACCCTTTATCTGTGTGATCGGTCACAGTCCTCTCTAGCACAAAGTAGTGGGAATGTATATGAAATAAATTATATAAAAATAGGATATTGGGCAGACTAATTATTAGACACATTGTAAATATTAATCAATAATTGCACCAGTATTCCTCCTATGATTCTTAATAGCATGCATTGTGCAAACTAACCTGATGTATGATCTTTAAAAGTCGAGTCTATTCCAAATATCATTTTATCTGCATTATGTGTCACATTCATCGCTTTAAAAATAGAGGATTGTGAAATACCATCTAAGAGAAATGAGAGGAAACATAAGTGTTTCCATTAGGATGTATCCTGCATCCCCCCAGTCTTTTCCCCGACATTGTGTATACTTACAATGTGAAAGTGTCTTTATATGTTGTAGAAGTCAGCACAGTCTTCACTTTCAGTCTGGTTTCTTCACTTTCAGTCTGGTTTCTTCACTTTCAGTCTGGTTTCTTCACTTTCAGTCTGGTTTCTTCACTTTCAGTCTGTAGATGAAGTCAATCTCCCTAATTGAAAATAAAGTATAAATCAAATATCTAATAAAATGGTACATAGTTCTGCATCCCTCCCCCTAAAACTAACTACTTCCTAAATTGTTTATAGCAATAACTTACTAAGCGTATGTAGCCTCTTTTGTCTTATATTCTAACAATCAAGTGTGAAGCTGAGTCATATACATTGTGCATGCTTAACCTTTGATGTATGACTGTGTAACCTTTAATGTGCTTCAGAGTATCCCTTTCTCTGCTATCTGTCACATTAATCAAATTCAGAATATCTAAAATCTAATAATGTCTAAACTGAGTAAGACATGTAAACTAATTGTGTGCCATATATGGATGGATCAGGGACCACCCCCCCCCCTGTCTGGTTCCATACAATGTGTATACTTACAATGTGAAGGTGTCTTTATATGCTGTAGAAGTCAGCACAGTTGAAAGACAATGTCACAGACATGATTACATTGGTGTTATTTACTTTCAGTCTGTAGATGAAGTCAATCTCCCTAATTGAAAATAAAGTGTAAATCAAATATCTAATCAAATGGTACATAGTTCTGCATCCCTCCCCCTAACACTAAGGATTTCCTAAAATGTTTATAGCAATAGCTTACTAAGCGTATGTGGCCTCTGTGTTATGTTCTAACAATCAAGTGTGAAGCTGAGTCACATACATTGTGCATACTTAACCTCTGATGTATGACTTTGACAATACTATGTGCTTCAGAGTATCCCTTTATCTGCTATCTGTGGCATTAATCCCTTTCAGAATATCTAAAATCTAATAATGTCTAAACTAAATACTACATGTAAAATCATTTTTACCCCCCCCCCCCCATTCTTGGTCCATACATTGTGTATACTTATCATCTAATGTTGTCTTTAAAAATCAGGTGGCAAAGTCATCACAGGAGCCAATGCTAGAGTCATATGATGTATAAATTACCTATGATAATAAAATATATTTTAGATTTTGATATAGTCATTTATTGAAAAATCCTAACATGTTCGCACGATTATACTTTCATTTCAATAAAAGCTTCACATTTTCACAATGCTCCTATATAACTTAGAGTATTTACCGTCTGAAGTGGCGGTTGATGATGTTGGCTCTGACATTGACCTCCTCATCCCAGGATGGCCCCTCGAGCACTTCATCGTCCTCCTCATCTTGTTGGAGGTCTCAGGGCATCTGGACATTCTGCAGCATCCCAGCCTGCTGAGCAATGTTATGAAGGACGCTGCAGGCTATAATGATCTTCGCCACCTTACTAGGGCTGTATTGGAGGGCTCCTAGGCATCTAAAGCGTATTTTGAGGAGCCCAAACATGCATTCCACTAGTCCACTTGTGTGCCCGATTGTAGCACACCTGTGCCTCATCAGCCAGATTACGCGATAGCGTAATGAGCCAATTACGGCTCATGTAACCCGAATCACCTATAAATAATGAACATTACAAAATGTAAATATTACAAATATCTGATAACTGAGATGATAGATTTAAATAAAGAAGAGAATGATACAATGCATTTGTGAATACAAAAATTGCATAAACACCATGCAATTAAAATAAGGGTTAAACGGTTACATAACCTAGCTAAAATGTCTATGTAATAAACTTTTATTGCTCTGCTAAAGACTTTGAGAGACTCTAAAATCAGCTAACTGCTAAACAGTCGTCTACGTCAGTTATGTTTAAAGAGCTACACCGTCCCTTTAAAAGTATTGTCAAGGCTATGACCTGCTACATATCTGTTTGTTTCTAAAACTAGCCATTTGCTGAAAAAGACAAAAAATGGTTAAAGCGCATCCTATATCAGCACATTTAAGCTATGACCTGCTACATATCTGTTTGTTTCTAAAACTAGACATTTGCTAAAAGACAAAAAAAACTTTAAAGTGCATCCTATGAGGCCTAGTTATCAAGCCGTCTACTTACCTGCCTTCGCCGGCCCAATACGCCCGCCTAAGCTCGCCTACCCGCGGACCTGAAAAATTTCGCCTAAGTTATCAATAAAGCTGTCAAAAAGCTGCGCACCAAGTACGGGGCGATGAGCAGCGGACTGTGAGAGTTATCACTCATCCGATCTTGCTGCTCTTCGGATTTTTGACAGCTTTATTGATACCCCTGTCACTAAGCACTCACACTAACTACACTGTTCTACCCCCTATACCGCGCCCCCCGGAGCCCCCCGCAACGAAAAAAGTTATTAACCCCTAAATCGCCGCTCCTAGACCCCGCCGCAACTCTTATAAATGTATTAACCCCTAACCACCGCTCCCGGACACCGCCGCCAAATACATTATACCTATTAACCCCTATCCTGCCCCCCCCTATACCACCGCCACCTATAATAAAGTTATTAACCCCTATCCTGCGGATCCTGGACCTCGCCGCAACTAAATAAATAGTTTAACCCCTAAACCGCCGCTCCCGGACCCTGCCGCCAGCTATATTAAACTTATTAACCCCTAATCTGCCCCCCCCTACACCGTCGCCACCTATAATATTTTTATTAAACCCTATCCTGCCCCCCCTATACCGCCGCAACCTATAATAAAATTATTAACCCCTAAAGCTAAGTTTATTTGAGAACCCTCCTTAGGTATAGATCTTGATCCTGTTACTATTCTGCATTAGCCCACTGTATATAGATAGCTATCCATTATGACTTCATATCTTGTAAATTACTGGTTAGAAGTAATGTTGCAGTTAAATGAAACACATATATTTAAATTGTTTCTTTAGATCTATCTAGATTAGATTGACTCCTGTATATATGTTTTCACATTAATTAGGGATTATATCAATCAATTTTTCTAGTTTAATTCTACTAATTAATAACTATATGGTTACAGTATTTGACTGTGTTATCTTGAAATGTATTGGTATGTATCTATATTTGCAACAAATTGTGCAAACTTTATTATGTTAATGTGGGCAAATGGGCAATTTATAACATGAAATTTTGTGAGTCATACAGTATTAAGTTTTTTGTATGGACATATATATATATTGTCTAATTATGTACATATATGTCAAATGCAGACTTTAAGGGTAGTATTTGTTCCACCACAAGTAAAAAAAAAAGGGTGTAACTGATTTTAACCTATTAGCTAGCTCCAAATGGTACTTAAGGACCATTGGAGCAATTGACTGCAGCTACGATTACGGCCTGTGGAGCCGAAACGCGTCAGCAAGCAGTCCTTGGGGTGGAACAAACCCCTCACACTTATCCTTGAAAGTATTGTCCATTTTTGGAATTTTAAGTTTTCTTCAAATAAATCTTTCTTAACACGCCTGATTGACTACCAGTGCATCCTTATCCCTTTTTGCTTATTGACTTATTGAAACAAAGGATTTGCACGGAGGTGAGGACGTTATTTCCTGGAAGCATAGTCCGCTCACCTCTCGCGAGAACCGGAATGCCGGGGGAACTGATTCTGTGACGTCAGACGCCGAGATCCCCCGATACCAGGAAGACGGAGCATAACCCAGCTGAGCAGTGCGATCTGCAGTCCACGTCCCAGAACATAACAGCGGACAGTGGTAAAGTATATAGCCGGAGAGCTCTGAAGGTATTGGGAGGAAAGGCTGAGTCTATTGGGTACGTCATCTCTTGATCCCTGAAGCGGAGGTGAGTGGTGAAGGAGCGGACCAAGTCAGCTTTGTAACACCGAGTTTAGTTTGTGACAACGGTGATTATCTACTGAGATACATATATGCATAGAGACCTTTTGGGGAGTATTTGGTGCCGGAAACATTTGTACTTTTTGTATCAATTGTAGTGGTTTCCTACTAACGTTACCAGAGCACATTCAAACCCAGAATTTCCCTAACAGGAATTAAGAAATAGAAAACACGCATAATGGATCCTAATACGGACAATTTGGATGTTAAATTTTATTCATTGCTCACTATGGTTGAAAGAGTTGGAGATTTTCAAGATTCAGAGACAGTGTTTTCAACGGACATATCCACTTATACTCTTAGTAAATTATTTGATACATTGGAGTCTCTTTTAATAAAGGAAACGAGACTCAAGTGGGACATATGAACTCTGCAAAAGTATATCAAAAGTGGTATGATCCCGAGGGGATTAAGAATCAACAAGTTCCCCACTTTTGTAGTTGAAGATGTAGAGTTCATTAGAGTGTGGAATAGTGTCCTTTCTGATTGTTCATTTAAGCTAATGGGCATGTTATTGGAATTTAAAACTAAATTGTTGTCCATAACTTCCAATGAAATTGATGTTTTGCAATTAGAGTTACATTCACGTAGCCAAGATTTGTTATTCAGCAAGTTTGATTGTATTCTCAGGGAATCTGTGTCAAAAACGAAATCTTTGATCATGGATATTAAACATGATAAGTTTTTGAGGGATTCTGTAGATTACGAAACAAACAAGATATATATTTGGAATAAAAAACAAAGATCTTTCTATAGGAAAGAGAATGATCAAAAAAGGTTCCCTAAAGAGAATAAGAAAAACAATAACAAAAATAAAAATAAAAATAGGAACAAGAATAACAAATCTAAGAAAGTGACCTTTAATGACAGCGAGGTAGAATCTTCAGGGGAATATTCAACCTCAGGAGATGAAACTGAAACAGAGCCAGCATCAGAACAGAATTTGGCCACTACAAGTAGGGACACACAGTCCAAATACAGCCCACAAGTGAGTAATGATCCAGAAAACAGGGATCTTAGAGGGGCAGCCAGCTCAGAATTAGCTCAGGTTTTTTCCAGACCCCAAAAAGGACCAGAAGGGGGGGGGAGGAATAAGACCAGAAAAGGGAATATTGAAAGAGCAGGGACTACCACCTCGACGGGGGAGATCCCTAACAAAATACAACTAAACTCTGTAATTAACTTATCTTCACAGGAACTAAGTGATGTGGATTTAAGGGTTTTGAGCTATGGTTTAAACTTTGTTCCAGCTGAAAACTTCAACCTTTTCCAAACACTTGTTGATGTGAATAAGCTAATTAGAAATCTCACTATTAAAAAACATTTCAACACACACCCCGATACATTTCAGTCAGATGTCACTAACAGGGACATATTACCTACTGCAACACACATAGATTTGACTTTTCAAGAACAAAGTGATGTACAGTCCTTAGAAGCTTTATTTGAAGAGGGTTCAACAGTAATCAACCAACAAGACATTACATACATTGAGAAAGTTCCTTCCTTATCTAAGCCTTCCAAATTTTACCCCATTCAATCGAGGGGAAATATTTTGGAAAAATTCCAGAAAAGAGTGGAATTTGATTTAACCAAATTGTCATATACAGTCCAGGAGAAAAAATACTCCAATTTAACCAAATCTGAATCTTTTGCACTTAAAAGTTTGCAAGATAACAAGAAGTTGGTTATACGCTCTGCGGATAAGGGGGGGTCTGTGGTGGTAATGGACAAAGAATTTTTTGTCCAGGAATCATTACGACAGCTTACAGACCATACACAATATCAAATTCTGGAATTTAACCCTACTAGTCGTTTCAAATATGAACTTAGTCATCTGATAGATGAAGGCTGTGAAGCTGGTTATATAGATGAACACACTAGTTCTTTCCTTACAGTCACAAATCCGATAATACCAATATTTAATTTTCTACCTAAGGTTCACAAATCCTTAGTGGAAGTCAAGGGCAGACCCATCATCAGTGGGATAGGTTCTTTAATAGAACCATTATCCCAATGGTTGGACGAAATTTTACAACCATTGGTGAGGGAACTGCCCAGCTACCTTTATGACACTAAACAGTTGTTGGTGGAGATGGATGAGATACAGTGGGAACAGGAATATGGGTGGCTCACAATAGATGTCACTTCACTGTACTCGTCCATCCCTCACAGCAAGGGTTTGGAAGCAGTAAGCTTTTTCTTGGAAAGGTATACCACGTATGATCAGGGATTTTGTTCATATATACTACGCATCACTCAATTTTTACTCACACATAATATGTTTCTTTTTGAAGGTGTCCATTACTTGCAGAGATGTGGGACAGCTATGGGGGCGAAGTTTGCCCCCTCCTATGCCAACCTATTTATGGGTTGGTGGGAGCTGTCCCACATCTATGCGGGTGATGGGCACTGGAGGAAGAAAATTGTATATTATAAACGATATATAGATGACCTGTTGGTCATCTGGAGGGGTAGTGAGACTGAGGCCACTGATTTTGTTAAGGTTTTAAATACCAATGATTTAGGCATCAAGTTTACACATGAGTTTAACACAGATAATATCAACTATTTGGATGTGAATTTATCAGGTACGGACCAAGGACAAATTGTAAGGAAAATATATAGGAAACCCATAGCTGGGAATACTCTTCTCCACGCCCACAGTAGTCACCCTAAAAGGGTATTCAGGTCTGTCCTAAATGGGCAGTTTATAAGACTGAAAAGAAACTGCTCTTTGGATGCAGAATTTGAAAGTCAGGCTGTGGACCTGGGGGAGAGATTCCTGAAAAGGGGATATAAACTAAAGGAAATTACAATGTCCAAAGACAGAATTTCAAGGATAGATAGGAGAGAACTGCTGAAAGTGAAAGAAAAAGCCAATACCACATTTGAAGGTGTCACATTTATAACACAATATAGCCAGCAGTATCATCAAATTTGCAATATTTTGAAAAAACACTTTCCAATGCTCAAAGCGGATGATGGCCTAGCAGAAGTCATACCAAAAGGTTGTAGGTATGCTTTTAGAAAAGGGAGGAGTTTAGGTAACATATTAGCACCTACGCAACTTAAATCAGAAAAACAGACTAATACCTCATCATGGCTTCAATTTAAGGGTACATACAGGTGTAGCTATACACAGTGGGCGGCATGCAAACATTTGCAACAAGGCAATGGATTTTCAAGCTCGGTAACAGGGGAACGCTTTGATCACTACTCCTGTTTAAATTGCAGAACATCCTATGCTGTCTATCTATTGACCTGTATCGAATGCAATATCCAATATACAGGACTCACAACAAGAGAAACAAGGGAGAGGATTAGGGAACATCTCAATAATATAAAAGGAGGCCATCTAACTACACCATTAGTGCAACACTTTAAAGAGAGACATAACAGTAGTGCACAAACACTCAGATGGACTATAATTGAGCAAGTAAGATGTAAGTCAAGAGGAGGAGACAGGGACAAACTATTGTCCAAAAGGGAAGCATACTGGATACATAGGCTTAAAACTAGAGTTCCCTATGGTCTAAATTCTGAGTTTGACCTTATTAACTTTTGGGAGTGATAGTCTTTGGGTTATAAACATAATATAGATGTTTGAGAACCCTCCTTAGGTATAGATCTTGATCCTGTTACTATTCTGCATTAGCCCACTGTATATAGATAGCTATCCATTATGACTTCATATCTTGTAAATTACTGATTAGAAGTAATGTTGCAGTTAAATGAAACACATATATTTAAATTGTTTCTTTAGATCTATCTAGATTAGATTGACTCCTGTATATATGTTTTCACATTAATTAGGGATTATATCAATCAATTTTTCTATTTTAATTCTACTAATTAATAACAATATGGTTACAGTATTTGACTGTGTTATCTTGAAATGTATTGGTATGTATCTATATTTGCAACAAATTGTGCAAACTTTATTATGTTAATGTGGGCAAATGGGCAATTTATAACATGAAATTTTGTGATTCATACAGTATTAAGTTTTATGTATGGACATATATATATTGTCTAATTATGTCCATATATGTCAAATGTAGACTTTAAGAGTAGTATTTGTTCCACCACAAGTAAAAAAAAGGGTGTAACTGATTTTAACCTATTAGCTAGCTCCAAATGGTACTTAAGGACTGTGGAGCCGAAACGCGTCAGCAAGCAGTCCTTGGGGTGGAACAAACCCCTCACACTTGTAATTGAAAGTATTGTCCATTTTTGGAATTTTAAGTTTTCTTCAAATAAATCTTTCTTAACACGCCTGATTGACTACCGGTGCATCCTTATCCCTTTTTGCTTATTGACTTATTGAAACAAAGGATTTGCACGGAGGTGAGGACGTTATTTCCTGGAACCATAGTCCGCTCACCTCTCGCGAGAACCGGAATGCCGGGGGAACTGATTCTGTGATGTCAGACGCCGAGATTCCCCGATACCAGGAAGACGGAGCATAACCCAGCTGAGCAGTGCGATCTGCAGTCCACGTCCCAGAACATAACAGCGGACAGTGGTAAAGTATATAGCCGGAGAGCTCTGAAGGTATTGGGAGGAAAGGCTGAGTCTATTGGGTACGTCATCTCTTGATCCCTGAAGCGGAGGTGAGTGGTGAAGGAGCGGACCAAGTCAGCTTTGTAACACTGAGTTTAGTTTGTGACAACGGTGATTATCTACTGAGATACATATATGCATAGAGACCTTTTGGGGAGTATTTGGTGCCGGTAACATTTGTACTTTTTAAGTCTTACCCTAACCCTAACACCCCCCTAAATTAAATCTAAATTAAAGCTAACGAAATAAATTAACTCTTATTAACTAAATTATTCCTATTTAAAACTAAATACTTACCTGTAAAATAAACCCTAAACTAACTACAATATAACTAATACTTACATTGTAGCTATTTTAGGATTTATTTTTATTTTACAGGCCACTTTCAATTTATTTTAACTAGGTAGAATAGTTATTAAATAGTTATTAACTATTTAATAGCTACCTAGCTAAAATAAAGAGAAATTTACCTGTAAAATAAAAACTAACCTAAGTTACAATTACACCTAACACTACACTATCATTAAATAAATGAATCCTATTTAAAACTAAATACTTACCTTTAAATAAACCCTTTTTTTATTTTTTGTACTTTAGTTAGTGTATTTATTTGTAGGTATTTGTAGGTATTTGTATTTAATTTATTTAATTTATTTAATGATAGTGTAGTGTTAGGTTTAATTGTAACTTAGGTTAGAATTTATTTTACTGGTAATTTTGTATTTCTTTTAGCTAGGTAGTTATTAAATAGTTAATAACTATTTAATAGCTATTGTACCTAGTTAAAATAAATACAAAGTTACCTGTAAAATAAATATAAACCCTAAAATAGCTACAATGTAATTATTAATTACATTGTAGCTATCTTAGGGTTTATTTTATCTGGAGTGATGTAAGAATCGATCTGTGTCGGACTGAGTCCGGCGGATCGATGCTTACGTCACCAGATTCTACTTTTGCCGGTCTGTAGGGCTTGATAACTTAGGCAAATCAGCCTCGCCTCAAATACGCTGTGGAATTCCAGCGTATTTGAGGTTGACGGCTTGATAACTAGGGGCCTTAATCTGCACATTTAAGCTGTGACCTACTACATATCTGTTTGGAGCTAAAACTAGACATTTGCTGAAAGAGACAAAAAATGGTTAAAGCGCATCCTATATCTGCACTTTTAAGCTATGACCTGCTACATATCTGTTTGGAGCTAAAACTAGACATTTGCTGAAAGACAAAAAATGGTTAAAGCGCATCCTATATCTGCATATTTAAGCTATGACCTGCTACATATCTGTTTGGAGCTAAAACTAGACATTTGCTGAAAGAGACAAAAAATGGTTAAAGCGCATCCTATATCTGCACATTTAAGCTATGACCTGCTACATATCTGTTTGGAGCTAAAACAAGACATTTGCTGAAAGACAACAAATGGTTAAAGCGCATCCTATAACTGCATATTTAAGCTATGGCCTGCTACATATCTGTTTGGAGCTAAAACTAGACATTTGTTGAAAGAGACAAAAAATGGTTAAAGTGCATCCTATATCTGTACATTTAAGCTATGACCTGCTACATATCTGTTTGGAGCTAAAACTAAACTTTTGCTGAAAGACACAAATAAATAGTTAAAGCGCATCCTATATCTGCACATTTTGCACATTACACAACTATTAGCAAACATTACAGTGGCAATTGTCTAACTTCTTAACCATGCTGTGCACAAGTATTCACCAACAAGCCACCCATGGGGAAACTGTCTGCCCTCAAACTGCTGCCAGAGTGAAGACTGCCTGAGGATACGGGCATCATGACTAGCCCCCCCGAAATTTGCAAACACATTCATAATTCTCATACGTGCGTCGCACATGAACTGCACATTAAAACTATGAAAGTGTTTGTGATTTCGGAAGATCCAGTCATCTGCTGGAGCCTGCAGCGCACTATGAGTGCAATCTATAGCTCCCAAGACATTGGGCATTTCAGCTATTGCATAGAATTCCCTCTTGAGTCGCCTCCAATCGTCCTCATTTTGAGGGAATCCTACGTACTAATCAAACGTTCCCCAAGCCTCTCTTGGAAACGCAGAGCCCGCCTGATTCTGTTCTACAAAACTTGTCCAACAGCACCTACACAATCTAACTGAGGGTTATCCATATTTGCAAAGCCAAGCAGCACAAAGCCAAACAGCAGAGCAAACACACAAGGAGTAACAAGGTATGCAAACACACAAAAGCGATTTGATACAATGTTGATCACAAGGGATTGTTTGGCCATGGTGTTTGGGTGATTTATAGTGCAAAATGTCCAGTGGTAGCATGTTTGTAATGATTGCTGATTGTATACACTTGATTGTATCTGAGCGGCGCAAATGATTTCAAATTGGGTGGGTTTTTTTTGTGTTTGTTGAAATTTAGTTTTTCCCCAATAAATCGTAATGTGAAAGTGTAAAATCTAACATATACAGTGCATCTTCGTAATGTTTGTTCATATGCGTAACAAATACTTATTAAACGCAATGTTATATTATAAACCACACGTCCACGCTAACATGATTGAAAGTGCATACTTGTGTATGATGTGTGCATAGACATGGCATAGAAGCTAATCAATGTTGCTGCAATATTGTTGCAAAATGATAAAGTAACAGTAATATTATTAATTTATAAGTGATTGTCGAGATGTCAATATTTTATGTGTCCCATTGAAATCACAATAATAATGAAGATCTTCTAAACCTCTCATCTATGTATATGTAATATTGAGTGAGAAACTGATGAAAGGGGCAGGACAGTCCTAATGCTCGAATCTGTATGGTTGAAACTTAGAATTATATCATCATATTGGCTACATGCCTGTCTACTTTTCAAATCTTCGTTCTTTTGTTCTAGATTGCAACATTCTTATTGTGTGATGATTAAAAAGATACATTTGTTTTGTTGTTGTGTGATGTGTGTTATGTGCATATATGTATGTATTGTGATTCTCTCCCACGTATGTTCATCAATATAAAGCAGTATAGCATTGTTGTTCCAAAATAGCAACAACTATAATATTTTCTAAGGCTATCTTATAATGATACAGAATTCCTAATGGTATATTATTTTTTAATCCTGATGTAAAAAGGACACTAAATCCATAATTTATCTTTCATGATTCAGACAGAGAATCCAATTTTAAACAACCTTCCAATGTACTTCTATGATGTACAGTAAATCTGTTCATTGTTTATATATGGTTTGTTGAATAAATAGCAATGCACATGTGTGAAGCAATCACAGAAGGCATCTATGTGCAGCCACCAATCATCATCTGCTGAGCCTATCTAGATATGCCGTTCATCAAAGCATATGAAGAGAATAAATCAAATGATATAATAGACGTAAATGAGACAACTGTTTAAAATTTCCTACTGTTTCTGAATAATGAAATCTAAAAAAGTTTTTTTTTATGTCTGTTTAAATGTGTTTATTTTTTAAACTGATTTCATATTTGTGATGACAATTGATCATGATTTATAGTTGATATAATATAATTTCATAAAAGCTTTTGATGTTGTAGTGATGTTCACACACAAGTAAAACACATAACTCCAGTGTCATAGTATATTTCGTGATCTATTTGTCATTGCGGGACCTACGCAAGAATGAATGAATTACCGCAACAACTATAATGCTGCCATTATGAGTTTAAAAAGACAAACATATTGCGTGCATTACGGAAAGAGGCCAGTAGCGTGTACAAGAACGTATTCTTCATAGAAGTCAATGGAGGTTAGAAATTGAAAGAAAAAAACTTCCAACACTCCTGTTTCGCGCGCAAAGGAAGTGACATAATGTCATTCTGTGAACAAGTACCTGAAATCTTGATAATTTCATATTTAAAATATGTTGTGTGTACGTAATCTGCTGTATATTGTTTGTATGTAGCGATTTCTATATGTATGTGATAATATTTGTACGTAGATGTAGCTAAATGAGAGTATGTTCATGTATGTCTATGTAAGTCAATGTAAAATGGGTTTGTGTGCATTTTTTTTTTCTAACACCCGAGATCTCGTATCTTTGATCCATTATATTTTTGTGTTAAAAAATAAATAAACAAAATATTTATTGTAGAGTGTTTGTATGAGTGTACTTTGTATAATATTTTTGAAGTGATTTGTGAAGGTTTTTGGTTGCGATACATCAATAACTACTGGTCTTGGATAGCATTATGCATTTGTGCGTACATGTTGATTTTTGTTGCGCTACGGAGGTTTTTTGAAACTTGTAATGGCTGCGTTAGGGAAAATGATGCGTTATGGCCCATAACGCTACAATTTGAGTCATAACGCTTAACTCGTAATCTACCTGATTGTTTTCTATATGATTCTGTAATGCTAACTTATTTTTATTTATATATTTACTGTGACAATTTTACCATACAATATGTATGACTGTCTGTCTATCAATCGATTGCTCGGTGTATCTATTAATCACTTGTTCTATCTATCATCTTTCTATCTATCTATAATCTATCTATCTATCTATCTATCTATCTATCTATCTATCTATCTATCTATCTATCATATATCTCACAAATGATGAGTTTATCTCACAGTCCAGATACACACTATTTACCCTCCAAGAGATAACCACCTGTGTGCTCAAAATTTGAAGAAAGTACTATCAAGATTTACTGTATAATGTGGTGTAACATTTATTATACATGTTATGCATAGCTTATGCTCTTTGATGGCATAATGTAGTATATTATGCCTATACAAAATAAATCTAGTTGTTTAAATTCATAAATGACATTGAATTATCTCCAAGCTTTGCATCTTAATTAATTTCAACAGCCACCTACAACACCTAAATAAAGTTATTAACCCCTAATCTGCTGCTCCCGACATCTCTGCCACTAATAAAATGTATTAACCCCTTATCTGCTGTTCCCAATATCGCCGCCACTATAATAAAGTTATTAACCCCTATTCCCCATGCACACCAACATCGCCCACACAATAATAAAGATATTAACCTCTGGCCTTCCACATCACTGCCAATAAATTAACCTATTAACCCCTAAACCGCCAGCCCCCCACATTTCAAAAAAATTAATTACACTATTAACCCCTAAATCTAACAACCCCCTAACTTTAAATTAAATTAAAAGGTCCCTATCCTAAAAAATTAAAAAAAAAAACTAAGTTTAAACTATATATTAAACTAACATTACTATTATACTAAAATTAGAATAACTATCAATTAAATAAATTAAACTACACATTGAAAACACCTAACACTACTAAAAAAATGAAATCTACAATTACAAAAAATAAAAAATACAAAAAATAAAACAAACACTAAATTACGAAAAATAACAAATGAAAGTATCCAAAATAAAAACAATTACACGTAATTTAATAGCCCTATAAATATAAAAAAGCCCCCAAATAAAAAAAACTCTAGCCTACAATAAACTACCAATAGCCCTTAAAAGGGCCTTTTGTAGGGCATTGCCCTAAAGAAATCAGCTCTTTTACCTGAAAAATAAATACAAAGACCCCCCCAACAGTAAAACCCACCACCCAACCAACTCCCCAAAATAAAAAACCTAACTCTAACAAAAACCTAAGTTACCCATTGCCCCGAAAAGGGCATTGTTACGGGCATTGTTAATAACTTTATTATAGTGTTTGCGATGCGGGAGTTTAGTTATGAGTTTTGTGTAACAGTTTTGTTGCGTAAATCTCATAACTATTGGTCTCAGATGGTGGAACGGATCGTGTCGGTATAGGCTGTAACGCAAGCTTTTTAGCCCTCACTGCAAAACTTGTAATGGCAGCGCTATGGAAATCCCATGCGTTGTGTAACTGGCTAAAATGCTTGCGGTACAGCAATGGCTCGTAATGGCTGCATTACTGCTTTAATGCTGAAATGGCCATTTTTCAGCGTTAAAACACAAACACAAAACTTGTAATCTAGGGGAAAGTGTATTGCAGACATGACAAATATATAGGTGTTCTTTGGGACTTTACTGGGTGTTCCATGGTAACCTGTATTTTAAAGGGGAAACATTGCCATAGCTTTCTATTATTCAAAGTACTGTCCTCTATGTTAGCTCTTCCTTTTCAGCCATATCAGTCTCAGATGCTTTTCAGTGGCAATATTTCCCAGTCTGACAAATCTAGTGAATGTACAGTGAAAGTATGTCTCAAAATTACGTAGGATGAAAGCTTGTATAGTTCAAGGTTTATATCCAAAATATACAGATACTCTAAAAATTCAAATTCATATAGAAGTCCCAACAGTGAGGCCTATTTATGAAATTCTGTCGGACCTGATCCGACAGTGCGGATCAGGTCCGACAGACCTCGCTGAATGCGGAGAGCAATACGCTCTCCGTATTCAGCATTGCGCCAGCAGCTCTTGTGAGCTGCTGGTGCAACTCCGCCCCCTGCAGACTCGCGGCCAATTGGCCCCTAAACAGCCACACAATGCAGGCTCACAATCAAACAACTGTGAAAAAAAGCAACTGTGAAAAAATGGAGGGTGCACAGGCTTATGTAATTTAACCAAACATAACTGTAACTGTTTCTTTGCTACAGGTAAAAACATTAATCTGTAGCCTTATACTTACCTGTAGCCCACTGGAGAGCCGAGCTAATTCTTACCCTTCATCACCCAACCCTAGACCAAGCTAATAGGAGGTGAGCACAGCAAATCAAGGGGTCTGTGCTAAAGGACCTTTTCCTCCAGAAGTGTCAGGCTAAGCAAGGTTCTCCAGTGTGCTAGAGGTATTTAACACCTAAAGGTAATTTGAAGGTAACAAATGAATACTGGCAAATTTTGTCAGTAATTCTTCGTTTTCTTTCGATTTAATTGGTGCTCTTTTTTGGATATTTGTTTCAAATCCATGTTTTTGTTATGATTACACACACGCATATATATATATATATATATATATATATATATATATATATATATATATATATATATATATATATATATATAAAACTTCAAAGTATGAAGAGGCACTCTCAGGTCTTAGTAAACATAATTTTATTATTTCTTCTTCAGTAAAGTTTCAGTCAATGTTTTGGTCCTGACAGGGACCTTTTATCAAGGCTGTTTTCTTGTAGAAATTCAAAGCCTGGCTGAACATATCCTTTGAATTTCTACACAAAAAAAGGTCCCTGTGAGGACATAAATGTTGACTGAAACTTTACTGAAGAAGAAATAATAAAATTATCTTTATTAAGACCTGAGAGTGCCTCTTCTTACGTTGGAGTTTCGATCTACCCACCATAGAGAGCACCCAGGCATTTCATCATAACAGTGAGTGCTGGGAACCCAGAACTATAGATATAGATATATATATATATATATATACTATATATATATATATATATATATATATATATATAGAGAGAGAGAGAGAGAGAGAGATAGAGATATATAGATATAGAGTGATATAGAGATATATATATATATATATAGATATATATAAAGAGAGATTTTAATATTTAAAGTTTTCTAGCAGTGATTTAAATGGACATGGTATATAACAAGATAAAACTGGTAAGGGCTTAAAGTTCTTTGTTTGTGTACATATTTGTGTGTGTGAAATACTTTATTTTAATATATTATACATATATTTCTTGTACTTTTATTCTAGCCCTAACACTTTACTTCAGGTTTCCAGGAGAACTAAATTTTTCAGCGCTATTATATTTTGTGCTCGCGCTCTACACAGAACTCATCATTGTACTTTAGTATGGAATCCATTGATAGTATTTGGCAACACTATAATTTTCTGGATAATATCTTTAACCCTTGACTTGAATTTCAAATTTGGTGCTATTCTTAGCAAAGGGTTGAGGTATGGATAGCGCACCCTGAGCTTACCATTTAAGACTATAAAATAAAGATCCAGCAATGTCCTTAACAGCTGAGTGATTGCTGTTTCTGCTAAGCTTTACTTATGTTATTGACAACCTTTTGATCTTTTTTTAAGGTTTGCCAGCTATCCTCCACAAAAATACTGGATGACCGACTTGTATTTGGGGTTACATGATGAAGTCCTCACCCTTGACCCCACTTTATAAAAAATTGTCAGCACTGATTTCATCCCCTTGACTGACAATAACACACATTAGTGAGTTGACCCTCACTTGACTTTCAGTAACACACAGAGCATAAAATGGCCATTTTTGCTTTTAGATTTAGCTACCACTTTAGGGAACTATATATAAAAAATAACATTTATGTGTCCAGTATTTTTGCATAGATTTTAATGGACAGCCTGCTAATAGTGATGTCACAAACCTAAAAAATTAAGTTTGCGAATGGTGGACTCGAACTTCCGCAACAGTTCGCGAACCGGCGAACTGGGCGAACCGTCATTGACTTCAATAGGCAGGCGAACTTTAAAACCAACAGGGACTCTTTCTGGCCACAATAGTGGTGGAAAAGTTGTTTCAAGGGGACTAACACTGGACTGTGGCACGCTGGAGGGGGATCCATGCAAAACTCCCACAGAAAATTACATAGTTGATGCAGAGTCTGGTTTTAAGCCATAAAGGGCATAAATCACCTAACATTCCTAAATTGTTTGGAATAATGTGCTTTGAAACATCAGGTATGATGTTGTATCGATCAGGTAGTGTAAGGGTTACGCCCACTTCACAGTGACAGACCAAACTCCCCGTGTAACGCACCGCAAACAACCGCAAACAGTCCATTTGCACAATCACGAGATAGATTTGATAGATAGATAGATACATAGATTACATACATCAATAGATGCAATATACATTTGATAGATACGATTGATAGAGAGATTTGATAGATAAATAGATTGATTTGATAGATATATAATTTTCCAGACAGAGAATTACAAGACGTTCAGACTGATGTAAAAGGTTTTTTTTTTAAATTTACACTAATGTTACACCAGATATGAGTGGTGGCACTGAGCAAGTAGGCACAGTATATGCTGTGAGCCTGACACACAGGCTGGCAGTGGCAGGCGGGCAACTGCTATTAGATTACACTAGCATACTGATGTAAAAGTTTTTTTTTTAAATTTACACTACTGTTACACCAGATATGAGTGGTGGCACTGAGCAAGTAGGCACAGTATATGCTGTGAGCCTGACACACAGGCTGGCAGTGGCAGGCTGGGCCTGGCAACTGAAATTAGATTACACTAGCAGACTGATGTAAAAGTTTTTTTTTTTTAAATTTACACTAATGTTACACCAGATATGACTGGTGGCACTGAGCAAGTAGGCACAGTATATGCTGTAAGCCTGACACACAGGTTGGCAGTGGCAGGCTGGCCTGGCAACTGAAATTAGATTACACTAGCAGACTGATATAAAAGTTTTTTTTTTTTTAAATTTACACTAATGTTACACCAGATATGAGTGGTGGCAATGAGCAAGTAGGCACAGTATATGCTGTGAGCCTGACACACAGGCTGGCAGTGGCAGGCGGGCAACTGCTATTAGATTACACTAGCATACTGATGTAAAAGTTTTTTTTTTTATATTTACACTACTGTTACACCAGATATGAGTGGTGTCACTGAGCAAGTAGGCACAGTATATGCTGTGAGCCTGACACACAGGCTGGCAGTGGCAGGCTGGCCTGGCAACTGAAATTAGATTACACTAGCAGACTGATGTAAAAGTTTTTTTTTTTTAAATTTACACTAATGTTACACCAGATATGACTGGTGGCACTGAGCAAGTAGGCACAGTATATGCTGTAAGCCTGACACACAGGCTGGCAGTGGCAGGCTGGCCCTGGCAACTGAAATTAGATTACACTAGCAGACTGATATAAAAGTTTTTTAAAAATTTTTACACTAATGTTACACCAGATATGACTAGTGGCACTGAGCAAGTAGGCACAGTATATGCTGTGAGCCTGACACACAGGCTGGCAGTGGCAGGCTGGCCTGGCAACTGAAATTAGATTACACTAGCAGACTGATGTAAAAGTTTTTTTTTTTAAATTTACACTAATGTTACACCAGATATGACTGGTGGCACTGAGCAAGTAGGCACAGTATATGCTGTAAACCTGACACACAGGCTGGCAGTGGCAGGCTGGCCTGGCAACTGAAATTAGATTACACTAGCAGACTGATGTAAAAGTTTTTTTTTTAAATTTACACTAATGTTACACCAGATATGAGTGGTGGCACTGAGCAAGTAGGCACAGTATATGCTGTGAGCCTGACACACAGGCTGGCAGTGGCAGGCTGGCCTGGCAACTGAAATTAGATTACACTAGCAGACTGATGTAAAAGTTTTTTTTTTTTAAATTTACACTAATGTTACACCAGATATGAGTGGTGGCACTGAGCAAGTAGGCACAGTATATGCTGTGAGCCTGACACACAGGCTGGCAGTGGCAGGCTGGCCTGGCAACTGAAATTAGATTACACTAGCAGACTGATGTAATTTTTATTTTTTTTTAGATTTACACTAATGTTACACCAGATATGACTGGTGGCACTGAGCAAGTAGGCACAGTATATGCTGTGAGCCTGACACACAGGCTGGCAGTGGCAGGCTGGCCTGGCAACTGAAATTAGATTACACTAGCAGACTGATGTAAATGTTTTTTTTTAAAAAAATACACTAATGTTACACCAGATATGACTGGTGGCACTGAGCAAGTAGGCACAGTATATGATGTGAGCCTGACACACAGGCTGGCAGTGGCAGGCTGGCCTGGCAACTGAAATTAGATTACACTAGCAGACTGATGTAAAAGTTTTTTTTTTTAAATTTACACTACTGTTACACCAGATATGACTGGTGGCACTGAGCAAGTAGGCACAGTATATGCTGTGAGCCTGACACACAGGCTGGCAGTGGCAGGCAGGCAATTGCTATTAGATTACAATGAAAAAAACCCCGACTGATGTAGCCCTAAAAAGGGCTTTTTGGGGTGCTGTCCTTACAGCAGAGATCAGATGAGTCATTCAGGACTGTAGTGGACACTGAATACACTAGCCTAGCTATCAATTTCCCTATAAAATCAGCAGCAGCTACACTATCCCCTCTCTCACTAAGAATGCAGGATCAGAATGAATCTAAAAATGGCTGCTGCCCAGGAGCTGGGAGGGTCTGGGAGGGAGTGTCTGCTGCTGATTGGCTGTAATGTGCCTGATACAGGGTCAAAGTTTACTCAATGATGACGAATAGGGGGCGGATTGAACATCGCATATGTTCGCCCACTGCGGCGAACGCGGAACAAGCTATGTTCGCCGGGAACTGTTCTCCGGCGAACTGTTTGTGACATCACTACCTGCCTAATATAAGGTAATAGATAAATTACCTGATTTGACATCTGGAACCAATTGTGCAGAGAGTGAGCAGCAGTAATAATCGGGATTGTAGCAAAACCACGTGGTCAGAAACAGGCCAGTGGTCAGAAACAAAAGATCAGTCCAAACCATGTATCAAAGCAAAAGGATAAGGCAGGTGCAAAGGTCAGGGTACAGTTCCAAAGATCATAAGCTAGTAAATCAATCCTCAGGAAGTGTATTTCAAGTAGAATGGTTAGACAGGTAGAGTAATACAGAAACTTTGTCAGGGTCAAGATCTGGAAAAAAGACCATGTACAAGAATGCTTTAGTATCTATCTAAATAACCACGCACTGAATGGGAGTATGAGATGGCCTTTTAACAACTCCCTTTCAGGCTTGATACGAAGAAACAAGGCCAAGGTCCCTTCCAATGTCAAATAGTATAAAAAGTGCTAAAACGTAGAGCATAGCTTCTTTAACAAGGTCCAAAAAAGACACAAGAATCATCAAAGAGCACACCACGCATAACCAAACCCTAGTTATTGCTGCCCTTAGCTCCTTCCTGCAGAAGATCTGCCCTTTCTTAGCTCACCTGCCTTCCCAAGATCAAGGAAAAGGACTGACTCTTAGTGCACGGTGGCATCTGATTATGACTTCTAAAATTATCAAGAAGAGAGGGCACAATAGTATTTTAACCAGGATACTACCAAAGGTATAGATGAGTAATCAACAATCACACTCAAAGATCACTGCTCTTACTTCCATTATAAAACTTACTTTAATCTTTTAGGGCAAGATTACAAGTCGTGCGGTATGGGTCTTTTCGCAAACATTTTCATTGCACATCTATTACAAGTCTTGAAAAATCACGATTGCGTGCATTTTATGCAACAATGCTTTCCGCACTCGAAGAAACTGTAGTTAACCAGTTTTTCCGCAACATATAATGTTTCACAAAGATCTGGACCCCTCCCAATCCAGTTTCAGGAGCAATAACAGCACCAAGACTGCCCTCATCGCTGCCACAGACAACATCCATGTCCTGCTCGACCAAGGAGAGACCGCCGTCCTCATCCTTCTAGACCGCTCAGCCGCATTTGACACTGTAGCCCACAGCACTCTCCTCACCCACCTACACGACGCCGGCATCCGCAATAAGGCTCTGGAATGTATCACCTCCTTCCTTAGCGGCAGAATCAAGAAAGTCAGACTCCCCACCCTTCTCCCTCATTCCACAGCAATCAGCTGTGGCATACCCCAAGGCTCTTCTCTCAGCCCACCCTCTTCAACATCTACATGGCCCACCTCACCACCAATTGTCCGACAACACAACCTCAACATTGTCTCCTATGCCGACGACACCCAGTTAATTATCTAACTCACCCAAGACCCGCCAAGCAAAAACGTCCACGAAGGACTAGCAGCAATCGCCACCTGGAATGAACAACAACTGTCTCAAACTTAACAATGACAAGACCAAAATCCTCCTTCTCGGGCCCACAAATCAATGTGATGACTACTGGTGGCCCACAGCCCTTGGACACTCTCCAACTCCAAACACACAATGCACGAAATCTAGGATCATCCTCGACTCATCACTTCTTGGACCGCCAAGTCCAACGCCGTCTATTCAACCTTGCTTTCACATACTCCAACCTACTGTGATAAATCTTCAAGTGGATCCCACGAAACCAGAAAATTTGTCACCCCCACCTCGTCAGTAGTCGACTGAACTACGACAAAGCACTCTACGACGGGTCCACCATCAAGCTCAGAAACGAACTCCAACGCATTCAGAACACCTCAGCCAGACTCATCCTTGACATCCCTCGCCATAGCACAAATCACCTGCACTGGCTCCAGTCAACAAGAGAATTACCTTCAAGCTCCTAACCCACGCATTCAAGGCCTCTACAACATTGGTCCCAAATACATCAAACCACTGCATAATTATACACTCCCACCAGACAACTCCGCTCTGCCCACCAGCACTCGCAGTCATCCCCTGCATCAAGAAAACACAGCTGGAGGAAGATCATTTTCATATTTGACAGCAAAATCTTGGAACTCCCTCTCAACTGCACCTCAGACAATCCACCTCCCTTACAAACTCAGGAAGGACCTCAAGACCTGACTGAATCGTCCCTCTCTTAGCCCCCTCTTTCCCTCCTCCCTTAGCACCTTGAGACCCTCACGGGTGATTAGTTTGCGCTGTACAAGTACCCAATAGATAGATAGATAGATAGATAGATAGATAGATAGATAGATAGATAGATAGATAGATAGAAGATAGATAGATAGACAAAACACTTCAAAAATACATTACAAAGTAAAGTTGCACTCATAATAACACTGTCTATTAAAACTTATTTTAAAAATATATTGCACAATAAGTTATAAGGGCTCACAGATAGGAGATCTCGGGTGTTAGTAAACATGGATTTATTTATATAGAGTTATGTTTAACTATGGAGAAATAAAAAGATTTTACATCACAATCTTATGCACATTAACAATATCTCAGAGGAATTTTCTAAGAGAATAATCACATTTAGATCTTGATATATCTAGACATATATATATTCATATAAAATATCTCACTATAAATAGTTATGTCAGTCTAAAAATCATCACATATATATACGAGAAATATTTATTTAAAAATAAATAGAACATATTCCATTAAAAAAACATTCTTGCAATATGAAATAATCACATTTTCATGTACACTTTTCGAGGAGAAATTACATCATGGAGTTTGTGCAACAGATTGAGGTTTTAGTTTTTATTTTATTTTTGTCTTCTCCATTTAATTCTATAGGGGAATTACAGTGAACACGCACACAATCTGGATTACGACCGGTTAACGCACGAGCAAAATAAGTTTATTTGCAACTTATAATACGCGCTGCGCAACCCCAAATGCAAAAAACCTTAACGCCTGCGGTTTTTTCGCAATTGTGAAAAAAACCAGATTTGCAGCACAACTTGTAATCTTGCCCTTAGTATCCTTTGTTCAAAACATAACAAGGTATGCTTAGGAGCAACAAGGCACTACTGGGAGCTAGCTATTTATTTATAGTTACAGACACATATGCCTCCTGTCATTGAATCACCAGAGGTGTTCAGTTAGATCACATCAGTGCATTATGGACTTTAACTTTGTATTTAACTTCTTAATAACACCTCAGAGCTTTTTTTCCTTTGCACTTTTTGTCCTTTAAACAAGAGGCTTTTAAACAGAAATGGCTGGGAACCTTTATGGCCTCAGGCATGAATGTGACACTCCAGCATTATAGCTCTTGTTTAGAATGTTATTCTGTTTGTCATTTAATTGGCTTTGAATTGTTCCTCTTTTTACTCATAATTATTGAGCACAAAACTAAGGTGAAATTGAAATACTCACACAGATTCTACAAAATGCAAAATATCCTACCCTCACTTGACCAGCTTTAGTGGTCAAATATAATAGGTATCTTTATATTAGATGAAGTTATATTCCTATGTCTGATCACCAAACATAATAAATGTGTCATTGGGTTATTAGTAATCTCCATGGGATCTTAGAAATATTTACTTGTCCATATGGAAGTCAGCAGAGTCTTATTTTCTCAAGCTCTGTAACTAATAAATGTTCAGTTTATTGAGGTTATTCTCCTACATGATGTTTACACTTTTCCTACATTTGTTTATTGTTTCATAATTTGACAGCATCATTTGTTTATGCAGTTTGGAACACTCAGACATCTTCTGTGAAACTGTGTCTTATACTTCTGCTTTTAATTATCTTTTTACTAGTTGCTGTCAAATTTAAAGTATGAGTTCAAAATTTACCCTAACCAAAACAGGCTGTTTTTTTGTAGCTTTTATTTCACTTTCATGATTTATTCTTATAAATAACTTATTTAGGGCCAGGTTATGAGTGGAGCGCTAGCTTAAAGTGCACCCAGAAAGGGTCAAATTTGTTAAATAACCAGTCATTACAAGGGCTGGTTAAGGTGAACGTGAGCTTGTGGTTTGTGGTTGACTTCGTGCTAGAAATGATCAACCAGAGAAAACTTCAAGGGCTTTGCAGAACATATTAGGGTTTTTGTGTGGATTTTTTTCTATTTGTTTTCTCTATTGACTTCTATAGTGAATACGTGAACACACACGCAATTTGGCTGTTTGCATTATGCAGCTAAATGTGCGTGCAAAATAACACCTAGATTACGAGTTTTGCGTTAACAGGGGTGCGGTGTTTCCCTCACTGTTCACCTACAGACAATGCTGGTATTACGGGTTTTTACAAACCCGGCGTTAGCCGCAAAAAAAGTGAGCATAGAGCAAAATTTAGCTTTTCCTCATAGGAATCAATAGGGGAGAGCCGGCTGAAAAAAAACCTAACACCTGCAAAAAAGCAGTGTTCAGCTTCTAATGCAGCCCCATTGATTCCTATGGGGAAATACTTTTTATGTCTACACCTAACACACTAACATGAACCCCTGAGTCTAAACAGCCCTAATATTACACTTATTAACCCCTAATCTGCCCGCCCCGACATCACCGCCCACCTAGATATAATAGTAACCCCTAACTCTGCCGCTCCGGACATCGCCGTCACCTACATTATACTTTGAACCCCTAATCTGCCGCCCCCAACATCGCCGACACCTATATATTATTTATTAACCCCTAACATCTAAGCTCTAACCCTAACACCCCACTAACTTAATATAATTTAAATAAATCTAAATAAAAATAACTATCATTAACTAAATTATTCTATTTAAAAATAAATACCTATAAAGAAACCCTAAGCTAGCTACAATGATAACTAATGTAATACAATATATACAATTAAAACTAATAATAACGAATGTAGCTAGCCTTAGGATTTATTTTTATTTTACAGGCAACTTTGTAACGGTATCCTTTTCTATATGTGTTCTATATATTTCTTAGGGCTGAACTATCCAGACTTAACTACGCATAGAAGACAATAAGATAACATTCTGGGTCTGGAAATAAGACCAAAACGTTAACTTACACACTTTCTTGCATTTTATGTAACAAGTAAATATGATTGTTGTATGTCATTATATTGTCTATAATGATGTTGATTCTATTCATCCTATTGGTGATGCAGTGAGATGTTATGGAGAATAGGGGAAACAACAACTTTGAGGCCTCACCCCTACTTTCTGTACAGATTTTGTAGCACTGGCAGTTGAGTTGGAAATGTGAAACACTAGCTCCTATGTAATATACTCAGGATTTATGTGATGCTCTGAGTATGTAAGCCTACAATTATACGAGAGCGCACAACACTCAAGCCTGCAGTAATCAACATTCACAGATTTCCCTAATAATTTGTACTCTTAGGCATATACTTAGACTTGTTAAGTAGAATAGTTTGTTTCTCTTTATAGAGTTCAGTCCCTATAGTAAGCTCTCCAACCTTTGTTTTTGTTCCTTATAGCTTAAGGCTGGAGTATATTGCACCTACACCTAATTGATACAGCTGCCCCTAGAGTAGTATACTCCACACACTAATACTTTCCCTTCATTCAGGTACGAGTACTAAAACCCTGAATTCTGAAGCATTACTAATCTTAGCTGAGGGAACACCCCGACAATTTAGTTTAACTAAATACCCCATAGCTCCACACCCCCTCCCCCTCCTATTCCCCCTCTCCTCCCCGTATCTCCTCCCCCACCTCCTTTCTCTTCTTTTTACATGCCCCATTATTATTGCTAACATATGTTATACTGTGATTTATAATTTAAGGGTATAAAAAAAAAGCAGACTGATGTTCTAGCCCTAAAAAGGGCTTTTGGGGTGCTGTCCTTACAGCAGAGATCAGATGAGTCCTTCAGGACTGTAGTGGACACTGAATACACTAGCCTAACTATCGATTTCCCTATTAAATCAGCAGCAGCTACACTGTCCCTCCTCTCACTAAGAATGCAGCTTCCAATTGAATCTAAAATGGATGCTGTCCAGGTGGTGGGAGGGTGTGGGAGGGAGGGTCTGCTGCTGATTGGCTGTAATGTGTCTTCTGACTGTGAGGTACAGGGTCAAAGTTTACTCAATGATGACGAATAGGGGGCGGATCGAACATCGCATGCTATGTTTGCCGGGAACTATTCGCCGGCAAACTATTCACGACATCACTATAAAATGTATTGTCCAAATGTGTAAGCCAAAAGTGAAGTATAATGAGACATACCAGACAGGGACAAACTCGAGCTTGAGGGTTCAGCACCAACATCTATATCTGTAAAATATTCAATCAGGATTGGATATCATTAATACAAGTCATAACTTTGACACAAAAAATCATACATTGTTTTTGAATTTGACAAAGAAAAAAATATTTTAATTCTGCACAAGAGTTCATTGTTTTTTAATTTTTATTTATAAATAAAGTGATCATGTATGTTTATTTTAAATATTTTATGTTGTTGACTGTCCCTTTGAGTCATATTATGTATTCTTGTATTTTCATTAATTTTTATACAGGGATCTTTCATTTAAAAATGTATATTGATAGTATAGATAACTTTATTTATAATATTGAAACTTATGATACTGTATTCTTAACATTTAGACAAATTAATGTACACATTTGACCAACATGTCTAAAGTAATGCCACTATAACAGCAAACCCATGTTCACGTCTCTGTGCAATTATATCTTCCATGAGCATTGGGCAATAATTAAAAACGTAATTGCGCATCCGTGATTATGAATTTATTTTGATCTAGTAGTGTGATGAGTATATTTTAGAAATCTTTCACGTATATTTACATTTGTGTATATGACAAAATTCAAAAATGAGCATTGTAAATATTTAATGTTAAAAAGTAATATTCAAAATTTTTGTATGAATCAATATTCAATGTATAAAATGGCGGAGGATAGGGATTTCACAGATGCGCACTTCCATTTTAGCTCTGTTACGCATATTCGTCTTTGCCCAAAAAAATAGCATTATTCCTATTTGATGTCTGATGAATCTAAATTCAGATGTCTACCATCCTAGGTAATGTCTGTTGTGAAATCTTTATATATATAATATATATATAATATATAATATATATATATATATATATATATATATACATATGTCTGGTTTTGAAACATTTTAAGTAATAAATAAAAGAATATATAGCATGTAAATATATTTATTTTGTTTAAAAAAAAAGTTTTGTGAAATCAGCAAACTTAAAAGTCTGAAAGAAAAACAAAAAATAAAAATAATTTTAATGTGAAAGCAATTATGTTATTTCATAACACATCTTCTGCCTATGCTCTAGTCTAAACTTTATGATTTGTTCTGATATTAAAGGCAGGTTCAGACTGGATATCTATATATACATAGTTTGAAATTAATCACATTAAATTGTGTAATCAAAAGTTAACTCACATATTAACATTTAACATTAAATACCTAATATCCTATTTTTGAAAGTATATTACTAAATATTCAATTGTATGAGAGACATAATTGAATGTAATATTTCATGTCCCTGCAAAAAGTAAAATACCTAGATGTGTCCTATGAAATTATTTCATATGAAATATAACCCTTTATCTGTGTGATCGGTCACAGTCCTCTCTAGCACAAAGTAGTGGGAATGTATATGAAATAAATTATATAAAAATAGGATATTGGGCAGACTAATTATTAGACACATTGTAAATATTAATCAATAATTGCACCAGTATTCCTCCTATGATTCTTAATAGCATGCATTGTGCAAACTAACCTGATGTATGATCTTTAAAAGTCGAGTCTATTCCAAATATCATTTTATCTGCATTATGTGTCACATTCATCGCTTTAAAAATAGAGGATTGTGAAATACCATCTAAGAGAAATGAGAGGAAACATAAGTGTTTCCATTAGGATGTATCCTGCATCCCCCCAGTCTTTTCCCCGACATTGTGTATACTTACAATGTGAAAGTGTCTTTATATGTTGTAGAAGTCAGCACAGTCTTCACTTTCAGTCTGGTTTCTTCACTTTCAGTCTGGTTTCTTCACTTTCAGTCTGGTTTCTTCACTTTCAGTCTGGTTTCTTCACTTTCAGTCTGTAGATGAAGTCAATCTCCCTAATTGAAAATAAAGTATAAATCAAATATCTAATAAAATGGTACATAGTTCTGCATCCCTCCCCCTAAAACTAACTACTTCCTAAATTGTTTATAGCAATAACTTACTAAGCGTATGTAGCCTCTTTTGTCTTATATTCTAACAATCAAGTGTGAAGCTGAGTCATATACATTGTGCATGCTTAACCTTTGATGTATGACTGTGTAACCTTTAATGTGCTTCAGAGTATCCCTTTCTCTGCTATCTGTCACATTAATCAAATTCAGAATATCTAAAATCTAATAATGTCTAAACTGAGTAAGACATGTAAACTAATTGTGTGCCATATATGGATGGATCAGGGACCACCCCCCCCCTGTCTGGTTCCATACAATGTGTATACTTACAATGTGAAGGTGTCTTTATATGCTGTAGAAGTCAGCACAGTTGAAAGACAATGTCACAGACATGATTACATTGGTGTTATTTACTTTCAGTCTGTAGATGAAGTCAATCTCCCTAATTGAAAATAAAGTGTAAATCAAATATCTAATCAAATGGTACATAGTTCTGCATCCCTCCCCCTAACACTAAGGATTTCCTAAAATGTTTATAGCAATAGCTTACTAAGCGTATGTGGCCTCTGTGTTATGTTCTAACAATCAAGTGTGAAGCTGAGTCACATACATTGTGCATACTTAACCTCTGATGTATGACTTTGACAATACTATGTGCTTCAGAGTATCCCTGTATCTGCTATCTGTGGCATTAATCCCTTTCAGAATATCTAAAATCTAATAATGTCTAAACTAAATACTACATGTAAAATCATTTTTACCCCCCCCCCCATTCTTGGTCCATACATTGTGTATACTTATCATCTAATGTTGTCTTTAAAAATCAGGTGGCAAAGTCATCACAGGAGCCAATGCTAGAGTCATATGATGTATAAATTACCTATGATAATAAAATATATTTTAGATTTTGATATAGTCATTTATTGAAAAATCCTAACATGTTCGCACGATTATACTTTCATTTCAATAAAAGCTTCACATTTTCACAATGCTCCTATATAACTTAGAGTATTTACCGTCTGAAGTGGCGGTTGATGATGTTGGCTCTGACATTGACCTCCTCATCCCAGGATGGCCCCTCGAGCACTTCATCGTCCTCCTCATCTTGTTGGAGGTCTCAGGGCATCTGGACATTCTGCAGCATCCCAGCCTGCTGAGCAATGTTATGAAGGACGCTGCAGGCTATAATGATCTTCGCCACCTTACTAGGGCTGTATTGGAGGGCTCCTAGGCATCTAAAGCGTATTTTGAGGAGCCCAAACATGCATTCCACTAGTCCACTTGTGTGCCCGATTGTAGCACACCTGTGCCTCATCAGCCAGATTACGCGATAGCGTAATGAGCCAATTACGGCTCATGTAACCCGAATCACCTATAAATAATGAACATTACAAAATGTAAATATTACAAATATCTGATAACTGAGATGATAGATTTAAACAAAGAAGAGAATGATACAATGCATTTGTGAATACAAAAATTGCATAAACACCATGCAATTAAAATAAGGGTTAAACGGTTACATAACCTAGCTAAAATGTCTATGTAATAAACTTTTATTGCTCTGCTAAAGACTTTGAGAGACTCTAAAATCAGCTAACTGCTAAACAGTCGTCTACGTCAGTTATGTTTAAAGAGCTACACCGTCCCTTTAAAAGTATTGTCAAGGCTATGACCTGCTACATATCTGTTTGTTTCTAAAACTAGCCATTTGCTGAAAAAGACAAAAAATGGTTAAAGCGCATCCTATATCAGCACATTTAAGCTATGACCTGCTACATATCTGTTTGTTTCTAAAACTAGACATTTGCTAAAAGACAAAAAAAACTTTAAAGTGCATCCTATGAGGCCTAGTTATCAAGCCGTCTACTTACCTGCCTTCGCCGGCCCAATACGCCCGCCTAAGCTCGCCTACCCGCGGACCTGAAAAATTTCGCCTAAGTTATCAATAAAGCTGTCAAAAAGCTGCGCACCAAGTACGGGGCGATGAGCAGCGGACTGTGAGAGTTATCACTCATCCGATCTTGCTGCTCTTCGGCTTTTTGACAGCTTTATTGATACCCCTGTCACTAAGCACTCACACTAACTACACTGTTCTACCCCCTATACCGCGCCCCCGGAGCCCCCCGCAACGAAAAAAGTTATTAACCCCTAAATCGCCGCTCCTAGACCCCGCCGCAACTCTTATAAATGTATTAACCCCTAACCACCGCTCCCGGACACCGCCGCCAAATACATTATACCTATTAACCCCTATCCTGCCCCCCCTATACCACCGCCACCTATAATAAAGTTATTAACCCCTATCCTGCGGATCCTGGACCTCGCCGCAACTAAATAAATAGTTTAACCCCTAAACCGCCGCTCCCGGACCCTGCCGCCAGCTATATTAAACTTATTAACCCCTAATCTGCCCCCCCCTACACCGTCGCCACCTATAATATTTTTATTAAACCCTATCCTGCCCCCCCTATACCGCCGCAACCTATAATAAAATTATTAACCCCTAAAGCTAAGTTTATTTGAGAACCCTCCTTAGGTATAGATCTTGATCCTGTTACTATTCTGCATTAGCCCACTGTATATAGATAGCTATCCATTATGACTTCATATCTTGTAAATTACTGGTTAGAAGTAATGTTGCAGTTAAATGAAACACATATATTTAAATTGTTTCTTTAGATCTATCTAGATTAGATTGACTCCTGTATATATGTTTTCACATTAATTAGGGATTATATCAATCAATTTTTCTAGTTTAATTCTACTAATTAATAACTATATGGTTACAGTATTTGACTGTGTTATCTTGAAATGTATTGGTATGTATCTATATTTGCAACAAATTGTGCAAACTTTATTATGTTAATGTGGGCAAATGGGCAATTTATAACATGAAATTTTGTGAGTCATACAGTATTAAGTTTTTTGTATGGACATATATATATATTGTCTAATTATGTACATATATGTCAAATGCAGACTTTAAGGGTAGTATTTGTTCCACCACAAGTAAAAAAAAAAGGGTGTAACTGATTTTAACCTATTAGCTAGCTCCAAATGGTACTTAAGGACCATTGGAGCAATTGACTGCAGCTACGATTACGGCCTGTGGAGCCGAAACGCGTCAGCAAGCAGTCCTTGGGGTGGAACAAACCCCTCACACTTATCCTTGAAAGTATTGTCCATTTTTGGAATTTTAAGTTTTCTTCAAATAAATCTTTCTTAACACGCCTGATTGACTACCAGTGCATCCTTATCCCTTTTTGCTTATTGACTTATTGAAACAAAGGATTTGCACGGAGGTGAGGACGTTATTTCCTGGAAGCATAGTCCGCTCACCTCTCGCGAGAACCGGAATGCCGGGGGAACTGATTCTGTGACGTCAGACGCCGAGATCCCCCGATACCAGGAAGACGGAGCATAACCCAGCTGAGCAGTGCGATCTGCAGTCCACGTCCCAGAACATAACAGCGGACAGTGGTAAAGTATATAGCCGGAGAGCTCTGAAGGTATTGGGAGGAAAGGCTGAGTCTATTGGGTACGTCATCTCTTGATCCCTGAAGCGGAGGTGAGTGGTGAAGGAGCGGACCAAGTCAGCTTTGTAACACCGAGTTTAGTTTGTGACAACGGTGATTATCTACTGAGATACATATATGCATAGAGACCTTTTGGGGAGTATTTGGTGCCGGAAACATTTGTACTTTTTGTATCAATTGTAGTGGTTTCCTACTAACGTTACCAGAGCACATTCAAACCCAGAATTTCCCTAACAGGAATTAAGAAATAGAAAACACGCATAATGGATCCTAATACGGACAATTTGGATGTTAAATTTTATTCATTGCTCACTATGGTTGAAAGAGTTGGAGATTTTCAAGATTCAGAGACAGTGTTTTCAACGGACATATCCACTTATACTCTTAGTAAATTATTTGATACATTGGAGTCTCTTTTAATAAAGGAAACGAGACTCAAGTGGGACATATGAACTCTGCAAAAGTATATCAAAAGTGGTATGATCCCGAGGGGATTAAGAATCAACAAGTTCCCCACTTTTGTAGTTGAAGATGTAGAGTTCATTAGAGTGTGGAATAGTGTCCTTTCTGATTGTTCATTTAAGCTAATGGGCATGTTATTGGAATTTAAAACTAAATTGTTGTCCATAACTTCCAATGAAATTGATGTTTTGCAATTAGAGTTACATTCACGTAGCCAAGATTTGTTATTCAGCAAGTTTGATTGTATTCTCAGGGAATCTGTGTCAAAAACGAAATCTTTGATCATGGATATTAAACATGATAAGTTTTTGAGGGATTCTGTAGATTACGAAACAAACAAGATATATATTTGGAATAAAAAACAAAGATCTTTCTATAGGAAAGAGAATGATCAAAAAAGGTTCCCTAAAGAGAATAAGAAAAACAATAACAAAAATAAAAATAAAAATAGGAACAAGAATAACAAATCTAAGAAAGTGACCTTTAATGACAGCGAGGTAGAATCTTCAGGGGAATATTCAACCTCAGGAGATGAAACTGAAACAGAGCCAGCATCAGAACAGAATTTGGCCACTACAAGTAGGGACACACAGTCCAAATACAGCCCACAAGTGAGTAATGATCCAGAAAACAGGGATCTTAGAGGGGCAGCCAGCTCAGAATTAGCTCAGGTTTTTTCCAGACCCCAAAAAGGACCAGAAGGGGGGGGGAGGAATAAGACCAGAAAAGGGAATATTGAAAGAGCAGGGACTACCACCTCGACGGGGGAGATCCCTAACAAAATACAACTAAACTCTGTAATTAACTTATCTTCACAGGAACTAAGTGATGTGGATTTAAGGTTTTGAGCTATGGTTTAAACTTTGTTCCAGCTGAAAACTTCAACCTTTTCCAAACACTTGTTGATGTGAATAAGCTAATTAGAAATCTCACTATTAAAAAACATTTCAACACACACCCGATACATTTCAGTCAGATGTCACTAACAGGGACATATTACCTACTGCAACACACATAGATTTGACTTTTCAAGAACAAAGTGATGTACAGTCCTTAGAAGCTTTATTTGAAGAGGGTTCAACAGTAATCAACCAACAAGACATTACATACATTGAGAAAGTTCCTTCCTTATCTAAGCCTTCCAAATTTTACCCCATTCAATCGAGGGAAATATTTTGGAAAAATTCCAGAAAAGAGTGGAATTTGATTTAACCAAATTGTCATATACAGTCCAGGAGAAAAAATACTCCAATTTAACCAAATCTGAATCTTTTGCACTTAAAAGTTTGCAAGATAACAAGAAGTTGGTTATACGCTCTGCGGATAAGGGGGGGTCTGTGGTGGTAATGGACAAAGAATTTTTTGTCCAGGAATCATTACGACAGCTTACAGACCATACACAATATCAAATTCTGGAATTTAACCCTACTAGTCGTTTCAAATATGAACTTAGTCATCTGATAGATGAAGGCTGTGAAGCTGGTTATATAGATGAACACACTAGTTCTTTCCTTACAGTCACAAATCCGATAATACCAATATTTAATTTTCTACCTAAGGTTCACAAATCCTTAGTGGAAGTCAAGGGCAGACCCATCATCAGTGGGATAGGTTCTTTAATAGAACCATTATCCCAATGGTTGGACGAAATTTTACAACCATTGGTGAGGGAACTGCCCAGCTACCTTTATGACACTAAACAGTTGTTGGTGGAGATGGATGAGATACAGTGGGAACAGGAATATGGGTGGCTCACAATAGATGTCACTTCACTGTACTCGTCCATCCCTCACAGCAAGGGTTTGGAAGCAGTAAGCTTTTTCTTGGAAAGGTATACCACGTATGATCAGGGATTTTGTTCATATATACTACGCATCACTCAATTTTTACTCACACATAATATGTTTCTTTTTGAAGGTGTCCATTACTTGCAGAGATGTGGGACAGCTATGGGGGCGAAGTTTGCCCCCTCCTATGCCAACCTATTTATGGGTTGGTGGGAGCTGTCCCACATCTATGCGGGTGATGGGCACTGGAGGAAGAAAATTGTATATTATAAACGATATATAGATGACCTGTTGGTCATCTGGAGGGGTAGTGAGACTGAGGCCACTGATTTTGTTAAGGTTTTAAATACCAATGATTTAGGCATCAAGTTTACACATGAGTTTAACACAGATAATATCAACTATTTGGATGTGAATTTATCAGGTACGGACCAAGGACAAATTGTAAGGAAAATATATAGGAAACCCATAGCTGGGAATACTCTTCTCCACGCCCACAGTAGTCACCCTAAAAGGGTATTCAGGTCTGTCCTAAATGGGCAGTTTATAAGACTGAAAAGAAACTGCTCTTTGGATGCAGAATTTGAAAGTCAGGCTGTGGACCTGGGGGAGAGATTCCTGAAAAGGGGATATAAACTAAAGGAAATTACAATGTCCAAAGACAGAATTTCAAGGATAGATAGGAGAGAACTGCTGAAAGTGAAAGAAAAAGCCAATACCACATTTGAAGGTGTCACATTTATAACACAATATAGCCAGCAGTATCATCAAATTTGCAATATTTTGAAAAAACACTTTCCAATGCTCAAAGCGGATGATGGCCTAGCAGAAGTCATACCAAAAGGTTGTAGGTATGCTTTTAGAAAAGGGAGGAGTTTAGGTAACATATTAGCACCTACGCAACTTAAATCAGAAAAACAGACTAATACCTCATCATGGCTTCAATTTAAGGGTACATACAGGTGTAGCTATACACAGTGGCGGCATGCAAACATTTGCAACAAGGCAATGGATTTTCAAGCTCGGTAACAGGGGAACGCTTTGATCACTACTCCTGTTTAAATTGCAGAACATCCTATGCTGTCTATCTATTGACCTGTATCGAATGCAATATCCAATATACAGGACTCACAACAAGAGAAACAAGGGAGAGGATTAGGGAACATCTCAATAATATAAAAGGAGGCCATCTAACTACACCATTAGTGCAACACTTTAAAGAGAGACATAACAGTAGTGCACAAACACTCAGATGGACTATAATTGAGCAAGTAAGATGTAAGTCAAGAGGAGGAGACAGGGACAAACTATTGTCCAAAAGGGAAGCATACTGGATACATAGGCTTAAAACTAGAGTTCCCTATGGTCTAATTCTGAGTTTGACCTTATTAACTTTTGGGAGTGATAGTCTTTGGGTTATAAACATAATATAGATGTTTGAGAACCCTCCTTAGGTATAGATCTTGATCCTGTTACTATTCTGCATTAGCCCACTGTATATAGATAGCTATCCATTATGACTTCATATCTTGTAAATTACTGATTAGAAGTAATGTTGCAGTTAAATGAAACACATATATTTAAATTGTTTCTTTAGATCTATCTAGATTAGATTGACTCCTGTATATATGTTTTCACATTAATTAGGGATTATATCAATCAATTTTTCTATTTTAATTCTACTAATTAATAACAATATGGTTACAGTATTTGACTGTGTTATCTTGAAATGTATTGGTATGTATCTATATTTGCAACAAATTGTGCAAACTTTATTATGTTAATGTGGGCAAATGGGCAATTTATAACATGAAATTTTGTGATTCATACAGTATTAAGTTTTATGTATGGACATATATATATTGTCTAATTATGTCCATATATGTCAAATGTAGACTTTAAGAGTAGTATTTGTTCCACCACAAGTAAAAAAAAGGGTGTAACTGATTTTAACCTATTAGCTAGCTCCAAATGGTACTTAAGGACTGTGGAGCCGAAACGCGTCAGCAAGCAGTCCTTGGGGTGGAACAAACCCCTCACACTTGTAATTGAAAGTATTGTCCATTTTTGGAATTTTAAGTTTTCTTCAAATAAATCTTTCTTAACACGCCTGATTGACTACCGGTGCATCCTTATCCCTTTTTGCTTATTGACTTATTGAAACAAAGGATTTGCACGGAGGTGAGGACGTTATTTCCTGGAACCATAGTCCGCTCACCTCTCGCGAGAACCGGAATGCCGGGGGAACTGATTCTGTGATGTCAGACGCCGAGATTCCCCGATACCAGGAAGACGGAGCATAACCCAGCTGAGCAGTGCGATCTGCAGTCCACGTCCCAGAACATAACAGCGGACAGTGGTAAAGTATATAGCCGGAGAGCTCTGAAGGTATTGGGAGGAAAGGCTGAGTCTATTGGGTACGTCATCTCTTGATCCCTGAAGCGGAGGTGAGTGGTGAAGGAGCGGACCAAGTCAGCTTTGTAACACTGAGTTTAGTTTGTGACAACGGTGATTATCTACTGAGATACATATATGCATAGAGACCTTTTGGGGAGTATTTGGTGCCGGTAACATTTGTACTTTTTAAGTCTTACCCTAACCCTAACACCCCCCTAAATTAAATCTAAATTAAAGCTAACGAAATAAATTAACTCTTATTAACTAAATTATTCCTATTTAAAACTAAATACTTACCTGTAAAATAAACCCTAAACTAACTACAATATAACTAATACTTACATTGTAGCTATTTTAGGATTTATTTTTATTTTACAGGCCACTTTCAATTTATTTTAACTAGGTAGAATAGTTATTAAATAGTTATTAACTATTTAATAGCTTCCTAGCTAAAATAAAGAGAAATTTACCTGTAAAATAAAAACTAACCTAAGTTACAATTACACCTAACACTACACTATCATTAAATAAATGAATCCTATTTAAAACTAAATACTTACCTTTAAATAAACCCTTTTTTTATTTTTTGTACTTTAGTTAGTGTATTTATTTGTAGGTATTTGTAGGTATTTGTATTTAATTTATTTAATTTATTTAATGATAGTGTAGTGTTAGGTTTAATTGTAACTTAGGTTAGAATTTATTTTACTGGTAATTTTGTATTTCTTTTAGCTAGGTAGTTATTAAATAGTTAATAACTATTTAATAGCTATTGTACCTAGTTAAAATAAATACAAAGTTACCTGTAAAATAAATATAAACCCTAAAATAGCTACAATGTAATTATTAATTACATTGTAGCTATCTTAGGGTTTATTTTATCTGGAGTGATGTAAGAATCGATCTGTGTCGGACTGAGTCCGGCGGATCGATGCTTACGTCACCAGATTCTACTTTTGCCGGTCTGTAGGGCTTGATAACTTAGGCAAATCAGCCTCGCCTCAAATACGCTGTGGAATTCCAGCGTATTTGAGGTTGACGGCTTGATAACTAGGGGCCTTAATCTGCACATTTAAGCTGTGACCTACTACATATCTGTTTGGAGCTAAAACTAGACATTTGCTGAAAGAGACAAAAAATGGTTAAAGCGCATCCTATATCTGCACTTTTAAGCTATGACCTGCTACATATCTGTTTGGAGCTAAAACTAGACATTTGCTGAAAGACAAAAAATGGTTAAAGCGCATCCTATATCTGCATATTTAAGCTATGACCTGCTACATATCTGTTTGGAGCTAAAACTAGACATTTGCTGAAAGAGACAAAAAATGGTTAAAGCGCATCCTATATCTGCACATTTAAGCTATGACCTGCTACATATCTGTTTGGAGCTAAAACAAGACATTTGCTGAAAGACAACAAATGGTTAAAGCGCATCCTATAACTGCATATTTAAGCTATGGCCTGCTACATATCTGTTTGGAGCTAAAACTAGACATTTGTTGAAAGAGACAAAAAATGGTTAAAGTGCATCCTATATCTGTACATTTAAGCTATGACCTGCTACATATCTGTTTGGAGCTAAAACTAAACTTTTGCTGAAAGACACAAATAAATAGTTAAAGCGCATCCTATATCTGCACATTTTGCACATTACACAACTATTAGCAAACATTACAGTGGCAATTGTCTAACTTCTTAACCATGCTGTGCACAAGTATTCACCAACAAGCCACCCATGGGGAAACTGTCTGCCCTCAAACTGCTGCCAGAGTGAAGACTGCCTGAGGATACGGGCATCATGACTAGCCCCCCCGAAATTTGCAAACACATTCATAATTCTCATACGTGCGTCGCACATGAACTGCACATTAAAACTATGAAAGTGTTTGTGATTTCGGAAGATCCAGTCATCTGCTGGAGCCTGCAGCGCACTATGAGTGCAATCTATAGCTCCCAAGACATTGGGCATTTCAGCTATTGCATAGAATTCCCTCTTGAGTCGCCTCCAATCGTCCTCATTTTGAGGGAATCCTACGTACTAATCAAACGTTCCCCAAGCCTCTCTTGGAAACGCAGAGCCCGCCTGATTCTGTTCTACAAAACTTGTCCAACAGCACCTACACAATCTAACTGAGGGTTATCCATATTTGCAAAGCCAAGCAGCACAAAGCCAAACAGCAGAGCAAACACACAAGGAGTAACAAGGTATGCAAACACACAAAAGCGATTTGATACAATGTTGATCACAAGGGATTGTTTGGCCATGGTGTTTGGGTGATTTATAGTGCAAAATGTCCAGTGGTAGCATGTTTGTAATGATTGCTGATTGTATACACTTGATTGTATCTGAGCGGCGCAAATGATTTCAAATTGGGTGGGTTTTTTTTGTGTTTGTTGAAATTTAGTTTTTCCCCAATAAATCGTAATGTGAAAGTGTAAAATCTAACATATACAGTGCATCTTCGTAATGTTTGTTCATATGCGTAACAAATACTTATTAAACGCAATGTTATATTATAAACCACACGTCCACGCTAACATGATTGAAAGTGCATACTTGTGTATGATGTGTGCATAGACATGGCATAGAAGCTAATCAATGTTGCTGCAATATTGTTGCAAAATGATAAAGTAACAGTAATATTATTAATTTATAAGTGATTGTCGAGATGTCAATATTTTATGTGTCCCATTGAAATCACAATAATAATGAAGATCTTCTAAACCTCTCATCTATGTATATGTAATATTGAGTGAGAAACTGATGAAAGGGGCAGGACAGTCCTAATGCTCGAATCTGTATGGTTGAAACTTAGAATTATATCATCATATTGGCTACATGCCTGTCTACTTTTCAAATCTTCGTTCTTTTGTTCTAGATTGCAACATTCTTATTGTGTGATGATTAAAAAGATACATTTGTTTTGTTGTTGTGTGATGTGTGTTATGTGCATATATGTATGTATTGTGATTCTCTCCCACGTATGTTCATCAATATAAAGCAGTATAGCATTGTTGTTCCAAAATAGCAACAACTATAATATTTTCTAAGGCTATCTTATAATGATACAGAATTCCTAATGGTATATTATTTTTTAATCCTGATGTAAAAAGGACACTAAATCCATAATTTATCTTTCATGATTCAGACAGAGAATCCAATTTTAAACAACCTTCCAATGTACTTCTATGATGTACAGTAAATCTGTTCATTGTTTATATATGGTTTGTTGAATAAATAGCAATGCACATGTGTGAAGCAATCACAGAAGGCATCTATGTGCAGCCACCAATCATCATCTGCTGAGCCTATCTAGATATGCCGTTCATCAAAGCATATGAAGAGAATAAATCAAATGATATAATAGACGTAAATGAGACAACTGTTTAAAATTTCCTACTGTTTCTGAATAATGAAATCTAAAAAAGTTTTTTTTATGTCTGTTTAAATGTGTTTATTTTTTAAACTGATTTCATATTTGTGATGACAATTGATCATGATTTATAGTTGATATAATATATTTCATAAAAGCTTTTGATGTTGTAGTGATGTTCACACACAAGTAAAACACATAACTCCAGTGTCATAGTATATTTCGTGATCTATTTGTCATTGCGGGACCTACGCAAGAATGAATGAATTACCGCAACAACTATAATGCTGCCATTATGAGTTTAAAAAGACAAACATATTGCGTGCATTACGGAAAGAGGCCAGTAGCGTGTACAAGAACGTATTCTTCATAGAAGTCAATGGAGGTTAGAAATTGAAAGAAAAAAACTTCCAACACTCCTGTTTCGCGCGCAAAGGAAGTGACATAATGTCATTCTGTGAACAAGTACCTGAAATCTTGATAATTTCATATTTAAAATATGTTGTGTGTACGTAATCTGCTGTATATTGTTTGTATGTAGCGATTTCTATATGTATGTGATAATATTTGTACGTAGATGTAGCTAAATGAGAGTATGTTCATGTATGTCTATGTAAGTCAATGTAAAATGGGTTTGTGTGCATTTTTTTTTCTAACACCCGAGATCTCGTATCTTTGATCCATTATATTTTTGTGTTAAAAAATAAATAAACAAAATATTTATTGTAGAGTGTTTGTATGAGTGTACTTTGTATAATATTTTTGAAGTGATTTGTGAAGGTTTTTGGTTGCGATACATCAATAACTACTGGTCTTGGATAGCATTATGCATTTGTGCGTACATGTTGATTTTTGTTGCGCTACGGAGGTTTTTTGAAACTTGTAATGGCTGCGTTAGGGAAAATGATGCGTTATGGCCCATAACGCTACAATTTGAGTCATAACGCTTAACTCGTAATCTACCTGATTGTTTTCTATATGATTCTGTAATGCTAACTTATTTTTATTTATATATTTACTGTGACAATTTTACCATACAATATGTATGACTGTCTGTCTATCAATCGATTGCTCGGTGTATCTATTAATCACTTGTTCTATCTATCATCTTTCTATCTATCTAAATCTATCTATCTATCTATCTATCTATCTATCTATCTATCTATCTATCTATCTATCATATATCTCACAAATGATGAGTTTATCTCACAGTCCAGATACACACTATTTACCCTCCAAGAGATAACCACCTGTGTGCTCAAAATTTGAAGAAAGTACTATCAAGATTTACTGTATAATGTGGTGTAACATTTATTATACATGTTATGCATAGCTTATGCTCTTTGATGGCATAATGTAGTATATTATGCCTATACAAAATAAATCTAGTTGTTTAAATTCATAAATGACATTGAATTATCTCCAAGCTTTGCATCTTAATTAATTTCAACAGCCACCTACAACACCTAAATAAAGTTATTAACCCCTAATCTGCTGCTCCCGACATCTCTGCCACTAATAAAATGTATTAACCCCTTATCTGCTGTTCCCAATATCGCCGCCACTATAATAAAGTTATTAACCCCTATTCCCCATGCACACCAACATCGCCCACACAATAATAAAGATATTAACCTCTGGCCTTCCACATCACTGCCAATAAATTAACCTATTAACCCCTAAACCGCCAGCCCCCCACATTTCAAAAAAATTAATTACACTATTAACCCCTAAATCTAACAACCCCCTAACTTTAAATTAAAATTAAAAGGTCCCTATCCTAAAAAATTAAAAAAAAAAACTAAGTTTAAACTATATATTAAACTAACATTACTATTATACTAAAATTAGAATAACTATCAATTAAATAAATTAAACTACACATTGAAAACACCTAACACTACTAAAAAAATGAAATCTACAATTACAAAAAATAAAAAATACAAAAAATAAAACAAACACTAAATTACGAAAAATAACAAATGAAAGTATCCAAAATAAAAACAATTACACGTAATTTAATAGCCCTATAAATATAAAAAAGCCCCCCAAATAAAAAAAACTCTAGCCTACAATAAACTACCAATAGCCCTTAAAAGGGCCTTTTGTAGGGCATTGCCCTAAAGAAATCAGCTCTTTTACCTGAAAAATAAATACAAAGACCCCCCAACAGTAAAACCCACCACCCAACCAACTCCCCAAAATAAAAAACCTAACTCTAACAAAAACCTAAGTTACCCATTGCCCCGAAAAGGGCATTGTTACGGGCATTGTTAATAACTTTATTATAGTGTTTGCGATGCGGGAGTTTAGTTATGAGTTTTGTGTAACAGTTTTGTTGCGTAAATCTCATAACTATTGGTCTCAGATGGTGGAACGGATCGTGTCGGTATAGGCTGTAACGCAAGCTTTTTAGCCTCACTGCAAAACTTGTAATGGCAGCGCTATGGAAATCCCATGCGTTGTGTAACTGGCTAAAATGCTTGCGGTACAGCAATGGCTCGTAATGGCTGCATTACTGCTTTAATGCTGAAATGGCCATTTTTCAGCGTTAAAACACAAACACAAAACTTGTAATCTAGGGGAAAGTGTATTGCAGACATGACAAATATATAGGTGTTCTTTGGGACTTTACTGGGTGTTCCATGGTAACCTGTATTTTAAAGGGGAAACATTGCCATAGCTTTCTATTATTCAAAGTACTGTCCTCTATGTTAGCTCTTCCTTTTCAGCCATATCAGTCTCAGATGCTTTTCAGTGGCAATATTTCCCAGTCTGACAAATCTAGTGAATGTACAGTGAAAGTATGTCTCAAAATTACGTAGGATGAAAGCTTGTATAGTTCAAGGTTTATATCCAAAATATACAGATACTCTAAAAATTCAAATTCATATAGAAGTCCCAACAGTGAGGCCTATTTATGAAATTCTGTCGGACCTGATCCGACAGTGCGGATCAGGTCCGACAGACCTCGCTGAATGCGGAGAGCAATACGCTCTCCGTATTCAGCATTGCGCCAGCAGCTCTTGTGAGCTGCTGGTGCAACTCCGCCCCCTGCAGACTCGCGGCCAATTGGCCCCTAAACAGCCACACAATGCAGGCTCACAATCAAACAACTGTGAAAAAAAGCAACTGTGAAAAAATGGAGGGTGCACAGGCTTATGTAATTTAACCAAACATAACTGTAACTGTTTCTTTGCTACAGGTAAAAACATTAATCTGTAGCCTTATACTTACCTGTAGCCCACTGGAGAGCCGAGCTAATTCTTACCCTTATCACCCAACCCTAGACCAAGCTAATAGGAGGTGAGCACAGCAAATCAAGGGGTCTGTGCTAAAGGACCTTTTCCTCCAGAAGTGTCAGGCTAAGCAAGGTTCTCCAGTGTGCTAGAGGTATTTAACACCTAAAGGTAATTTGAAGGTAACAAATGAATACTGGCAAATTTTGTCAGTAATTCTTCGTTTTCTTTCATTTAATTGGTGCTCTTTTTTGGATATTTGTTTCAAATCCATGTTTTTGTTATGATTACACACACGCATATATATATATATATATATATATATATATATATATATATATATATATATATATATATATATATAAACTTCAAAGTATGAAGAGGCACTCTCAGGTCTTAGTAAACATAATTTTATTATTTCTTCTTCAGTAAAGTTTCAGTCAATGTTTTGGTCCTGACAGGGACCTTTTATCAAGGCTGTTTTCTTGTAGAAATTCAAAGCCTGGCTGAACATATCCTTTGAATTTCTACACAAAAAAAGGTCCCTGTGAGGACATAAATGTTGACTGAAACTTTACTGAAGAAGAAATAATAAAATTATCTTTATTAAGACCTGAGAGTGCCTCTTCTTACGTTGGAGTTTCGATCTACCCACCATAGAGAGCACCCAGGCATTTCATCATAACAGTGAGTGCTGGGAACCCAGAACTATAGATATAGATATATATATATATATATATATATATATATATATATATATATATATATAGAGAGAGAGAGAGAGAGAGATAGAGATATATAGATATAGAGTGATATAGAGATATATATATATATATATATAGATATATATAAAGAGAGATTTTAATATTTAAAGTTTTCTAGCAGTGATTTAAATGGACATGGTATATAACAAGATAAAACTGGTAAGGGCTTAAAGTTCTTTGTTTGTGTACATATTTGTGTGTGTGAAATACTTTATTTTAATATATTATACATATATTTCTTGTACTTTTATTCTAGCCCTAACACTTTACTTCAGGTTTCCAGGAGAACTAAATTTTTCAGCGCTATTATATTTTGTGCTCGCGCTCTACACAGAACTCATCACTTGTACTTTAGTATGGAATCCATTGATAGTATTTGGCAACACTATAATTTTCTGGATAATATCTTTAACCCTTGACTTGAATTTCAAATTTGGTGCTATTCTTAGCAAAGGGTTGAGGTATGGATAGCGCACCCTGAGCTTACCATTTAAGACTATAAAATAAAGATCCAGCAATGTCCTTAACAGCTGAGTGATTGCTGTTTCTGCTAAGCTTTACTTATGTTATTGACAACCTTTTGATCTTTTTTTAAGGTTTGCCAGCTATCCTCCACAAAAATACTGGATGACCGACTTGTATTTGGGGTTACATGATGAAGTCCTCACCCTTGACCCCACTTTATAAAAAATTGTCAGCACTGATTTCATCCCCTTGACTGACAATAACACACATTAGTGAGTTGACCCTCACTTGACTTTCAGTAACACACAGAGCATAAAATGGCCATTTTTGCTTTTAGATTTAGCTACCACTTTAGGGAACTATATATAAAAAATAACATTTATGTGTCCAGTATTTTTGCATAGATTTTAATGGACAGCCTGCTAATAGTGATGTCACAAACCTAAAAAATTAAGTTTGCGAATGGTGGACTCGAACTTCCGCAACAGTTCGCGAACCGGCGAACTGGGCGAACCGTCATTGACTTCAATAGGCAGGCGAACTTTAAAACCAACAGGGACTCTTTCTGGCCACAATAGTGGTGGAAAAGTTGTTTCAAGGGGACTAACACCTGGACTGTGGCACGCTGGAGGGGGATCCATGCAAAACTCCCACAGAAAATTACATAGTTGATGCAGAGTCTGGTTTTAAGCCATAAAGGGCATAAATCACCTAACATTCCTAAATTGTTTGGAATAATGTGCTTTGAAACATCAGGTATGATGTTGTATCGATCAGGTAGTGTAAGGGTTACGCCCACTTCACAGTGACAGACCAAACTCCCCGTGTAACGCACCGCAAACAACCGCAAACAGTCCATTTGCACAATCACGAGATAGATTTGATAGATAGATAGATACATAGATTACATACATCAATAGATGCAATATACATTTGATAGATACGATTGATAGAGAGATTTGATAGATAAATAGATTGATTTGATAGATATATAATTTTCCAGACAGAGAATTACAAGACGTTCAGACTGATGTAAAAGGTTTTTTTTTTAAATTTACACTAATGTTACACCAGATATGAGTGGTGGCACTGAGCAAGTAGGCACAGTATTTGCTGTGAGCCTGACACACAGGCTGGCAGTGGCAGGCGGGCAACTGCTATTAGATTACACTAGCATACTGATGTAAAAGTTTTTTTTTTAAATTTACACTACTGTTACACCAGATATGAGTGGTGGCACTGAGCAAGTAGGCACAGTATATGCTGTGAGCCTGACACACAGGCTGGCAGTGGCAGGCTGGCCTGGCAACTGAAATTAGATTACACTAGCAGACTGATGTAAAAGTTTTTTTTTTTTAAATTTACACTAATGTTACACCAGATATGACTGGTGGCACTGAGCAAGTAGGCACAGTATATGCTGTAAGCCTGACACACAGGTTGGCAGTGGCAGGCTGGCCTGGCAACTGAAATTAGATTACACTAGCAGACTGATATAAAAGTTTTTTTTTTTTTAAATTTACACTAATGTTACACCAGATATGAGTGGTGGCAATGAGCAAGTAGGCACAGTATATGCTGTGAGCCTGACACACAGGCTGGCAGTGGCAGGCGGGCAACTGCTATTAGATTACACTAGCATACTGATGTAAAAGTTTTTTTTTTTAAATTTACACTACTGTTACACCAGATATGAGTGGTGACACTGAGCAAGTAGGCACAGTATATGCTGTGAGCCTGACACACAGGCTGGCAGTGGCAGGCTGGCCTGGCAACTGAAATTAGATTACACTAGCAGACTGATGTAAAAGTTTTTTTTTTTTTAAATTTACACTAATGTTACACCATGATATGATATTGGTGGCACTGAGCAAGTAGGCACAGTATATGCTGTAAGCCTGACACACAGGCTGGCAGTGGCAGGCTGGCCTGGCAACTGAAATTAGATTACACTAGCAGACTGATATAAAAGTTTTTTAAAAAATTTTTACACTAATGTTACACCAGATATGACTAGTGGCACTGAGCAAGTAGGCACAGTATATGCTGTGAGCCTGACACACAGGCTGGGCAGTGGCAGGCTGGCCTGGCAACTGAAATTAGATTACACTAGCAGACTGATGTAAAAGTTTTTTTTTTTAAATTTACACTAATGTTACACCAGATATGACTGGTGGCACTGAGCAAGTAGGCACAGTATATGCTGTAAACCTGACACACAGGCTGGCAGTGGCAGGCTGGCCTGGCAACTGAAATTAGATTACACTAGCAGACTGATGTAAAAGTTTTTTTTTTTTAAATTTACACTAATGTTACACCAGATATGAGTGGTGGCACTGAGCAAGTAGGCACAGTATATGCTGTGAGCCTGACACACAGGCTGGCAGTGGCAGGCTGGCCTGGCAACTGAAATTAGATTACACTAGCAACTGATGTAAAAGTTTTTTTTTTTTAAATTTACACTAATGTTACACCAGATATGACTGGACACTGAGCAAGTAGGCACAGTATATGCTGTGAGCCTGACACACAGGCTGGCAGTGGCAGGCTGGCCTGGCAACTGAAATTAGATTACACTAGCAGACTGATGTAAAAGTTTTTTTTTTTTTTAGATTTACACTAATGTTACACCAGATATGACTGGTGGCACTGAGCAAGTAGGCACAGTATATGCTGTGAGCCTGACACACAGGCTGGCAGTGGCAGGCTGGCCTGGCAACTGAAATTAGATTACACTAGCAGACTGATGTAAATGTTTTTTTTTAAAAAAATACACTAATGTTACACCAGATATGACTGTGGGCACTGAGCAAGTAGGCACAGTATATGATGTGAGCCTGACACACAGGCTGGCAGTGGCAGGCTGGCCTGGCAACTGAAATTAGATTACACTAGCAGACTGATGTAAAAGTTTTTTTTTTTAAATTTACACTACTGTTACACCAGATATGACTGGAGGCACTGAGCAAGTAGGCAAAGTATATGCTGTGAGCCTGACACACAGGCTGGCAGTGGCAGGCAGGCAATTGCTATTAGATTACAATGAAAAAAACCCCGACTGATGTAGCCCTAAAAAGGGCTTTTTGGGGTGCTGTCCTTACAGCAGAGATCAGATGAGTCATTCAGGACTGTAGTGGACACTGAATACACTAGCCTAGCTATCAATTTCCCTATAAAATCAGCAGCAGCTACACTATCCCCTCTCACTAAGAATGCAGGATCAGAATGAATCTAAAATGGCTGCTGCCCAGGAGCTGGGAGGGTCTGGGAGGGAGTGTCTGCTGCTGATTGGCTGTAATGTGCCTGATACAGGGTCAAAGTTTACTCAATGATGACGAATAGGGGGCGGATTGAACATCGCATATGTTCGCCCACTGCGGCGAACGCGAACAAGCTATGTTCGCCGGGAACTGTTCTCCGGCGAACTGTTTGTGACATCACTACCTGCTAATATAAGGTAATAGATAAATTACCTGATTTGACATCTGGAACCAATTGTGCAGAGAGTGAGCAGCAGTAATAATCGGGATTGTAGCAAAACCAGTGGTCAGAAACAGGCCAGTGGTCAGAAACAAAAGATCAGTCCAAAACCATGTATCAAACAAAAGGATAAGGCAGGTGCAAAGGTCAGGGTACAGTTCCAAAGATCATAAGCTAGTAAATCAATCCTCAGGAAGTGTATTTCAGTAGAATGGTTAGACAGGTAGAGTAATACAGAAACTTTGTCAGGGTCAAGATCTGGAAAAAAGACCATGTACAAGAATGCTTTAGTATCTATCTAAATAACCAAGCACTGAATGGGAGTATGAGATGGCCTTTTAACAACTCCCTTTCAGGCTTGATACGAAGAACAAGGCCAAGGTCCCTTCCAATGTCAAATAGTATAAAAAGTGCTAAACGTAGAGCATAGCTTCTTTAACAAGGTCCAAAAAAGACACAAGAATCATCAAAGAGCACACCACGCATAACCAAACCCTAGTTATTGCTGCCCTTAGCTCCTTCTGCAGAAGATCTGCCTTTCTTAGCTCACCTGCCTTCCCCAAGATCAAGGAAAGACTGACTCTTAGTGCACGGTGGCATCTGATTATGACTTCTAAAATTATCAAGAAGAGAGGCCACAATAGTATTTTAACCAGGATACTACCAAAGGTATAGATGAGTAATCAACATCACACTCAAAAGATCACTGCTCTTACTTCCATTATAAAACTTACTTTATTCTTTTAGGGCAAGATTACAAGTCGTGCGGTATGGTCTTTTCGCAAACAATTTTCATTGCACATCTATTACAAGTCTTGAAAAATCACGATTGCGTGCATTTTATGCAACAATGCTTTCCGCACTCGAAGAACTGTAGTTAACAGTTTTCCGCAACATATATGTTTCACAAAAGATCTGGACCCCTCCCAATCCAGTTTCAGGAGCAATAACAGCACCAAGACTGCCCTCATCGCTGCCACAGACAACATCCATGTCCTGCTCGACCAAGGAGAGACCGCCGTCCTCATCCTTCTAGACCGCTCAGCCGCATTTGACACTGTAGCCCACAGCACTCTCCCCACCCACCTACACGACGCCGGCATCCGCAATAAGGCTCTGGAATGTATCACCTCCTTCCTTAGCGGCAGAATCAAGAAAGTCAGACTCCCACCCTTCTCCTCCATTCCCACAGCAATCAGCTGTGGCATACCCCAAGGCTCTTCTCTCAGCCCCACCCTCTTCACATCTACATGGCCCCCCTCACCACCATTGTCCGACAACACAACCTCAACATTGTCTCCTATGCCGACGACACCCAGTTAATTATCTAACTCACCCAAGACCCCCCAAGCAAAACGTCCTCGAAGGACTAGCAGCAATCGCCACCTGGATGAACAACAACTGTCTCAAACTTAACAATGACAAGACCAAAATCCTCCTTCTCGGGCCCACCAAATCCACATGTGATGACTCCTGGTGCCCACAGCCCTTGGACACTCTCCAACTCCAACACACAATGCACGAAATCTAGGCATCATCCTCGACTCATCACTTCCTTGGACCGCCAAGTCAACGCCGTCTATTCAACTTGCTTTCACATACTCCACCTACTGATAAATCTTCAAGTGGATCCCACCGAAACCAGAAAATTTGTCACCCCCACCTCGTCAGTAGTCGACTGAACTACGACAAAGCACTCTACGACGGGTCCACCATCAAGCTCCAGAAACGACCCAACGCATTCAGAAACACCTCAGCCAGACTCATCCTTGACATCCCTCGCCATAGCCAAATCACCTTGCACTGGCTCCCAGTCAACAAGAGAATTACCTTCAAGCTCCTAACCCACGCATTCAAGGCCCTCTACAACATTGGTCCCAAATACATCAACAATCAACCACTGCAATCAATTTATACACTCCCACCAGACAACTCCGCTCTGCCCACCAAGCACTCGCAGTCATCCCCTGCATCAAGAAAACAACAGCTGGAGGAAGATCATTTTCATATTTGACAGCAAAATCTTGGAACTCCCTCTCACTGCACCTCAGACAATCCACCTCCCTTACAAACTCCAGGAAGGACCTCAAGACCTGACTGAATCGTCCTCTCTTAGCCCCCTCTTTCCCTCCTCCCTTAGCACCTTGAGACCCTCACGGGTGATTAGTTTGCGCTGTACAAGTACCCAATAGATAGATAGATAGATAGATAGATAGATAGATAGATAGATAGATAGATAGAATAGATAGATAGATAGATAGATATACAAACACTTCAAAAATACATTACAAAGAGTAAAGTTGCACTCATATTAACACTGTCTATTAAAACTTATTTTAAAAATATATTGCACCATAAGTTATAAGGGCTCACAGATAGGAGATCTCGGGTGTTAGTAAACATGGATATATATATATAGAGTTATGTTTAACTATGGAGATAATAAAAAGATTTTACATCACAATCTTATGCACATTAAACAATATCTCAGAGGAATTTTCTAAGAGATAATCACATTTAGATCTTGATATATCTAACATATATATATTCATATAAATATCTCACTATAAATAGTTATGTCAGTCTAAAAATCATCACATATAATATAGAGAAATATTTATTTAAAAATAATAGAACATATTCCATTAAAAAACAACATTCTTGCAATATGAAATAATCACATTTCATGTACACTTTTTCGAGGAGAATACATCATGGAGTTTGTGCAACAGATTGAGGTTTTAGTTTTTATTTTTATTTTTTGTCTTCCCATTTAATTCTATAGGGGAATACGTGAACAACGCACACAATCTGGATTACGCCGGTTAAACGCCGACGAGCAAAATAAGTTATTTTGCAACTTATAATACCTGCGCAACCCCAAATGCAAAAAAACCTTAACGCCTGCGGTGTTTTCGCAATTGTGAAAAAACAGATTTGCAGCACAACTTGTAATCTTGCCCTTAGTATCCTTTGTTCAAAAACATAACAAGGTATGCTTAGGAGCAACAAGGCACTACTGGGAGCTAGCTATTTATTTATAGTTACAGACACATATGCCTCCTGTCATTGAATCACCAGAGGTGTTCAGTTAGATCACATCAGTGCATTATGGACTTTAACTTTGTATTTAACTTCTTAATAACACCTCAGAGCTTTTTTCCTTTTGCACTTTTTGTCCCTTTAAACAAGAGGCTTTAAACAGAAATGCTGGGAACCTTTATGGCCTCAGGCATGAATGACACTCCAGCATTATAGCTCTTGTTTAGAATGTTATTCTGTTTGTCATTTAATTGCTTTGAATGTTCCTCTTTTTACTCATAATTATTGAGACAAAACTAAGGTGAAATTGAAATACTCACACAGATTCTACAAAATGCAAAATATCCTACCTCACTGACAGCTTTAGTGGTCAAATATAATAGGTATCTTTATTATTAGATGAAGTTATATTCCTATGTCTGATCACCAAACATAATAAATGTGTCATTGGGTTATTAGTAATCTCCATGGGATCTTAGAAATATTTACTTGTCCATATGGAAGTCAGCAGAGTCTTATTTTCTCAAGCTCTGTTACCTAATAAATGTTCAGTTTATTGAGGTTATCTCCTACATGATGTTTACACTTTTCCTACATTTGTTTATTGTTCATAATTTGACAGCATCATTTGTTATGCAGTTTGGAACACTCAGACATCTTCTGTGAAACTGTGTTCTTATACTTCTGCTTTTAATTATCTTTTTACTAGTTGCTGTCAAATTTAAAGTATGAGTTCAAAATTTACCCTAACCAAAACAGGCTGTTTTTTTGTAGCTTTTATTTCACTTTCATGATTTTTTCTTATAAATAACTTATTTAGGGCCAGGTTATGAGTGGAGCGCTAGCTTAAAGTGCACCCAGAAAGGGTCAAATTTGTTAAATAACCAGTCATTACAAGGGCTGGTTAAGGTGAACGTGAGCTTGTGGTTTGTGGTTGACTTCGTGCTAGAAATGATCAACCAGAGAAAACTTCAAGGGCTTTGCAGAACATATTAGGGTTTTTGTGTGGATTTTTTTCTATTTGTTTTCTCTATTGACTTCTATAGTGAATACGTGAACACACACGCAATTTGGCTGTTTGCATTATGCAGCTAAATGTGCGTGCAAAATAACACCTAGATTACGAGTTTTGCGTTAACAGGGGTGCGGTGTTTCCCTCACTGTTCACCTACAGACAATGCTGGTATTACGGGTTTTTACAAACCCGGCGTTAGCCGCAAAAAAAGTGAGCATAGAGCAAAATTTAGCTTTTCCTCATAGGAATCAATAGGGGAGAGCCGGCTGAAAAAAAACCTAACACCTGCAAAAAAGCAGTGTTCAGCTTCTAATGCAGCCCCATTGATTCCTATGGGGAAATACTTTTTATGTCTACACCTAACACACTAACATGAACCCTGAGTCTAAACAGCCCTAATATTACACTTATTAACCCCTAATCTGCCGCCCCGACATCACCGCCACCTAGATTATAATATTAACCCCTAATCTGCCGCCGCTCCGGACATCGCCGTCACCTACATTATACTTTTGAACCCCTAATCTGCCGCCCCCAACATCGCCGACACCTATATATTATTTATTAACCCCTAAATCTAAGTCTAACCCTAACACCCCCCTAACTTAAATATAATTTAAATAAATCTAAATAAAATAACTATCATTAACTAAATTATTCCTATTTAAAAATAAATACCTATAAAAGAAACCCTAAGCTAGCTACAATATAACTAATGTAATACAATATGGAAACCTGCTGCTGGTCATCCAGAGACTGGTCCCAAGAGAAAAGATCCTCCCAGACAGACACCTAGATAACGGTATCCTTTTCTATATGTGTTCTATATATTTCTTAGGGCTGAACTATCCAGACTTAACTACGCATAGAAGACAATAAGATAACATTCTGGGTCTGGAAATAAGACCAAAACGTTAACTTACACACTTTCTTTGCATTTTAATGTAACAAGTAAATATGATTGTTGTATGTCATTATATTGTCTATAATGATGTTGATTCTATTCATCCTATTGGTGATGCAGTGAGATGTTATGGAGAATAGGGAAACAACAACTTTGAGGCCTCACCCCTACTTTCTGTACAGATTTTGTAGCACTGGCAGTTGAGTTGGAAATGTGAAACACTAGCTCCTATGTAATATACTCAGGATTTATGTGATGCTCTGAGTATGTAAGCCTACAATTATACGAGAGCGCACAACACTCAAGCCTGCAGTAATCAACATTCACAGATTTCCCTAATAATTTGTACTCTTAGGCATATACTTAGACTTGTTAAGTAGAATAGTTTGTTCTCTTTATAGAGTTTCAGTCCCTATAGTAAGCTCTCCAACCTTGTTTTTGTTCCTTATAGCTTAAGGCTGGAGTATATTGCACCTACACCTAATTGATACAGCTGCCCCTAGAGTAGTATACTCCACACACTAATACTTTCCCTTCATTCAGGTACGAGTACTAAAAACCCTGAATTCTGAAGCATTACTAATCTTAGCTGAGGGAACACCCCGACAATTTAGTTTAACTAAATACCCCATAGCTCCACACCCCCTCCCCCTCCTATTTCCCCCTCTCCTCCCCGTATCTCCTCCCCCACCTCCTTTCTCTTCTTTTTACATGCCCCATTATTATTGCTAACATATGTTATACTGTGATTTATAATTTAAGGGTATAAAAAAAAGAGCAGACTGATGTTCTAGCCCTAAAAAGGGCTTTTGGGGTGCTGTCCTTACAGCAGAGATCAGATGAGTCCTTCAGGACTGTAGTGGACACTGAATACACTAGCCTAACTATCGATTTCCCTATTAAATCAGCAGCAGCTACACTGTCCCTCCTCTCACTAAGAATGCAGCTTCCAATTGAATCTAAAATGGATGCTGTCCAGGAGGTGGGAGGGTGTGGGAGGGAGGGTCTGCTGCTGATTGGCTGTAATGTGTCTTCTGACTGTGAGGTACAGGGTCAAAGTTTACTCAATGATGACGAATAGGGGGCGGATCGAACATCGCATGCTATGTTTGCCGGGAACTATTCGCCGGCAAACTATTCACGACATCACTATAAAATGTATTGTCCAAATGTGTAAGCCAAAAGTGAAGTATAATGAGACATACCAGACAGGGACAAACTCGAGCTTGAGGGTTCAGCACCAACATCTATATCTGTAAAATATTCAATCAGGATTGGATATCATTAATACAAGTCATAACTTTGACACAAAAAATCATACATTGTTTTTGAATTTGACAAAGAAAAAAATATTTTAATTCTGCACAAGAGTTCATTGTTTTTTAATTTTTATTTATAAATAAAGTGATCATGTATGTTTATTTTAAATATTTTATGTTGTTGACTGTCCCTTTGAGTCATATTATGTATTCTTGTATTTTCATTAATTTTTATACAGGGATCTTTCATTTAAAAATGTATATTGATAGTATAGATAACTTTATTTATAATATTGAAACTTATGATACTGTATTCTTAACATTTAGACAAATTAATGTACACATTTGACCAACATGTCTAAAGTAATGCCACTATAACAGCAAACCCATGTTCACGTCTCTGTGCAATTATATCTTCCATGAGCATTGGGCAATAATTAAAAACGTAATTGCGCATCCGTGATTATGAATTTATTTTGATCTAGTAGTGTGATGAGTATATTTTAGAAATCTTTCACGTATATTTACATTTGTGTATATGACAAAATTCAAAATGAGCATTGTAAATATTTAATGTTAAAAAGTAATATTCAAAATTTTTGTATGAATCAATATTCAATGTATAAAATGGCGGAGGATAGGGATTTCACAGATGCGCACTTCCATTTTAGCTCTGTTACGCATATTCGTCTTTGCCCAAAAAAATAGCATTATTCCTATTTGATGTCTGATGAATCTAAATTCAGATGTCTACCATCCTAGGTAATGTCTGTTGTGAAATCTTTATATATATATATATATATATATATATATATATATATATATATATATATATATATATATATATACATATGTCTGGTTTTGAAACATTTTAAGTAATAAATAAAAGAATATATAGCATGTAAATATATTTATTTTGTTTAAAAAAAAAGTTTTGTGAAATCAGCAAACTTAAAAGTCTGAAAGAAAAACAAAAAATAAAAATAATTTTAATGTGAAAGCAATTATGTTATTTCATAACACATCTTCTGCCTATGCTCTAGTCTAAACTTTATGATTTGTTCTGATATTAAAGGCAGGTTCAGACTGGATATCTATATATACATAGTTTGAAATTAATCACATTAAATTGTGTAATCAAAAGTTAACTCACATATTAACATTTAACATTAAATACCTAATATCCTATTTTTGAAAGTATATTTACTAAATATTCAATTGTATGAGAGACATAATTGAATGTAATATTTCATGTCCCTGCAAAAAGTAAAATACCTAGATGTGTCCTATGAAATTATTTCATATGAAATATAACCCTTTATCTGTGTGATCGGTCACAGTCCTCTCTAGCACAAAGTAGTGGGAATGTATATGAAATAAATTATATAAAAATAGGATATTGGGCAGACTAATTATTAGACACATTGTAAATATTAATCAATAATTGCACCAGTATTCCTCCTATGATTCTTAATAGCATGCATTGTGCAAACTAACCTGATGTATGATCTTTAAAAGTCGAGTCTATTCCAAATATCATTTTATCTGCATTATGTGTCACATTCATCGCTTTAAAAATAGAGGATTGTGAAATACCATCTAAGAGAAATGAGAGGAAACATAAGTGTTTCCATTAGGATGTATCCTGCATCCCCCCAGTCTTTTCCCCGACATTGTGTATACTTACAATGTGAAAGTGTCTTTATATGTTGTAGAAGTCAGCACAGTCTTCACTTTCAGTCTGGTTTCTTCACTTTCAGTCTGGTTTCTTCACTTTCAGTCTGGTTTCTTCACTTTCAGTCTGGTTTCTTCACTTTCAGTCTGTAGATGAAGTCAATCTCCCTAATTGAAAATAAAGTATAAATCAAATATCTAATAAAAATGGTACATAGTTCTGCATCCCTCCCCCTAAAACTAACTACTTCCTAAATTGTTTATAGCAATAACTTACTAAGCGTATGTAGCCTCTTTTGTCTTATATTCTAACAATCAAGTGTGAAGCTGAGTCATATACATTGTGCATGCTTAACCTTTGATGTATGACTGTGTAACCTTTAATGTGCTTCAGAGTATCCCTTTCTCTGCTATCTGTCACATTAATCAAATTCAGAATATCTAAAATCTAATAATGTCTAAACTGAGTAAGACATGTAAACTAATTGTGTGCCATATATGGATGGATCAGGGACCACCCCCCCCCCTGTCTGGTTCCATACAATGTGTATACTTACAATGTGAAGGTGTCTTTATATGCTGTAGAAGTCAGCACAGTTGAAAGACAATGTCACAGACATGATTACATTGGTGTTATTTACTTTCAGTCTGTAGATGAAGTCAATCTCCCTAATTGAAAATAAAGTGTAAATCAAATATCTAATCAAATGGTACATAGTTCTGCATCCCTCCCCCTAACACTAAGGATTTCCTAAAATGTTTATAGCAATAGCTTACTAAGCGTATGTGGCCTCTGTGTTATGTTCTAACAATCAAGTGTGAAGCTGAGTCACATACATTGTGCATACTTAACCTCTGATGTATGACTTTGACAATACTATGTGCTTCAGAGTATCCCTTTATCTGCTATCTGTGGCATTAATCCCTTTCAGAATATCTAAAATCTAATAATGTCTAAACTAAATACTACATGTAAAATCATTTTTACCCCCCCCCCCCATTCTTGGTCCATACATTGTGTATACTTATCATCTAATGTTGTCTTTAAAAATCAGGTGGCAAAGTCATCACAGGAGCCAATGCTAGAGTCATATGATGTATAAATTACCTATGATAATAAAATATATTTTAGATTTTGATATAGTCATTTATTGAAAAATCCTAACATGTTCGCACGATTATACTTTCATTTCAATAAAAGCTTCACATTTTCACAATGCTCCTATATAACTTAGAGTATTTACCGTCTGAAGTGGCGGTTGATGATGTTGGCTCTGACATTGACCTCCTCATCCCAGGATGGCCCCTCGAGCACTTCATCGTCCTCCTCATCTTGTTGGAGGTCTCAGGGCATCTGGACATTCTGCAGCATCCCAGCCTGCTGAGCAATGTTATGAAGGACGCTGCAGGCTATAATGATCTTCGCCACCTTACTAGGGCTGTATTGGAGGGCTCCTAGGCATCTAAAGCGTATTTTGAGGAGCCCAAACATGCATTCCACTAGTCCACTTGTGTGCCCGATTGTAGCACACCTGTGCCTCATCAGCCAGATTACGCGATAGCGTAATGAGCCAATTACGGCTCATGTAACCCGAATCACCTATAAATAATGAACATTACAAAATGTAAATATTACAAATATCTGATAACTGAGATGATAGATTTAAATAAAGAAGAGAATGATACAATGCATTTGTGAATACAAAAATTGCATAAACACCATGCAATTAAAATAAGGGTTAAACGGTTACATAACCTAGCTAAAATGTCTATGTAATAAACTTTTATTGCTCTGCTAAAGACTTTGAGAGACTCTAAAATCAGCTAACTGCTAAACAGTCCGTCTACGTCAGTTATGTTTAAAGAGCTACACCGTCCCTTTAAAAGTATTGTCAAGGCTATGACCTGCTACATATCTGTTTGTTTCTAAAACTAGCCATTTGCTGAAAAAGACAAAAAATGGTTAAAGCGCATCCTATATCAGCACATTTAAGCTATGACCTGCTACATATCTGTTTGTTTCTAAAACTAGACATTTGCTAAAAGACAAAAAAAACTTTAAAGTGCATCCTATGAGGCCTAGTTATCAAGCCGTCTACTTACCTGCCTTCGCCGGCCCAATACGCCCGCCTAAGCTCGCCTACCCGCGGACCTGAAAAATTTCGCCTAAGTTATCAATAAAGCTGTCAAAAAGCTGCGCACCAAGTACGGGGCGATGAGCAGCGGACTGTGAGAGTTATCACTCATCCGATCTTGCTGCTCTTCGGATTTTTGACAGCTTTATTGATACCCCTGTCACTAAGCACTCACACTAACTACACTGTTCTACCCCCTATAACCGCGCCCCCGGAGCCCCCCGCAACGAAAAAAGTTATTAACCCCTAAATCGCCGCTCCTAGACCCCGCCGCAACTCTTATAAATGTATTAACCCCTAACCACCGCTCCCGGACACCGCCGCCAAATACATTATACCTATTAACCCCTATCCTGCCCCCCCTATACCACCGCCACCTATAATAAAGTTATTAACCCCTATCCTGCGGATCCTGGACCTCGCCGCAACTAAATAAATAGTTTAACCCCTAAACCGCCGCTCCCGGACCCTGCCGCCAGCTATATTAAACTTATTAACCCCTAATCTGCCCCCCCCTACACCGTCGCCACCTATAATATTTTTATTAAACCCTATCCTGCCCCCCCTATACCGCCGCAACCTATAATAAAATTATTAACCCCTAAAGCTAAGTTTATTTGAGAACCCTCCTTAGGTATAGATCTTGATCCTGTTACTATTCTGCATTAGCCCACTGTATATAGATAGCTATCCATTATGACTTCATATCTTGTAAATTACTGGTTAGAAGTAATGTTGCAGTTAAATGAAACACATATATTTAAATTGTTTCTTTAGATCTATCTAGATTAGATTGACTCCTGTATATATGTTTTCACATTAATTAGGGATTATATCAATCAATTTTTCTAGTTTAATTCTACTAATTAATAACTATATGGTTACAGTATTTGACTGTGTTATCTTGAAATGTATTGGTATGTATCTATATTTGCAACAAATTGTGCAAACTTTATTATGTTAATGTGGGCAAATGGGCAATTTATAACATGAAATTTTGTGAGTCATACAGTATTAAGTTTTTTGTATGGACATATATATATATTGTCTAATTATGTACATATATGTCAAATGCAGACTTTAAGGGTAGTATTTGTTCCACCACAAGTAAAAAAAAAAGGGTGTAACTGATTTTAACCTATTAGCTAGCTCCAAATGGTACTTAAGGACCATTGGAGCAATTGACTGCAGCTACGATTACGGCCTGTGGAGCCGAAACGCGTCAGCAAGCAGTCCTTGGGGTGGAACAAACCCCTCACACTTATCCTTGAAAGTATTGTCCATTTTTGGAATTTTAAGTTTTCTTCAAATAAATCTTTCTTAACACGCCTGATTGACTACCAGTGCATCCTTATCCCTTTTTGCTTATTGACTTATTGAAACAAAGGATTTGCACGGAGGTGAGGACGTTATTTCCTGGAAGCATAGTCCGCTCACCTCTCGCGAGAACCGGAATGCCGGGGGAACTGATTCTGTGACGTCAGACGCCGAGATCCCCCGATACCAGGAAGACGGAGCATAACCCAGCTGAGCAGTGCGATCTGCAGTCCACGTCCCAGAACATAACAGCGGACAGTGGTAAAGTATATAGCCGGAGAGCTCTGAAGGTATTGGGAGGAAAGGCTGAGTCTATTGGGTACGTCATCTCTTGATCCCTGAAGCGGAGGTGAGTGGTGAAGGAGCGGACCAAGTCAGCTTTGTAACACCGAGTTTAGTTTGTGACAACGGTGATTATCTACTGAGATACATATATGCATAGAGACCTTTTGGGGAGTATTTGGTGCCGGAAACATTTGTACTTTTTGTATCAATTGTAGTGGTTTCCTACTAACGTTACCAGAGCACATTCAAACCCAGAATTTCCCTAACAGGAATTAAGAAATAGAAAACACGCATAATGGATCCTAATACGGACAATTTGGATGTTAAATTTTATTCATTGCTCACTATGGTTGAAAGAGTTGGAGATTTTCAAGATTCAGAGACAGTGTTTTCAACGGACATATCCACTTATACTCTTAGTAAATTATTTGATACATTGGAGTCTCTTTTAATAAAGGAAACGAGACTCAAGTGGGACATATGAACTCTGCAAAAGTATATCAAAAGTGGTATGATCCCGAGGGGATTAAGAATCAACAAGTTCCCCACTTTTGTAGTTGAAGATGTAGAGTTCATTAGAGTGTGGAATAGTGTCCTTTCTGATTGTTCATTTAAGCTAATGGGCATGTTATTGGAATTTAAAACTAAATTGTTGTCCATAACTTCCAATGAAATTGATGTTTTGCAATTAGAGTTACATTCACGTAGCCAAGATTTGTTATTCAGCAAGTTTGATTGTATTCTCAGGGAATCTGTGTCAAAAACGAAATCTTTGATCATGGATATTAAACATGATAAGTTTTTGAGGGATTCTGTAGATTACGAAACAAACAAGATATATATTTGGAATAAAAAACAAAGATCTTTCTATAGGAAAGAGAATGATCAAAAAAGGTTCCCTAAAGAGAATAAGAAAAACAATAACAAAAATAAAAATAAAAATAGGAACAAGAATAACAAATCTAAGAAAGTGACCTTTAATGACAGCGAGGTAGAATCTTCAGGGGAATATTCAACCTCAGGAGATGAAACTGAAACAGAGCCAGCATCAGAACAGAATTTGGCCACTACAAGTAGGGACACACAGTCCAAATACAGCCCACAAGTGAGTAATGATCCAGAAAACAGGGATCTTAGAGGGGCAGCCAGCTCAGAATTAGCTCAGGTTTTTTCCAGACCCCAAAAAGGACCAGAAGGGGGGGGGAGGAATAAGACCAGAAAAGGGAATATTGAAAGAGCAGGGACTACCACCTCGACGGGGGAGATCCCTAACAAAATACAACTAAACTCTGTAATTAACTTATCTTCACAGGAACTAAGTGATGTGGATTTAAGGGTTTTGAGCTATGGTTTAAACTTTGTTCCAGCTGAAAACTTCAACCTTTTCCAAACACTTGTTGATGTGAATAAGCTAATTAGAAATCTCACTATTAAAAAACATTTCAACACACACCCCGATACATTTCAGTCAGATGTCACTAACAGGGACATATTACCTACTGCAACACACATAGATTTGACTTTTCAAGAACAAAGTGATGTACAGTCCTTAGAAGCTTTATTTGAAGAGGGTTCAACAGTAATCAACCAACAAGACATTACATACATTGAGAAAGTTCCTTCCTTATCTAAGCCTTCCAAATTTTACCCCATTCAATCGAGGGGAAATATTTTGGAAAAATTCCAGAAAAGAGTGGAATTTGATTTAACCAAATTGTCATATACAGTCCAGGAGAAAAAATACTCCAATTTAACCAAATCTGAATCTTTTGCACTTAAAAGTTTGCAAGATAACAAGAAGTTGGTTATACGCTCTGCGGATAAGGGGGGGTCTGTGGTGGTAATGGACAAAGAATTTTTTGTCCAGGAATCATTACGACAGCTTACAGACCATACACAATATCAAATTCTGGAATTTAACCCTACTAGTCGTTTCAAATATGAACTTAGTCATCTGATAGATGAAGGCTGTGAAGCTGGTTATATAGATGAACACACTAGTTCTTTCCTTACAGTCACAAATCCGATAATACCAATATTTAATTTTCTACCTAAGGTTCACAAATCCTTAGTGGAAGTCAAGGGCAGACCCATCATCAGTGGGATAGGTTCTTTAATAGAACCATTATCCCAATGGTTGGACGAAATTTTACAACCATTGGTGAGGGAACTGCCCAGCTACCTTTATGACACTAAACAGTTGTTGGTGGAGATGGATGAGATACAGTGGGAACAGGAATATGGGTGGCTCACAATAGATGTCACTTCACTGTACTCGTCCATCCCTCACAGCAAGGGTTTGGAAGCAGTAAGCTTTTTCTTGGAAAGGTATACCACGTATGATCAGGGATTTTGTTCATATATACTACGCATCACTCAATTTTTACTCACACATAATATGTTTCTTTTTGAAGGTGTCCATTACTTGCAGAGATGTGGGACAGCTATGGGGGCGAAGTTTGCCCCCTCCTATGCCAACCTATTTATGGGTTGGTGGGAGCTGTCCCACATCTATGCGGGTGATGGGCACTGGAGGAAGAAAATTGTATATTATAAACGATATATAGATGACCTGTTGGTCATCTGGAGGGGGTAGTGAGACTGAGGCCACTGATTTTGTTAAGGTTTTAAATACCAATGATTTAGGCATCAAGTTTACACATGAGTTTAACACAGATAATATCAACTATTTGGATGTGAATTTATCAGGTACGGACCAAGGACAAATTGTAAGGAAAATATATAGGAAACCCATAGCTGGGAATACTCTTCTCCACGCCCACAGTAGTCACCCTAAAAGGGTATTCAGGTCTGTCCTAAATGGGCAGTTTATAAGACTGAAAAGAAACTGCTCTTTGGATGCAGAATTTGAAAGTCAGGCTGTGGACCTGGGGGAGAGATTCCTGAAAAGGGGATATAAACTAAAGGAAATTACAATGTCCAAAGACAGAATTTCAAGGATAGATAGGAGAGAACTGCTGAAAGTGAAAGAAAAAGCCAATACCACATTTGAAGGTGTCACATTTATAACACAATATAGCCAGCAGTATCATCAAATTTGCAATATTTTGAAAAAACACTTTCCAATGCTCAAAGCGGATGATGGCCTAGCAGAAGTCATACCAAAAGGTTGTAGGTATGCTTTTAGAAAAGGGAGGAGTTTAGGTAACATATTAGCACCTACGCAACTTAAATCAGAAAAACAGACTAATACCTCATCATGGCTTCAATTTAAGGGTACATACAGGTGTAGCTATACACAGTGGGCGGCATGCAAACATTTGCAACAAGGCAATGGATTTTCAAGCTCGGTAACAGGGGGAACGCTTTGATCACTACTCCTGTTTAAATTGCAGAACATCCTATGCTGTCTATCTATTGACCTGTATCGAATGCAATATCCAATATACAGGACTCACAACAAGAGAAACAAGGGAGAGGATTAGGGAACATCTCAATAATATAAAAGGAGGCCATCTAACTACACCATTAGTGCAACACTTTAAAGAGAGACATAACAGTAGTGCACAAACACTCAGATGGACTATAATTGAGCAAGTAAGATGTAAGTCAAGAGGAGGAGACAGGGACAAACTATTGTCCAAAAGGGAAGCATACTGGATACATAGGCTTAAAACTAGAGTTCCCTATGGTCTAAATTCTGAGTTTGACCTTATTAACTTTTGGGAGTGATAGTCTTTGGGTTATAAACATAATATAGATGTTTGAGAACCCTCCTTAGGTATAGATCTTGATCCTGTTACTATTCTGCATTAGCCCACTGTATATAGATAGCTATCCATTATGACTTCATATCTTGTAAATTACTGATTAGAAGTAATGTTGCAGTTAAATGAAACACATATATTTAAATTGTTTCTTTAGATCTATCTAGATTAGATTGACTCCTGTATATATGTTTTCACATTAATTAGGGATTATATCAATCAATTTTTCTATTTTAATTCTACTAATTAATAACAATATGGTTACAGTATTTGACTGTGTTATCTTGAAATGTATTGGTATGTATCTATATTTGCAACAAATTGTGCAAACTTTATTATGTTAATGTGGGCAAATGGGCAATTTATAACATGAAATTTTGTGATTCATACAGTATTAAGTTTTATGTATGGACATATATATATTGTCTAATTATGTCCATATATGTCAAATGTAGACTTTAAGAGTAGTATTTGTTCCACCACAAGTAAAAAAAAGGGTGTAACTGATTTTAACCTATTAGCTAGCTCCAAATGGTACTTAAGGACTGTGGAGCCGAAACGCGTCAGCAAGCAGTCCTTGGGGTGGAACAAACCCCTCACACTTGTAATTGAAAGTATTGTCCATTTTTGGAATTTTAAGTTTTCTTCAAATAAATCTTTCTTAACACGCCTGATTGACTACCGGTGCATCCTTATCCCTTTTTGCTTATTGACTTATTGAAACAAAGGATTTGCACGGAGGTGAGGACGTTATTTCCTGGAACCATAGTCCGCTCACCTCTCGCGAGAACCGGAATGCCGGGGGAACTGATTCTGTGATGTCAGACGCCGAGATTCCCCGATACCAGGAAGACGGAGCATAACCCAGCTGAGCAGTGCGATCTGCAGTCCACGTCCCAGAACATAACAGCGGACAGTGGTAAAGTATATAGCCGGAGAGCTCTGAAGGTATTGGGAGGAAAGGCTGAGTCTATTGGGTACGTCATCTCTTGATCCCTGAAGCAGAGGTGAGTGGTGAAGGAGCGGACCAAGTCAGCTTTGTAACACTGAGTTTAGTTTGTGACAACGGTGATTATCTACTGAGATACATATATGCATAGAGACCTTTTGGGGAGTATTTGGTGCCGGTAACATTTGTACTTTTTAAGTCTTACCCTAACCCTAACACCCCCCTAAATTAAATCTAAATTAAAGCTAACGAAATAAATTAACTCTTATTAACTAAATTATTCCTATTTAAAACTAAATACTTACCTGTAAAATAAACCCTAAACTAACTACAATATAACTAATACTTACATTGTAGCTATTTTAGGATTTATTTTTATTTTACAGGCCACTTTCAATTTATTTTAACTAGGTAGAATAGTTATTAAATAGTTATTAACTATTTAATAGCTTCCTAGCTAAAATAAAGAGAAATTTACCTGTAAAATAAAAACTAACCTAAGTTACAATTACACCTAACACTACACTATCATTAAATAAATGAATCCTATTTAAAACTAAATACTTACCTTTAAATAAACCCTTTTTTTATTTTTTGTACTTTAGTTAGTGTATTTATTTGTAGGTATTTGTAGGTATTTGTATTTAATTTATTTAATTTATTTAATGATAGTGTAGTGTTAGGTTTAATTGTAACTTAGGTTAGAATTTATTTTACTGGTAATTTTGTATTTCTTTTAGCTAGGTAGTTATTAAATAGTTAATAACTATTTAATAGCTATTGTACCTAGTTAAAATAAATACAAAGTTACCTGTAAAATAAATATAAACCCTAAAATAGCTACAATGTAATTATTAATTACATTGTAGCTATCTTAGGGTTTATTTTATCTGGAGTGATGTAAGAATCGATCTGTGTCGGACTGAGTCCGGCGGATCGATGCTTACGTCACCAGATTCTACTTTTGCCGGTCTGTAGGGCTTGATAACTTAGGCAAATCAGCCTCGCCTCAAATACGCTGTGGAATTCCAGCGTATTTGAGGTTGACGGCTTGATAACTAGGGGCCTTAATCTGCACATTTAAGCTGTGACCTACTACATATCTGTTTGGAGCTAAAACTAGACATTTGCTGAAAGAGACAAAAAATGGTTAAAGCGCATCCTATATCTGCACTTTTAAGCTATGACCTGCTACATATCTGTTTGGAGCTAAAACTAGACATTTGCTGAAAGACAAAAAATGGTTAAAGCGCATCCTATATCTGCATATTTAAGCTATGACCTGCTACATATCTGTTTGGAGCTAAAACTAGACATTTGCTGAAAGAGACAAAAAATGGTTAAAGCGCATCCTATATCTGCACATTTAAGCTATGACCTGCTACATATCTGTTTGGAGCTAAAACAAGACATTTGCTGAAAGACAACAAATGGTTAAAGCGCATCCTATAACTGCATATTTAAGCTATGGCCTGCTACATATCTGTTTGGAGCTAAAACTAGACATTTGTTGAAAGAGACAAAAAATGGTTAAAGTGCATCCTATATCTGTACATTTAAGCTATGACCTGCTACATATCTGTTTGGAGCTAAAACTAAACTTTTGCTGAAAGACACAAATAAATAGTTAAAGCGCATCCTATATCTGCACATTTTGCACATTACACAACTATTAGCAAACATTACAGTGGCAATTGTCTAACTTCTTAACCATGCTGTGCACAAGTATTCACCAACAAGCCACCCATGGGGAAACTGTCTGCCCTCAAACTGCTGCCAGAGTGAAGACTGCCTGAGGATACGGGCATCATGACTAGCCCCCCCCGAAATTTGCAAACACATTCATAATTCTCATACGTGCGTCGCACATGAACTGCACATTAAAACTATGAAAGTGTTTGTGATTTCGGAAGATCCAGTCATCTGCTGGAGCCTGCAGCGCACTATGAGTGCAATCTATAGCTCCCAAGACATTGGGCATTTCAGCTATTGCATAGAATTCCCTCTTGAGTCGCCTCCAATCGTCCTCATTTTGAGGGAATCCTACGTACTAATCAAACGTTCCCCAAGCCTCTCTTGGAAACGCAGAGCCCGCCTGATTCTGTTCTACAAAACTTGTCCAACAGCACCTACACAATCTAACTGAGGGTTATCCATATTTGCAAAGCCAAGCAGCACAAAGCCAAACAGCAGAGCAAACACACAAGGAGTAACAAGGTATGCAAACACACAAAAGCGATTTGATACAATGTTGATCACAAGGGATTGTTTGGCCATGGTGTTTGGGTGATTTATAGTGCAAAATGTCCAGTGGTAGCATGTTTGTAATGATTGCTGATTGTATACACTTGATTGTATCTGAGCGGCGCAAATGATTTCAAATTGGGTGGGTTTTTTTTGTGTTTGTTGAAATTTAGTTTTTCCCCAATAAATCGTAATGTGAAAGTGTAAAATCTAACATATACAGTGCATCTTCGTAATGTTTGTTCATATGCGTAACAAATACTTATTAAACGCAATGTTATATTATAAACCACACGTCCACGCTAACATGATTGAAAGTGCATACTTGTGTATGATGTGTGCATAGACATGGCATAGAAGCTAATCAATGTTGCTGCAATATTGTTGCAAAATGATAAAGTAACAGTAATATTATTAATTTATAAGTGATTGTCGAGATGTCAATATTTTATGTGTCCCATTGAAATCACAATAATAATGAAGATCTTCTAAACCTCTCATCTATGTATATGTAATATTGAGTGAGAAACTGATGAAAGGGGCAGGACAGTCCTAATGCTCGAATCTGTATGGTTGAAACTTAGAATTATATCATCATATTGGCTACATGCCTGTCTACTTTTCAAATCTTCGTTCTTTTGTTCTAGATTGCAACATTCTTATTGTGTGATGATTAAAAAGATACATTTGTTTTGTTGTTGTGTGATGTGTGTTATGTGCATATATGTATGTATTGTGATTCTCTCCCACGTATGTTCATCAATATAAAGCAGTATAGCATTGTTGTTCCAAAATAGCAACAACTATAATATTTTCTAAGGCTATCTTATAATGATACAGAATTCCTAATGGTATATTATTTTTTAATCCTGATGTAAAAAGGACACTAAATCCATAATTTATCTTTCATGATTCAGACAGAGAATCCAATTTTAAACAACCTTCCAATGTACTTCTATGATGTACAGTAAATCTGTTCATTGTTTATATATGGTTTGTTGAATAAATAGCAATGCACATGTGTGAAGCAATCACAGAAGGCATCTATGTGCAGCCACCAATCATCATCTGCTGAGCCTATCTAGATATGCCGTTCATCAAAGCATATGAAGAGAATAAATCAAATGATATAATAGACGTAAATGAGACAACTGTTTAAAATTTCCTACTGTTTCTGAATAATGAAATCTAAAAAAGTTTTTTTTATGTCTGTTTAAATGTGTTTATTTTTTAAACTGATTTCATATTTGTGATGACAATTGATCATGATTTATAGTTGATATAATATCATTTCATAAAAGCTTTTGATGTTGTAGTGATGTTCACACACAAGTAAAACACATAACTCCAGTGTCATAGTATATTTCGTGATCTATTTGTCATTGCGGGACCTACGCAAGAATGAATGAATTACCGCAACGACTATAATGCTGCCATTATGAGTTTAAAAAGACAAACATATTGCGTGCATTACGGAAAGAGGCCAGTAGCGTGTACAAGAACGTATTCTTCATAGAAGTCAATGGAGGTTAGAAATTGAAAGAAAAAAACTTCCAACACTCCTGTTTCGCGCGCAAAGGAAGTGACATAATGTCATTCTGTGAACAAGTACCTGAAATCTTGATAATTTCATATTTAAAATATGTTGTGTGTACGTAATCTGCTGTATATTGTTTGTATGTAGCGATTTCTATATGTATGTGATAATATTTGTACGTAGATGTAGCTAAATGAGAGTATGTTCATGTATGTCTATGTAAGTCAATGTAAAATGGGTTTGTGTGCATTTTTTTTTCTAACACCCGAGATCTCGTATCTTTGATCCATTATATTTTTGTGTTAAAAAATAAATAAACAAAATATTTATTGTAGAGTGTTTGTATGAGTGTACTTTGTATAATATTTTTGAAGTGATTTGTGAAGGTTTTTGGTTGCGATACATCAATAACTACTGGTCTTGGATAGCATTATGCATTTGTGCGTACATGTTGATTTTTGTTGCGCTACGGAGGTTTTTTGAAACTTGTAATGGCTGCGTTAGGGAAAATGATGCGTTATGGCCCATAACGCTACAATTTGAGTCATAACGCTTAACTCGTAATCTACCTGATTGTTTTCTATATGATTCTGTAATGCTAACTTATTTTTATTTATATATTTACTGTGACAATTTTACCATACAATATGTATGACTGTCTGTCTATCAATCGATTGCTCGGTGTATCTATTAATCACTTGTTCTATCTATCATCTTTCTATCTATCTATAATCTATCTATCTATCTATCTATCTATCTATCTATCTATCTATCTATCTATCTATCATATATCTCACAAATGATGAGTTTATCTCACAGTCCAGATACACACTATTTACCCTCCAAGAGATAACCACCTGTGTGCTCAAAATTTGAAGAAAGTACTATCAAGATTTACTGTATAATGTGGTGTAACATTTATTATACATGTTATGCATAGCTTATGCTCTTTGATGGCATAATGTAGTATATTATGCCTATACAAAATAAATCTAGTTGTTTAAATTCATAAATGACATTGAATTATCTCCAAGCTTTGCATCTTAATTAATTTCAACAGCCACCTACAACACCTAAATAAAGTTATTAACCCCTAATCTGCTGCTCCCGACATCTCTGCCACTAATAAAATGTATTAACCCCTTATCTGCTGTTCCCAATATCGCCGCCACTATAATAAAGTTATTAACCCCTATTCCCCATGCACACCAACATCGCCCACACAATAATAAAGATATTAACCTCTGGCCTTCCACATCACTGCCAATAAATTAACCTATTAACCCCTAAACCGCCAGCCCCCCACATTTCAAAAAAATTAATTACACTATTAACCCCTAAATCTAACAACCCCCTAACTTTAAATTAAAATTAAAAGGTCCCTATCCTAAAAAATTAAAAAAAAAAAACTAAGTTTAAACTATATATTAAACTAACATTACTATTATACTAAAATTAGAATAACTATCAATTAAATAAATTAAACTACACATTGAAAACACCTAACACTACTAAAAAAATGAAATCTACAATTACAAAAAATAAAAAATACAAAAAATAAAACAAACACTAAATTACGAAAAATAACAAATGAAAGTATCCAAAATAAAAACAATTACACGTAATTTAATAGCCCTATAAATATAAAAAAGCCCCCCAAATAAAAAAAACTCTAGCCTACAATAAACTACCAATAGCCCTTAAAAGGGCCTTTTGTAGGGCATTGCCCTAAAGAAATCAGCTCTTTTACCTGAAAAATAAATACAAAGACCCCCCAACAGTAAAACCCACCACCCAACCAACTCCCCAAAATAAAAAACCTAACTCTAACAAAAACCTAAGTTACCCATTGCCCCGAAAAGGGCATTGTTACGGGCATTGTTAATAACTTTATTATAGTGTTTGCGATGCGGGAGTTTAGTTATGAGTTTTGTGTAACAGTTTTGTTGCGTAAATCTCATAACTATTGGTCTCAGATGGTGGAACGGATCGTGTCGGTATAGGCTGTAACGCAAGCTTTTTAGCCTCACTGCAAAACTTGTAATGGCAGCGCTATGGAAATCCCATGCGTTGTGTAACTGGCTAAAATGCTTGCGGTACAGCAATGGCTCGTAATGGCTGCATTACTGCTTTAATGCTGAAATGGCCATTTTTCAGCGTTAAAACACAAACACAAAACTTGTAATCTAGGGGAAAGTGTATTGCAGACATGACAAATATATAGGTGTTCTTTGGGACTTTACTGGGTGTTCCATGGTAACCTGTATTTTAAAGGGGAAACATTGCCATAGCTTTCTATTATTCAAAGTACTGTCCTCTATGTTAGCTCTTCCTTTTCAGCCATATCAGTCTCAGATGCTTTTCAGTGGCAATATTTCCCAGTCTGACAAATCTAGTGAATGTACAGTGAAAGTATGTCTCAAAATTACGTAGGATGAAAGCTTGTATAGTTCAAGGTTTATATCCAAAATATACAGATACTCTAAAAATTCAAATTCATATAGAAGTCCCAACAGTGAGGCCTATTTATGAAATTCTGTCGGACCTGATCCGACAGTGCGGATCAGGTCCGACAGACCTCGCTGAATGCGGAGAGCAATACGCTCTCCGTATTCAGCATTGCGCCAGCAGCTCTTGTGAGCTGCTGGTGCAACTCCGCCCCCTGCAGACTCGCGGCCAATTGGCCCCTAAACAGCCACACAATGCAGGCTCACAATCAAACAACTGTGAAAAAAAGCAACTGTGAAAAAATGGAGGGTGCACAGGCTTATGTAATTTAACCAAACATAACTGTAACTGTTTCTTTGCTACAGGTAAAAACATTAATCTGTAGCCTTATACTTACCTGTAGCCCACTGGAGAGCCGAGCTAATTCTTACCCTTCATCACCCAACCCTAGACCAAGCTAATAGGAGGTGAGCACAGCAAATCAAGGGGTCTGTGCTAAAGGACCTTTTCCTCCAGAAGTGTCAGGCTAAGCAAGGTTCTCCAGTGTGCTAGAGGTATTTAACACCTAAAGGTAATTTGAAGGTAACAAATGAATACTGGCAAATTTTGTCAGTAATTCTTCGTTTTCTTTCGATTTAATTGGTGCTCTTTTTTGGATATTTGTTTCAAATCCATGTTTTTGTTATGATTACACACACGCATATATATATATATATATATATATATATATATATATATATATATATATATATATATATATAAAACTTCAAAGTATGAAGAGGCACTCTCAGGTCTTAGTAAACATAATTTTATTATTTCTTCTTCAGTAAAGTTTCAGTCAATGTTTTGGTCCTGACAGGGACCTTTTATCAAGGCTGTTTTCTTGTAGAAATTCAAAGCCTGGCTGAACATATCCTTTGAATTTCTACACAAAAAAAGGTCCCTGTGAGGACATAAATGTTGACTGAAACTTTACTGAAGAAGAAATAATAAAATTATCTTTATTAAGACCTGAGAGTGCCTCTTCTTACGTTGGAGTTTCGATCTACCCACCATAGAGAGCACCCAGGCATTTCATCATAACAGTGAGTGCTGGGAACCCAGAACTATAGATATAGATATATATATATATATATATATATATATATATATATATATATATATATATATAGAGAGAGAGAGAGAGAGAGAGATAGAGATATATAGATATAGAGTGATATAGAGATATATATATATATATATAGATATATATAAAGAGAGATTTTAATATTTAAAGTTTTCTAGCAGTGATTTAAATGGACATGGTATATAACAAGATAAAACTGGTAAGGGCTTAAAGTTCTTTGTTTGTGTACATATTTGTGTGTGTGAAATACTTTATTTTAATATATTATACATATATTTCTTGTACTTTTATTCTAGCCCTAACACTTTACTTCAGGTTTCCAGGAGAACTAAATTTTTCAGCGCTATTATATTTTGTGCTCGCGCTCTACACAGAACTCATCACTCAATTGTACTTTAGTATGGAATCCATTGATAGTATTTGGCAACACTATAATTTTCTGGATAATATCTTTAACCCTTGACTTGAATTTCAAATTTGGTGCTATTCTTAGCAAAGGGTTGAGGTATGGATAGCGCACCCTGAGCTTACCATTTAAGACTATAAAATAAAGATCCAGCAATGTCCTTAACAGCTGAGTGATTGCTGTTTCTGCTAAGCTTTACTTATGTTATTGACAACCTTTTGATCTTTTTTTAAGGTTTGCCAGCTATCCTCCACAAAAATACTGGATGACCGACTTGTATTTGGGGTTACATGATGAAGTCCTCACCCTTGACCCCACTTTATAAAAAATTGTCAGCACTGATTTCATCCCCTTGACTGACAATAACACACATTAGTGAGTTGACCCTCACTTGACTTTCAGTAACACACAGAGCATAAAATGGCCATTTTTGCTTTTAGATTTAGCTACCACTTTAGGGAACTATATATAAAAAATAACATTTATGTGTCCAGTATTTTTGCATAGATTTTAATGGACAGCCTGCTAATAGTGATGTCACAAACCTAAAAAATTAAGTTTGCGAATGGTGGACTCGAACTTCCGCAACAGTTCGCGAACCGGCGAACTGGGCGAACCGTCATTGACTTCAATAGGCAGGCGAACTTTAAAACCAACAGGGACTCTTTCTGGCCACAATAGTGGTGGAAAAGTTGTTTCAAGGGGACTAACACCTGGACTGTGGCACGCTGGAGGGGGATCCATGCAAAACTCCCACAGAAAATTACATAGTTGATGCAGAGTCTGGTTTTAAGCCATAAAGGGCATAAATCACCTAACATTCCTAAATTGTTTGGAATAATGTGCTTTGAAACATCAGGTATGATGTTGTATCGATCAGGTAGTGTAAGGGTTACGCCCACTTCACAGTGACAGACCAAACTCCCCGTGTAACGCACCGCAAACAACCGCAAACAGTCCATTTGCACAATCACGAGATAGATTTGATAGATAGATAGATACATAGATTACATACATCAATAGATGCAATATACATTTGATAGATACGATTGATAGAGAGATTTGATAGATAAATAGATTGATTTGATAGATATATAATTTTCCAGACAGAGAATTACAAGACGTTCAGACTGATGTAAAAGGTTTTTTTTTTAAATTTACACTAATGTTACACCAGATATGAGTGGTGGCACTGAGCAAGTAGGCACAGTATATGCTGTGAGCCTGACACACAGGCTGGCAGTGGCAGGCGGGCAACTGCTATTAGATTACACTAGCATACTGATGTAAAAGTTTTTTTTTTAAATTTACACTACTGTTACACCAGATATGAGTGGTGGCACTGAGCAAGTAGGCACAGTATATGCTGTGAGCCTGACACACAGGCTGGCAGTGGCAGGCTGGCCTGGCAACTGAAATTAGATTACACTAGCAGACTGATGTAAAAGTTTTTTTTTTTTAAATTTACACTAATGTTACACCAGATATGACTGGTGGCACTGAGCAAGTAGGCACAGTATATGCTGTAAGCCTGACACACAGGTTGGCAGTGGCAGGCTGGCCTGGCAACTGAAATTAGATTACACTAGCAGACTGATATAAAAGTTTTTTTTTTTTTAAATTTACACTAATGTTACACCAGATATGAGTGGTGGCAATGAGCAAGTAGGCACAGTATATGCTGTGAGCCTGACACACAGGCTGGCAGTGGCAGGCGGGCAACTGCTATTAGATTACACTAGCATACTGATGTAAAAGTTTTTTTTTTTAAATTTACACTACTGTTACACCAGATATGAGTGGTGACACTGAGCAAGTAGGCACAGTATATGCTGTGAGCCTGACACACAGGCTGGCAGTGGCAGGCTGGCCTGGCAACTGAAATTAGATTACACTAGCAGACTGATGTAAAAGTTTTTTTTTTTTAAATTTACACTAATGTTACACCAGATATGACTGGTGGCACTGAGCAAGTAGGCACAGTATATGCTGTAAGCCTGACACACAGGCTGGCAGTGGCAGGCTGGCCTGGCAACTGAAATTAGATTACACTAGCAGACTGATATAAAAGTTTTTTAAAAAATTTTTACACTAATGTTACACCAGATATGACTAGTGGCACTGAGCAAGTAGGCACAGTATATGCTGTGAGCCTGACACACAGGCTGGCAGTGGCAGGCTGGCCTGGCAACTGAAATTAGATTACACTAGCAGACTGATGTAAAAGTTTTTTTTTTTTAAATTTACACTAATGTTACACCAGATATGACTGGTGGCACTGAGCAAGTAGGCACAGTATATGCTGTAAACCTGACACACAGGCTGGCAGTGGCAGGCTGGCCTGGCAACTGAAATTAGATTACACTAGCAGACTGATGTAAAAGTTTTTTTTTTTAAATTTACACTAATGTTACACCAGATATGAGTGGTGGCACTGAGCAAGTAGGCACAGTATATGCTGTGAGCCTGACACACAGGCTGGCAGTGGCAGGCTGGCCTGGCAACTGAAATTAGATTACACTAGCAGACTGATGTAAAAGTTTTTTTTTTTTAAATTTACACTAATGTTACACCAGATATGAGTGGTGGCACTGAGCAAGTAGGCACAGTATATGCTGTGAGCCTGACACACAGGCTGGCAGTGGCAGGCTGGCCTGGCAACTGAAATTAGATTACACTAGCAGACTGATGTAATTTTTATTTTTTTTTTAGATTTACACTAATGTTACACCAGATATGACTGGTGGCACTGAGCAAGTAGGCACAGTATATGCTGTGAGCCTGACACACAGGCTGGCAGTGGCAGGCTGGCCTGGCAACTGAAATTAGATTACACTAGCAGACTGATGTAAATGTTTTTTTTTAAAAAAATACACTAATGTTACACCAGATATGACTGGTGGCACTGAGCAAGTAGGCACAGTATATGATGTGAGCCTGACACACAGGCTGGCAGTGGCAGGCTGGCCTGGCAACTGAAATTAGATTACACTAGCAGACTGATGTAAAAGTTTTTTTTTTTAAATTTACACTACTGTTACACCAGATATGACTGGAGGCACTGAGCAAGTAGGCAAAGTATATGCTGTGAGCCTGACACACAGGCTGGCAGTGGCAGGCAGGCAATTGCTATTAGATTACAATGAAAAAAACCCCGACTGATGTAGCCCTAAAAAGGGCTTTTTGGGGTGCTGTCCTTACAGCAGAGATCAGATGAGTCATTCAGGACTGTAGTGGACACTGAATACACTAGCCTAGCTATCAATTTCCCTATAAAATCAGCAGCAGCTACACTATCCCTCCTCTCACTAAGAATGCAGGATCAGAATGAATCTAAAATGGCTGCTGCCCAGGAGCTGGGAGGGTCTGGGAGGGAGTGTCTGCTGCTGATTGGCTGTAATGTGCCTGATACAGGGTCAAAGTTTACTCAATGATGACGAATAGGGGGCGGATTGAACATCGCATATGTTCGCCCACCTGCGGCGAACGCGAACAAGCTATGTTCGCCGGGAACTGTTCTCCGGCGAACTGTTTGTGACATCACTACCTGCTAATATAAGGTAATAGATAAATTACCTGATTTGACATCTGGAACCAATTGTGCAGAGAGTGAGCAGCAGTAATAATCGGGATTGTAGCAAAACCAGTGGTCAGAAACAGGCCAGTGGTCAGAAACAAAAGATCAGTCCAAAACCATGTATCAAAGCAAAAGGATAAGGCAGGTGCAAAGGTCAGGGTACAGTTCCAAAGATCATAAGCTAGTAAATCAATCCTCAGGAAGTGTATTTCAGTAGAATGGTTAGACAGGTAGAGTAATACAGAAACTTTGTCAGGGTCAAGATCTGGAAAAAAGACCATGTACAAGAATGCTTTAGTATCTATCTAAATAACCAAGCACTGAATGGGAGTATGAGATGGCCTTTTAACAACTCCCTTTCAGGCTTGATACGAAGAACAAGGCCAAGGTCCCTTCCAATGTCAAATAGTATAAAAAGTGCTAAACGTAGAGCATAGCTTCTTTAACAAGGTCCAAAAAAGACACAAGAATCATCAAAGAGCACACCACGCATAACCAAACCCTAGTTATTGCTGCCCTTAGCTCCTTCTGCAGAAGATCTGCCTTTCTTAGCTCACCTGCCTTCCCCAAGATCAAGGAAAGACTGACTCTTAGTGCACGGTGGCATCTGATTATGACTTCTAAAATTATCAAGAAGAGAGGGCCACAATAGTATTTTAACCAGGATACTACCAAAGGTATAGATGAGTAATCAACATCACACTCAAAAGATCACTGCTCTTACTTCCATTATAAAACTTACTTTATTCTTTTAGGGCAAGATTACAAGTCGTGCGGTATGGTCTTTTCGCAAACAATTTTCATTGCACATCTATTACAAGTCTTGAAAAATCACGATTGCGTGCATTTTATGCAACAATGCTTTCCGCACTCGAAGAACTGTAGTTAACAGTTTTCCGCAACATATATGTTTCACAAAAGATCTGGACCCCTCCCAATCCAGTTTCAGGAGCAATAACAGCACCAAGACTGCCCTCATCGCTGCCACAGACAACATCCATGTCCTGCTCGACCAAGGAGAGACCGCCGTCCTCATCCTTCTAGACCGCTCAGCCGCATTTGACACTGTAGCCCACAGCACTCTCCTCACCCACCTACACGACGCCGGCATCCGCAATAAGGCTCTGGAATGTATCACCTCCTTCCTTAGCGGCAGAATCAAGAAAGTCAGACTCCCACCCTTCTCCTCCATTCCCACAGCAATCAGCTGTGGCATACCCCAAGGCTCTTCTCTCAGCCCCACCCTCTTCAACATCTACATGGCCCCCCTCACCACCATTGTCCGACAACACAACCTCAACATTGTCTCCTATGCCGACGACACCCAGTTAATTATCTAACTCACCCAAGACCCCGCCAAGCAAAACGTCCTCGAAGGACTAGCAGCAATCGCCACCTGGATGAACAACAACTGTCTCAAACTTAACAATGACAAGACCAAAATCCTCCTTCTCGGGCCCACCAAATCCACATGTGATGACTCCTGGTGGCCCACAGCCCTTGGACACTCTCCAACTCCAACACACAATGCACGAAATCTAGGCATCATCCTCGACTCATCACTTCCTTGGACCGCCAAGTCAACGCCGTCTATTCAACTTGCTTTCACATACTCCACCTACTGTGATAAATCTTCAAGTGGATCCCACCGAAACCAGAAAATTTGTCACCCCCACCTCGTCAGTAGTCGACTGAACTACGACAAAGCACTCTACGACGGGTCCACCATCAAGCTCCAGAAACGACTCCAACGCATTCAGAACACCTCAGCCAGACTCATCCTTGACATCCCTCGCCATAGCCAAATCACCTGCACTGGCTCCCAGTCAACAAGAGAATTACCTTCAAGCTCCTAACCCACGCATTCAAGGCCCTCTACAACATTGGTCCCAAATACATCAACCACTGCATCAATTTATACACTCCCACCAGACAACTCCGCTCTGCCCACCAAGCACTCGCAGTCATCCCCTGCATCAAGAAAACAACAGCTGGAGGAAGATCATTTTCATATTTGACAGCAAAATCTTGGAACTCCCTCTCACTGCACCTCAGACAATCCACCTCCCTTACAAACTCCAGGAAGGACCTCAAGACCTGACTGAATCGTCCTCTCTTAGCCCCCTCTTTCCCTCCTCCCTTAGCACCTTGAGACCCTCACGGGTGATTAGTTTGCGCTGTACAAGTACCCAATAGATAGATAGATAGATAGATAGATAGATAGATAGATAGATAGATAGATAGATAGATAGATAGATAGACAAAACACTTCAAAAATACATTACAAAGTAAAGTTGCACTCATATTAACACTGTCTATTAAAACTTATTTTAAAAATATATTGCACATAAGTTATAAGGGCTCACAGATAGGAGATCTCGGGTGTTAGTAAACATGGATTTATATATATAGAGTTATGTTTAACTATGGAGATAATAAAAAGATTTTACATCACAATCTTATGCACATTAAACAATATCTCAGAGGAATTTTCTAAGAGATAATCACATTTAGATCTTGATATATCTAGACATATATATATTCATATAAATATCTCACTATAAATAGTTATGTCAGTCTAAAAATCATCACATATATATAGAGAAATATTTATTTAAAAATAAATAGAACATATTCCATTAAAAAAACATTCTTGCAATATGAAATAATCACATTTTCATGTACACTTTTCGAGGAGAATACATCATGGAGTTTGTGCAACAGATTGAGGTTTTAGTTTTTATTTTATTTTTGTCTTCTCCATTTAATTCTATAGGGGAATACGTGAACACGCACACAATCTGGATTACGCCGGTTAACGCACGAGCAAAATAAGTTATTTTGCAACTTATAATACCTGCGCAACCCCAAATGCAAAAAAACCTTAACGCCTGCGGTGTTTTCGCAATTGTGAAAAAACAGATTTGCAGCACAACTTGTAATCTTGCCCTTAGTATCCTTTGTTCAAAAACATAACAAGGTATGCTTAGGAGCAACAAGGCACTACTGGGAGCTAGCTATTTATTTATAGTTACAGACACATATGCCTCCTGTCATTGAATCACCAGAGGTGTTCAGTTAGATCACATCAGTGCATTATGGACTTTAACTTTGTATTTAACTTCTTAATAACACCTCAGAGCTTTTTTCCTTTTGCACTTTTTGTCCCTTTAAACAAGAGGCTTTAAACAGAAATGCTGGGAACCTTTATGGCCTCAGGCATGAATGACACTCCAGCATTATAGCTCTTGTTTAGAATGTTATTCTGTTTGTCATTTAATTGCTTTGAATGTTCCTCTTTTTACTCATAATTATTGAGACAAAACTAAGGTGAAATTGAAATACTCACACAGATTCTACAAAATGCAAAATATCCTACCTCACTGACAGCTTTAGTGGTCAAATATAATAGGTATCTTTATTATTAGATGAAGTTATATTCCTATGTCTGATCACCAAACATAATAAATGTGTCATTGGGTTATTAGTAATCTCCATGGGATCTTAGAAATATTTACTTGTCCATATGGAAGTCAGCAGAGTCTTATTTTCTCAAGCTCTGTTACCTAATAAATGTTCAGTTTATTGAGGTTATCTCCTACATGATGTTTACACTTTTCCTACATTTGTTTATTGTTCATAATTTGACAGCATCATTTGTTATGCAGTTTGGAACACTCAGACATCTTCTGTGAAACTGTGTTCTTATACTTCTGCTTTTAATTATCTTTTTACTAGTTGCTGTCAAATTTAAAGTATGAGTTCAAAATTTACCCTAACCAAAACAGGCTGTTTTTTTGTAGCTTTTATTTCACTTTCATGATTTTTTCTTATAAATAACTTATTTAGGGCCAGGTTATGAGTGGAGCGCTAGCTTAAAGTGCACCCAGAAAGGGTCAAATTTGTTAAATAACCAGTCATTACAAGGGCTGGTTAAGGTGAACGTGAGCTTGTGGTTTGTGGTTGACTTCGTGCTAGAAATGATCAACCAGAGAAAACTTCAAGGGCTTTGCAGAACATATTAGGGTTTTTGTGTGGATTTTTTTCTATTTGTTTTCTCTATTGACTTCTATAGTGAATACGTGAACACACACGCAATTTGGCTGTTTGCATTATGCAGCTAAATGTGCGTGCAAAATAACACCTAGATTACGAGTTTTGCGTTAACAGGGGTGCGGTGTTTCCCTCACTGTTCACCTACAGACAATGCTGGTATTACGGGTTTTTACAAACCCGGCGTTAGCCGCAAAAAAAGTGAGCATAGAGCAAAATTTAGCTTTTCCTCATAGGAATCAATAGGGGAGAGCCGGCTGAAAAAAAACCTAACACCTGCAAAAAAGCAGTGTTCAGCTTCTAATGCAGCCCCATTGATTCCTATGGGGAAATACTTTTTATGTCTACACCTAACACACTAACATGAACCCTGAGTCTAAACAGCCCTAATATTACACTTATTAACCCCTAATCTGCCGCCCCGACATCACCGCCACCTAGATTATAATATTAACCCCTAATCTGCCGCTCCGGACATCGCCGTCACCTACATTATACTTTTGAACCCCTAATCTGCCGCCCCCAACATCGCCGACACCTATATATTATTTATTAACCCCTAAATCTAAGTCTAACCCTAACACCCCCCTAACTTAAATATAATTTAAATAAATCTAAATAAAATAACTATCATTAACTAAATTATTCCTATTTAAAAATAAATACCTATAAAAGAAACCCTAAGCTAGCTACAATATAACTAATGTAATACAATATAACAATAATAACTAATAATAACTAATGTAGCTAGCTTAGGATTTATTTTTATTTTACAGGCAACTTTGTATTTATTTTAACTAGGTAGAATAGTTATTAAATAGTTTATTAACTATTTAATAGCTACCTAGTTAAAATAAAGACAAATATACCTGTAAAATAAAACCTAACCTATGTTACAATTACACCTAACACTACACTATAATTAAATTAATTCCCTAAACTAAATACAATTAAATACAATTAAATACAATTATCTAAAGTACGAATAAACCCCACTAAATTACAGAAAATAATAAAATAATTACAAGTTTTTTAAACTAATTACACCTAATCTATTCCCCCTAATAAAATAAAAAAGCCCCCCAAAATAATACCCTATACTAAATTACAAATAGCCCTTAAAAGGGCCTTTTGTAGGGCATTGCCCCATGTAATCAGCTCTTTTACCGGGGAAAAAAAGTACAATACCCCCCCAACATTAAAACCCACCACCCACTCACCCAACCCTACTCTAAAACCCACCCAATACCCCCTTAATAAAATCTAACACTAACCTCTTGAAGATCACCCTACCTTGAGAAGTCTTCACCCAGCCGGGCCGAAGTCCTCAATGAAGTCGGGCGAAGTGGTCCTCCAGACGGGCAGAAGTCTTCATCCAAGCCAGCAGAAGAGGTCCTCCTGATGGGCAGAAGTCTTCATCCAGGCGGCATCTTCTATCTTCATCCATCTGGTGCAGAGCGGGTCCATCTCCAAGACATCCGACGCGGAGCATCCTCTTCAAACGAAGTCCAATTGAAGAATGAAGGTTCCTTTAAATGACATCACCCAAGATGGCTTCCCTTGAATTTCGATTGGCTGATAGAATTCTATCAGCCAATCGGAATTAAGGTAGAAAAAATCCTATTGGCTGATGCAATCAGCCAATAGGATTGAAGTTCAATCCTTTTTATTAAGGGGGTATTGGGTGGGTTTTAGAGTAGGGTTGGGTGTGTGGGTTTTGTGTTTTAATGTTGGGGGGTGGGTATTGTACTTTTTTTCCAGGTAAAAGAGCTGATTACTTTGGGGCAATGCCCAGCAAAAGGCCCTTTTAAGGGCTATTTGTAATTTACTATAGGGTAGGGTTTTTATAATTTTTTTACTTTATTAGAGGGATTAGATTAGGTGTAATTAGTTTAAATTTTTTTTAATTATTTTATTATTTTCTGTAATTTAGTGGGGTGATGGTTTCGCACTTTAGATAATTTTTTTAAATTGTATTTAATTGTATTTAGTTTAGGTAATTAATTTAATTATAGTGTAGTGTTAGGTGTAATTGTAACTTAGGTTAGGATTTATTTTACAGGTAAATTTGAATTTATTTTAACTAGGTAGCTATTAAATAGTTAATAACTATTTAATAACTATTGTACCTAGTTAAAATATATGCAAAGTTGCCTGTAAAATAAAAATGAACTGTAAGCTAGCTACAATGTAACTAGTGTTTGCGATGCGGGAGGGCGTCGGTTTAGGGGTTAATATATGTTTTATAGTGGCGGCGATTTCCGGTTCTGAAGATTAGTGGTTAAAAATTTTTTTTTAGTGTTTGTGATGTGGGGGGGGGGGGCTCGGTTTAGGGGTTAATAGGTAGTTTATGGGTGTTAGTGTACTTTTTAGCACTTTAGTTAAGAGTTTTATACTACAGCGTTAGCCCATAAAACTCTTAACTACTGACTTTTAAATGCGGTATCAGTCTTGACAGGAGAGGCTGTACTGCTCACTTTTTGGAAGACTCATAATACCGGCGTTATGCAGGTCCCATTGAAAATATAGGATACGCAATTGACGCAAGTGGATTTGTGGTATTTTCGAGTCTGACCAAAAAAGTGAGCGGTACACCTGTAACTTCAAGACTCATAATACCAGCGGGCATTAAAAAGCAGCGTTGGGACCTCTCAACGCTGCTTTTTGAGGCTAACGCAAGACTCGTAATCTAGCAGTAAGTTATTTTTCAACTTGTAATAGTAGCGCAACCCCAAATGCGGAAAAGCCATAACTCCTGCACACTGCGTTTTCTCAAAAGATTTGCCGTGCAACTTGTAATCTTGCCCAAATACTTTTAGGGCATACTGCAATAAGTTGAAAAGTGTTGTCCAGGATTTATCAAATCCTTTTAGTTGCTAAATTCTTTCATTAAAAAATGGTCCCCAAAACTCAAAACATTTCTTTCATGATTTAGATGGAACATATGGTTTTAAAGAACTTTCCTGTTTACTTCTATTGTCTAATGTGCTTTGTTTTCTTGGTATCCTTTGTTGAAAATAATACCTAGGTAGGCTCAGGAGCTGGAAGCTAGACCTGATTTGTAGCTGCACATATATATTTCTTGCCATTGACAATTGTTTTCCGCTTGCTCTCAACAGTGTATTGCTGCTTCTTCAATAAAGAATACCAAGAGAATTATGCAAATTTTTTAATAAAAGTAAATTAGAAAGCTGTTAAAATGATATGCTCTGTCTGAATCATGAAAGAAAAATATTGGGTTCGATGTCCCTTTAAAAGGACATGGAACCAAAAAAAAATGTATGTATGTTTCGTATAGAGCATACAATTGTAAATAACTTTCCATATTATGTTTTTTTTCTAATTTAATTATTTCTCTTTGTATTCTCTGTTGAAGGAGCAGCAAAGCATTACTGGAAACTTGATAAAAACTTGATAAACATGTCAGGTGAGCCAATGACAACACACATATATGTGCACCAACCACAAGCTAATTTCCAGTAGTACATTTCTGTTCTTGAGCCAACCTAGTTAAGCTTTTCAACAAAAAATAAAAAGATAAAACAAACAAAAAAGATAGACTTTAATAGGAAAGTTGTTTAAAACAGCATAATCTATCTAAAAGTTTAATTTTTACCTTACTGTCTCTTTAAATATTTAGACTTTGAAATATGGTAAAAAAACAGAACTGGCAAATGCTAAGGAGATGGACATTTTTAACTAGAAATATAGGAAAAATGGCTCATTATTTATTACCAGGAAGTTAATTATCAAATGATTGTGATCAACCCTATTGCTAACTAGGGTCAGCAATGCAATAATGAATTAAATTAATTCATTTTTTTCATCTGAATGTCCCTTGAACTGGTTGCTGAGAGGTTGTTTTTTTAAATACTAGATATTGTTTCTGATCTTGTTTATATTATTTAGCAGGAACATACATGTTAGCAGGAACATACAGGTTAGCAGGAACATACATTTTGTCCCTGTACATCTTTTTGGTATGCAACAATGTATCATTATGCACGACAAAAGTGTTCTAACTGCCTATCTCTTCATAATATAAAGCTGTACATTCTTCTTATAGTACCATTTGCTTTATTACTACAAAGAGAACTCCTCTTAAATGCCGTTACTCTCACATGAACACTCACATTTCTCCTGATAGTGAAATATTTTGTCTAAAACACAAGAGTAAACTAAAAATTGTTTTCTTTTATTAACCTTAATGTATATGTCTTTGATGACTTACAGTGTTATGTTACTGTTCATTTAAGTTGCTTTCATGTTACTTTTCATATAAAAGCACATTTTTCCTTCTAACAAACTCAGTGCTTTTTAAAGCTAGTTTCTTTTGTTAAACCAGCCTAGCCATATAGCTTATTGTAAGGTGCTTCAAATGTACAGGCTGATTTTTTTTTTTTTTACTGTATTAATTATCTGATGAAATGGTTCTAAACATATTTTCACACTTTTTATGGTGTGCTTTATCCATTATTAATAGACATAGACATTTGCATATATTTGAAAATATAACCTTACAGTATTTGTTGATGCTCAATTATATTCATTAGCCCATTTATGCTGTATGTAGTGAATATGAAGCTTTTATGCACTCAGCCTTCAATTGCTGAATTAAAAAAGGAAAATTTACAGCTAATGAAGCTCCTGGATAAAGAACATCTCCATTGTGTGTCCTCTTGCATTCAAATTAGATACCTCATTCTACCTCTGTATGCCTATTAGTGATGTATTGGAAACATTCACTAGATAAACAGAAATTATCAACATAATGTCCTTAAAAATAGAAGGTGTCCCTGAGAAATACTTGTTTTTATAATGCGTAGATACATATATATATATATATATATATATATATATATATATATATATATATATATATACACACACACATATCATTAAAAAAAAATACATATATATTTGTATATATACTAAAATCTCCTGCAATAGTGGTTTATAAACTCCTTATACAACAATTCTTTATTAAGATGACTTTTAAGGAAATGTATAAAATATACTTCCTGAAATATCAGCACTCCTTGGGAAGGTTTATTAGTATTGGCTAATATATAACTATCTATCTATCTATTATCTATCTATATATCTATCTATCTATATATCTATCTGTCTGTCTGTCTGTTAGACTATCTGTCTGCTTGTCTGTCTCTGCCTGTCTATCAATCTTAGAGGCATTAGGGGAAAAGTGGAAAAAATATGCTATATGATATGGTTTTAGTGTAAAATAATTGAACATAAAAAAATGTTAAATAATATCTATACTGATGTACATTGGTGAAGCAAAGCAATATAAGGAATCTAAAATATACAGTTCAATAAAGTAGTGGAATGATATGACAGGCAGTAATACAACATTACAGCAAAAGTCATAGACCTCTCTTCACAAAGATGTGTCATGTATTACGTACTTTCAGGCATGTTTACTTTAATCTTCTCATTTTTATGTGCACTCAAAAAGAAATGCAGAAAAAAAACATGCTGCCAATATTCATGTGAATGGCAGTGAGTGTTCATGTACAACTTGAAAAACAAGAAAATAAAGAGATAGTACAGTGTTTTTATTTTTCTTGGATTTCTTTCAAAGGTTTTAAGTTTAAGCATTTTTTTTTAATTTTCATTTTTTTTTACTTAACTTAAGGGGTCCTTTGTTTGCCTAGCATAAAAAAAGAAATCTTTAATTACACCAAAAATAAAATTATGCATTCTACATATACAATCACTTTGAAGTTTGGCTCTATATTCTCCATTGCTAGAGCGCAATCTCTAGAGCTCACATTTTTACTTCCATATTACAGGTGGAAAGTAAAATGTTAGTGGTTAAAATAAAGTCTAGGGTATGATAACATCTAGAGGTTGGGTTGTGTGGCTGTGCCACATCCATTACTTAAACTATAACAACTTTAGTCTCTCAACAATGAAAAAAGAATAAAAAAAATTTGATGATAGAAGTAAACTGGAAAATTGTTTAAAATAGTTTTTTCGGGTTTTTTCCGGAAGGGGTGGAGCTTTGTTACACCTGCTCCAGGTCGGCGTTCAGGTGAACGCAGGAGAGTAAAACTACCCCTAAGCTCATAGCCGCATAGCCCGCAGAAGTTTGCTGCTTGTCTGGGTTGCTAATACAGTGGCGATACGGGGTGCTATCACGCGCACCTGAGCTGGAGAAAACTACACGGCCGTTTATGGCCAGCGGCTATACCGCATCGTACCATTTGTCCTAGGATCGGAAGAAAGATGGCTAGAGACAGGGGGCAATAATCGGTGAGAACGAATATTGCCTGCCAAAATACCTTTGTTTGCAAGAATATCCAGTAATAGTTGTTCCCCTGGTGGAAAAACTTACCGCAAGAACAGCAGAGGACGTATTCACTGAATACACATCCCCTACACATCCCCTAGGTGGGGCGTATCGTGGATGGAGCGCCAGATGACCTGAGACAGGTGAAGTGCACGCCCCAGATCTATCACCTGGCTAAAGATACAAGACGGGGCCCAGCGATAACAGTGAGGCTGGTCCGTTGAGGCAAAGAGCTGTCGACGTTTAGAGGCAGTGAGCACACCACCACTGAGACGTTTGGATAGAAGGCAGGAGCTGCTGATGCCTGGAGGGACCCGAGCCTCATGATCTCACCTGATAGAAAACGCTTAGCTTCAGGATCAGTAGCGCTATATCTGGAAGTGGGAGCATCCAAGCACAGGTGATATTAGAGTCGTCCCTTGCCAAAAAGAACCCACAGTGTCATACAGAGCTACGCCTGAGTAAAAGGTAACCTGATCGAGAGATAAGGGAAAACGACTGCCCGCTGGAAACAACTTACTGAGCCTTTTGGAGTGCAAGCATTAACACTGTACTTATTTTTTTCCCTCTCTATAAACGGATATTCTATTATTGCCTTTTATGAATGTCCGGGGACATAAACACTAAAAATGTGGTATAGTGACTTTGATACGGGTATTATACATACCTAAAGAGGAGGACTTAATCCCGCTAAATTAAGCAACATAAAGGCAAGGTTCCAGGCAGCATTGATGTTTATCTGTTGAACATTTAAAGTGGATTAATTTGTCCCAGTAGATACTTGAATTTTGCCAGAAATTGCTTCTTTTCTTTTCGGCTGTTGTTGTTTTTCCTTTTTTTTTTTCTCTTTTTTTGATGGTTGGTGGGGTTGTTTTCTTCTGGTTGGGGAAAAAGCTCTGGCTTTTGCATAATAAGAGTTGAATGGATCAACAAATAACATTAGTTTTTGCTTAAATAAGAGTCGAATTTGTGTTAACAAATAATACTACCCCTTGCAGAATAAGAGTTGAACCTATATCAACAAACAACACTAGCCCTTGTATAAAAAGATTTGAATCTGGGTTAACAAACAACATTAGCCTCGTATTATAAGAATTGAATGTGTGTCAACAAATAACACTAGCCCTTGCATAATAAGAGTGGAATCTGTATAGATAAATAATAATTGTTTTTGTTTATAAGAATAGAATTTGTGTTAACAAATAACACCAGCCTTTGCATTATAAGAGTTGAATTTCTGTCAAAAAATAACATTAGCCCTTGCATAATAAGAGCTGAATTTGCATTGACAAATAATACTAGCTTTTGTTTAGTAAGAGTTGAATAGGTGTCAATAAATAACACTAGCCCTTGTATAATAAGAGTTGAATCCGGGTTAACAAATAACTCTAGCCTTTGCATTACAAGAGTTGAATTTGGGTCAACAAATAACACTAGCCCTTGTATAACAAGAGTTGAATCTGTATTGACAAATAATACTAGCCGTTGTATAATAAGAGTTGAATTTGGGTGAACAAATAACACAAGACAGTCTTTGCATTGGGTTTAAAGGGACAGTATACTGAAAAATAGTTTTTCGCTTAATGTGTTTACAATTGCTTTTTTTGCCAGCTGCAGAGAAAAAAAGTATGAAAAATAGCTTTTTATGTTTTTTTGTGTATATTAAAGCTCTGATTTTGTGTTTTGAAGCCACAACCTAATAAAATGGGTTGAGCTTGTAGGTATAATCAGATCTCATTACTGTATCACATTGTATACATATACCTGCTTCTTTATCTTATATCTGCCCATAAAACAATCACCAGAACTTTGAGAGAACAATGTAAAATCAACATTGTATTACCTTATCTCTGCTAAATCCTACTGGGAGTATAATTTCTTCTGCAGGCTGTGTTTACAAAGCTTATCTATAGCTGGGACCTGCGGCCACAAACTTTCAGAATAGGTGGGGATACCACATGCTAAATCAACTATTTCAAATGCTAATATAAGGGTAAAGGAGCTACTTGAAAACAATTTAATACACTCCAGCAGGTAAAGTGGATCATTGGGAACAAATTAAAGGGGAGAAATTTTTTGAGTAAACTGTCCCTTTAAATTTTGTTCTAAATAAGATGGAAGAATAGCAATTTTGAATCTTGAAATTTTGAATCTCAGGCTTAGTCGCTGACATTTAAAGGTTGTAAGCATTGATTTTCTTCTTGTGTAAGTGATTAATCTCGTCTGCATATATTATACACTTCAGCACGTCACCGAAGCACTACTTAATTAGTCGAATATATTCTTTTTTTTTTTTTCTTCACACTCACTCCACCTGTTGTTTTTTTTTACTCATTTAGTCATTTAGGAAGAATCACTTATTTCACACTTAGTCACTCAATATTCAAGTTCACTCACTATTTTCCAGTAATCTAACAATTACCTTACTATCACTTAATTATTTGTCATCACTACTTTTTTTTTTTCTCTTTTTCTTTTTTTTTCTTTATTCACCTTTCAATGGAAAGGTTTATTGCACAAGGCAGACAAAGTTCACCAATAATGCCTACCAAAACAAGAGAAAAGATAAAATGCCAGAAGTCAGCCTTGAGACTACTAATGAGCCTTTAAATGACCCTCAAATATTGATTGCCCAAATAAATTTGCTCTTTACACCTCAATTTGAGGCAATTAAAAAAGATCTTTCTAATATCTCTATAAATTTAGATATGCTTACTACTGAAGTAAAGCAATTCTCGGCAAGGCTTACAGAAGCGGAGAATAGAATTTCAGATGTGGAAGACTTGGTAAATAGTCATGATAGCATTCTAGCTAAACAAGATGCAAAGATTAAAAATTTACAATCTAGCCCTGGAGGATATTGAGGATCGCTCCAGGCAGAATAATTTAAGAATAGTAGGTCTCCCAGAGACAGCAGAGTTTGAAAATATGCTGAATTTTGCCTCTAATACTTTACCCCAGCTACTGGGATTTCCCCCTTCTAAATTACCTCTACAGATAGAAAGAGCACACAGGGTAGGCCCAAGGAAATATAACGAAGATGGTTCTCCAAGAAATAGAGTTTGCATATTCAAGGTTTTGAGGTTTCAAGACAAAGTTGAGCTGCTTAAGCTTTATAGGAAAACTGATACATTCACTATTGCTAATAAAAGAGTCTTTATATTTCAAGATTTTTCGAACGAGACTTCCTCAAAGAGGAGAAATATGGCCCCCTACTGTTCCCAATTGATAGATAGAGGTATAAAAGCACATATGGTTTACCCGGCTAGAATTATTATAGAAAAGGATGGTATAAAGAAAAACCTAAATTCTATAATGGAAGCTAAAGAGTTTATAGCTAATCTTGATTCCCTACAGAACTAGAGAGATTTCAGTTGCAATAAAAACTAGGTTAATATGATTTGTAAGATTATAAGGTTTTTATTCTATGTTTCTACCTTTTTTTTTCCGTTTTTTTTTTTTTTTTTTTTTTCTCCCCCCCCCCCTTTCCCCTAGGAAAATTAGGATCCTAATATAGGGTTATGATAGAGTTTTGTAAATATTTTAAGATATTGTCTTGGAATGTGGGGGGTATTTCTTCACCGGCGAAACGTAAATTGATTATAAAAACGTTAGGTAAATCGTCACCAAGTATTGCCTTCCTCAAAGAAACCCACTTAAAAGACAAGGAAATAGTTAAACTGAAATCAAAATGGGTTGGAGAAGTTATAGGAGCTCCCTGTATAGGTAGAAAAAGTGGGGTGGCGATTTTATTTAATAAAGACCTGACGTACAGTGTTTCATGCATTGAGATAGATGTAGAGGCTAGATATATCATTGTACACGTCCAAATGGAAAACACAAAATTAATATTGTGTAATATATACGGCCCTAACGGATTCTCTCCCTCTTTCTGGGATAACATGAAGGTCAAATTATTTCCATATATTAAATACAATCTCATTATAGCCGGAGATTTTAATATGTGTTTATACCCGGACCTAGAGAGAATGAACGTAGATTATCAAACCCGATATAATAAAAAGGCTAAATATTAGGGTTGCACCGATACCAAGTATTTGCATGAGTACTTGTACTCGTGCAAATGCACCGATACTTAAACCGATACCTCCACTTCCTTCCCATATGCTACCTTGTGGCGTTTTTTCAAACTGCATGTTCCCATTTCATTTTAAACTGGAGTGGAGACTAAATTAAAAATTGTTTACTACTGTTCTGCCAATACAAATTGCTGTTATTTGTATTATTGTAGGAGAGATCACTGTACCTCGTTCAGATAAACCCCTGAAGTACTGGGCATTTAATAAACAAATTTCCAGCTCTGGCTAAGATGGCCCAAAAATATCTTTCTGCCCCATGCAGTATGGTGGAAAGTGAAAGACTGTTCAGCTTAGAGTCGAACCTCCATACAAATGTCAGATTGATGTTATATAACAGCCCTACAACCCAATATCATCACCCCTTTAAATTTAATATTTTATTGTAATATTTTTTTTATTTATAAACATGTTCAGTAAACTTTGTGACAAATAAAACTGTTTTATTATATCATAATATCTTTTGAATTACAGTCCTTTATAATTATAAAGAAGGAATCTTAAATAATTAGTCTGTATCGGTACTTGTACTCGGTCATAAAAAAATGGTATCGGTGCAACCCTACTAAATATTGTAAAAAATTTTGTACCCATCTGAAATTAATTGATATTTGGAGAGCTAAGAATCCTGATAAAATTAAATTCACTTGCGAATCCAAGTCCTTTAAAACATTTTCACAAATAGATTATATTCTTATCTCCGAATCCCTCTCTATTGTTAAATCTCAGACGTCTATAAATGATATAATGATCTCCGACCATGCTATTATATCGCTTCATTTTGACACATTGGTGAAAGCTAAAGATAAAGTAAATACCTTCTACTTCCCTAGATATTTATATAATAATCTTAGGTTTAATAACTGGTTAAGGCAGAAGTGGAAAGACTACTGTACATTGAATATAGCGCAATATAATTCGATTGACAAATTTTTGGGAAGCCTCTAAGGCTGTCCTGAGAGGAGAGATTGGTGCTTATGTCTACGCCAGAAAGAAAAAAGCAAACTTGATTGAAAAGCAAATGATGAATGGTGTTAGGAATGCATATAGGAGATTTTTTAATAATCATAGTGATGAAAATTGGGGAAAATATATTAAGGCTAGGCAGGAAAGGGATATACTACTAAAACAAAAAGCGCAAGAGGAAGATACCAGACTCAATATGCATTTCAGGGCTTTTTATGGATGTTCAGCTAAATATTTATCAATGGTAGTTAGGAATAGGAAAAAAAAATTTATATACTGGCAGTTAAGGAGAGAGAGACAAGATTCACGGATAATACAGAGATTATGAGGGTTTTTCATGACTATTATCAGAATTTATATGCTGAGAAAAAAAGTGATGCAGTAAATCAGGAAGAATTTTGGGCTAAAATTCAAACCCCGAAAATAATTCAGGAAAATTTAAATACATTAAATGCCCCTATATCATTGGATGAAGTGACTGAGGCAATAAGAAAAGCGAAACTTAATAAAGCCGCAGGGCCAGATGGCTTCCCAGCAGAATATTTGAAAATTTTAATGGAGGATATTTCACCTACTTTACAAAAACTCTACAATAGTTATTTTATTTCAAATAAGCCCATCTCAAATTATTTTTCTGCTGCGAATATATCTTTAATATATAAAAAAGGGAAAGACCCGGAAGACCCCGCCTCATATAGGCCCATATCAGTGTTAAATGCTGATTATAAAATATTAACTTCTACAATCGCTAGTAGGCTTGCTTATTGCCTCACCGATCTCATTCACCCAGATCAAACTGGCTTTATGATAAACAGGAACTCATCGAAAAATATTCGAAAGCTTGTTACATATGTGGACTATATATGGTCTATAAAAGGTACATTGAATCACCAATTAATGCAGGATCTAGCAATCCTTACACTTGATGCCGAAAAGGCGTTTGATTCGATTAATTGGGAATATTTATTTAGCTCAGTATCAAAATTTGGACTCCAAAATCAATTCCTTGGTTTTATACGTAATCTGTATAAGAATCCTATTTCCTATCTGCTGGTGAATGGCTCTCTTTCATCAAAAATTATAATGGGTAGAGGCATGAGACAGGGCTGCCCGCTATCGCCGCTATTGTTTAATTTAGCGGTAGAGCCTCTTGCAATATGGCTTAGGGATATAATATCAGGAATAAAGCTAGGTATGAGTAAGTTAAAAATATTACTGTACGCTGATGATTTATTGATTTTTCTTCAGAATACTACACAGTCAATTCCATTAATAGTTGACACTTTACAGTTCTTTGCATCATTTTCCGGGTATAATATCAATTGTAATAAGAGTGAAATTATGTGGTTAAATAAAACTAATACTAGTCTGCAACAGATCCCGTTTAGAACCACTGAAACCCTTAATTATTTAGGTATTAAACTCAGTGCCAATCCTAATAAGTGGTATATAGAAAATTTTTGTCCATTGATTCAAAAAATGATTGCGGATTTAAAGTTATGGGTATCTTTGCCCCTGTCAATTTCAGCCCGAGTAAATCTAATTAAAACTATTGTCTTCCCCAGAATATTATATTTACTCCAAAATCTACCTCTTTTTATTAAGACTTATGACCGACGGAGAATTAACTCTGCCTTCTCTAATTTTATTTGGAAAGATAAGAAACCAAGAATAGCGTTAAAAAAGATGACGCAACCCTATAGAATGGTAGGGCTCGCCTTACCAGATATTCACCTCTATAATATTGCCTCTTTAGCTAAAATAGCAATTGAATGGATGATAGATATAAATATGGTCTCATCAAATGATATCGAGAGTTTTTTTGTATATCCTTTTTCTTTGAAAGCGATTTTACATTGTCCTTTGAAGGTACTCCCGAGGAATGTGGATTGCTTAATATCCATTAAGAATATCATCATAGCTTGGTATAAACTGTGTAGTATACTAGAGATGGATCCACATTATTCAGATTTTCTTCCTATAAGGGGTAATCCCAGATTTATACCAGGAATTAATCAAGATATCTTTAGAAAATGGGCAGACAAAGGATTGAAGTATATTAGTCAGGTATTAATGAATGATTGGTGTGTTGTCTCTTTCGAAACCCTAGTATCACAATTTGAATTACCTAGAACTAGTTTTTTTGGTTATTTGCAAGTTAGACATTTTATAGAAGATATGAGAAAGGATAGGGATCAATTTAAGGAATGGACGGAGATTAAAGTATATATACATCAATACATAGTAGGCTCTACATCTATCTCTTTATTATATGATATTCTACTTGCTAAGCAAAGCCTTATTCCCTTGAATAAAATATATGATAACTGGAAATACAATTTTCCTAATTTAGAGTTATCGAGAATGAATACAAGTCTTTTGACTACAAGGAAGTTAGTTATACCTATGAGTTGGAAAGAATCCCATTATAAACTTATTAATAATTTCTATTTAACCCCAGCCCGAGTGATGAAAATGTACCCAGCACAAATTTCTAACTGTCCGCGTTGTAATTTTCCGAAAGCGAGCATATGTCATATGTTTTATCTCTGTCCTAAAATGAAGCAAGTGTGGGAGAAGTTAGTTTATTGGATAAATAAACTTTATAATTCCAAAATATCTATAGACATGGAAACAGAAGGTATACATCGGATCTAGGATTACAAGTCAAAACTTTAAATATACTTATACTTCTGGTAAGACATTTGGTCGTAAAAAACTGGAAATCTACAGCTGCACCTTCATTGGCCAGGATAATTAAGGAAATTCAAAATCATATTGTATTTGAATCATTTCACATGAAGAATGTTAAGGAACATAAAATAAAAATATTTATATTAGGATGGTTACCTATAATTAAAACATACACATTACAGATTCAGAAACAAATTTTGTATCCTTTTTTAAGCTCTGAGACATTTGCAGAACTAGTTATGTTAGATATATTTCCAGTGAATTGGTATTCTTCGAGTAGAGAAGTTTAACTCCCCAAGGCATGAAATATTAGTAAGATAGGGATTTTTGAAATATTAGGGATAGTAGTTTACTTTCGCTGGAGACTTATGGTGAGATGAGTTGTATTTTAGTCAAGATCACAAGAGTGGATAGATTTGGACGAGGGGATGAAGGGGGGGGGGGGCTTTTCCCTTTTTTTTTTCTTTTTTTTCTTTTTTCTCTCCTTTTTGTGTTGACTTTGTTTTATATAAATGAAAAATTTGAGGAACACATTTGGGTTAACAGAAGAAAAATGTGAGACAAATTTGAAAACAAAATGATGTTTAATTTTCTTTGGATGTTTATATATGTTGTGTCTTAATGGAAAACAAAAGGCAATGTGTGCTTTAAAATGATTAAGTCTCTGAACCGTGATTGTATTATCATAAATGTGTCTCATTCAATAAAGAAATATAAAAAAAAAGAAAATTGTTTAAAATTGCATGCCCTATTTAAATCATGAAAGCTTAATTTTGACTAAACTGTCCCTTTAATGTGCATCAAAAATTGTAACAAAATAAAAAACTTAAAATATGTATGTAAATTACACAGGGATAAATAATATTAAATATGCACAGTGTGAATCATAATTTAAAGAGACAGTCTAGTCAAAATTAAACTTTCATGATTCAGACAGGCCATGCAATTTTAAACAACTTTCCAGTCTAACCAGTTAACCATCAAATTTGCTTTGCTCTCTTGGTATTCTTTGTGGAAAGCTAAACCTAGGTAGGCTCATATGCTAATTTCTAAGCCGTTAAACTGCCTCTTATCTCAGTGCAATTTGACAGTTTTTGACAGTTAGACACTGCTAGTCCATGTGTGTCATATACAAAACATTGTGCTCACTCCCCTGGAATTATTTAACAGTCACCGTTGATTGACTAAAATGCAAGTCTGTCTAAAGAACTGAGCTAAGGGGGCAGTCTGCCTAGGCTTAGAAACAAGGTAATTACAGAAGTAAAAATTGTATTTAAATAACAGTCACCTAGATTACGAGTTTTGCTCTATAGAGGGTGCGAAACGAACACAACAAAAGTTACATTATTTCACCCTCCATGGCGCTGCCATTACAAGTTTGTGAAAAGCCACCTTGTGCATGCAATATGGTAGCGATGAGCTGCATACCGCAAAAAATACAAACGCTGCTTTGACATGCTCGTGCACGCTTTCCTCACGTGAAACAAACTTACACCTGCAATCGTGGAATGAAAAGCTTCGTAACGCAAACCCATTGATGTCTATGGGGAAAAAAGTTACCTTTAAACCTATCACCCGAACATAAAACCCTAGTCTACACACCCCTAATCTGCTGCCCCTGACATTTCCGCCACCTACATAAAGTTATTAACCCCTAATCTGCCACCAAAATAAATGTATTAACCCCTAATCTGCCACTCCCAATATCGCTGCCACTATAATAAAGTTATTAACCCCTATTCCCCTGCACCCCAACATCGCCCACACTATAATAAAGATATTAACCCCTATTCCGCTGCTCCCCGACATAGCTGTCACTAAATAATGTTATTAACCCCTAAACTTCTGGCCTCCCACATCACTGCCACTAATAAACCTATTAACCCCTATACCGACAGCCCCCCACATCGCCAAAAACTAAATTAAACTATTATCCCCTAAAACCTAACAACCCCCTAACTTTAAATTAAAATTACAAGATCCCTATCTTAAAATAAACAAAAACCTACCTGGTAAATTAAAAGTTAAAAAATTTTAAACTATATATTAAACTAACATTACTATTATACTAAAGTTAAAATAACTACAAAATAAATAAACTAAATTACACATTAAAAAAACACTACTAAAAAGGCTTTTGTATGGGCATTGCCCTTAAAAGGGCATTCATTTCTTTTTCTTGCCCTGAAAAGGGCATTCAGCTCTTTTAAGAAAAGCCCAAACCCTAATCTAAAAAAAAACCCACCCAAAGAAAGTTTAAAAAACCCTAACACTAACCCCCAACAATTTACTTTACTTTACAGTTTCTGAAGTTCAGACATCCATCCTCATCTAGGCAGCGAGAAGTCTTCATCCAGGCGGCAAGGTCTTCACCCATTCAGTCGGCGTCTTCTATCTTCATCCAGGGGGCATATTTTATCTTCATCCGGTGGCACGGAGCGGGTCCAACCTGAAGACATCCTGCGCGGAGCATCCTCTTCATACGGTCACCGCCATATACTGAATCTTCAATGCAAGGGAGCCTTTTCAAAATGGGTCCCTTGCATTCCTATTGGCTGATTTGATTTTTTAAATTCATATCAGCCAATAGGATGAGAGCTATTGAAATCCTATTGGCTGTTCAAATCAGCCAATAGGATGAGAGCTACTGAAATTCTATTGGCTATTCAAATCAGCCAATAGAATTTCAGTAGCTCTCATCCTATTTAATGCTGAAGGGCCATTCTTTCAGTGTTAAAACACGAACCCAAAACTTGTAATCTAGGTGAGTATTGTTTATTCAAATCTGGGGAATGGGTAATAAAGGGATTATCGATCTTTTTAAACATTACAAATTCTGGAGTAGACTGTCCCTTTAAGTACACTGGATGTGCAAAAACACATAGACATTCATACTTATAAGTACAAAATAAAAAGCATAAGTGTTTTCATATGTAAAAGAGGCTGAACACGGGCGTTCCATGGGCGTATATGAAATTGTCTCTTAAATCCCAGTGTAAATCTGTAAATATTTTGGCCTTACAGTTGCTATTTTTCTCACAACTTAAAGATGGCAAGCTTTTGTCAAATTGTTCAAAACACTAATTACTCTGAAAGGAAAACCTATACTTATGAAAATGAAAGCAATTTTAAGGTACAGTACACTGAATATGCCAGGTTCTCCCTGTGTAATTTTATATATTGTTTCTATGGGAGACAGCTCATACCCTTGGAATACCAGATTGTGCATAATTCTTAGCACATATCAATAGTGCTATACTTGTATTTTAGGTCATAGCATGATATTCTGTTTGGTGGTGTAGTTGAAGTTTTTAACAACCGAGCAATCTTTAACCATTAGAATAGTACTAACCAAATGGAACTTATTTAAATACTATGGGCTACATTGCATGTAGTGCAATAACTTTTACTTTTGCTTTTGGTCTAACTGCAATAAAAGTAAGTTTTTAATGAGTGCTAGTTATCAAGTGTATTACAAGTTGAAAGTAAAAAGCTATGGTGAGTAAAAGTCCGATCAAAGAACGTGAAGGTGAAGATGCTGTAATGTGAAAAGTCCAACCCTACACCACATTAGACCAACAGCTCTAAAGCCGAATGTAGTTATGAATACATTCGAAAAACCTCAGCGATCTCCAGTCAAAAATGTACTTCTAGTTGCGCATACTAGACTGTTCCATTGCCCACGCTACTTACCTTGGATCCGACACTACCCCTCAGGAGATCCAGCTTGACTTGGCAGTTTACACCAAGTGCAATATATCTCTTTCCCAGATGCTTTCACACACAGCTATGCAGCTGGTAACTTAGTGCAGCTAATCTACCTTTTCCATGGCCAAAATACTTCTTGAGTGTTTTTGCCATTGACTGTTTCTACTCTTGTGCCCCTAAAGCATTCCTAGTCACATTATCCATTTTTTTTGCCTGTTTTCTACTATAAGATCTCCTAAGGGAAGATCCCGGATAACTATTTGCACTGAACTTCAAAATCACGCACAACTGAACATCTGCCATTGAGAAACCTTAAAGGCTTCTTTGCCCTTCACATGCTAATGTTAACAGAATCTTGTCTCCCCTCCCCCCTGCCAGATACTAAATATAGACATGTGAAGCTCATAGCATTTCTTCTCAACTCCTATGCTCCATTACTTCAAATAGTGGTACTGTATACTTTACATGTAATAATCTGCTGTAACTTTCAGTCTGCTCCTTTTCAATTTTTACATGATCAGGGCTCAAGTACTCAAAAATAAACAGAGAGGTCAGCCGACTCCTAAAAGAACTATAATTGATCATTTTTACTAATCAAAATCCTAATCTCCAATTCTATATCTCTCTCTAATGCTCTAACAAGTTAGGTGACTAGAATTTCCTTTTAGATAATATTAAGTCCCTCATAAGTCTTTAACTAAAATATGTGATAAATGCTGCTAAAAAGGGACATACCTCCCACTGGCAAATGTACAGATGCCTTAGAGTGTAACAGGAAGATTTAGTTGTGGATCACTCAAATCTTGTATCCTTGCAGAAGAGATCTCATCACTTGAGGCCAAATTGACAGAATAGGAAGATAGGTCCAGATGCAACAATATAAGAGTGAGAGGCATCACAGAAATTGTTAGATATGTGCGATTCATTTCGGAACGATTCAGAAATTCGGACGAATTTCTTAAAATCGGAGATTAGGATCGATTCGAATTTCCAAATTAAAATAGTGCCGAATCTACCGAATAAATCCGAATTAGTTCGGATTTATTCAGTAGATTCGGATGGCCATGGATTACACTAGTATTGTACAGTATATTAGGTTACAGAAAAAACAATAATATTAAACCTTTTGAACACTATAAATGTGTATACCGGCTCACATCAAACACTGAAATGCACTCTGAAAGCAATTTCAAAAGATCTAAAGATAAAAATACACAAAATAGATGTGGCGCTAATAAGCTAGGTATAATAAGGGGAGCTAAAATGGGAGCTAAAATGGGTGCTAAATGGGAGCTAAAATGGTTATACTAAGTTCATCAATACTATATTTTTCAAAAAAAAATAAATTAAAATTTATTTTAAAAAGCAATAAGTGGATATAATTTAAATAATCTACTGCCTTTAACAGACTGTGCTTTTTAGCTTGGAATTTTGACAAGACGCAAAATACCGGAGCCATCATTGTTTATCTCACAAGATTTAATTTCAGGCTCATTGCTCTTATACATGATTTAGCTATTGTAACACCACCGGTGGTTAGTGTATGTCTTTTTAGTCATTTATATTAGACTATCTTAACCGTTTTATTAAATGATAAATTTTCGTATGAATCAATTTTAATAGTGATTGTTTAAATTATATTTATCTATTACAGTTCATAACATAACCTTGATCTATACCTTATTAATTGACTTAGTATATTGCTTTAGGATTTAGTATTTTACTCCTTCTTAATAAATTTATTTGTGAAATTGAAGAACTTTTAATAGTGATTATTTAAATTATATCCACTTATTGCTTTTTAAAATAAATTAAAAAAATTTTTTTTTTTTGAAAAATATAGTATTGATGAACTTAGTATAACCATTTTGGCTCCCCTTATTATACCTAGCTTATTAGCGCCACATCTATTTTGTGTACAGTATATTAGGTTATATCACTCTGCTATGGGTTACACCTAATATACAGTACATAATACTAGTCTAATACACAGCACATCCCACCTAACACATACCGAAATTCCGAATTTCCGAACTGAACCGAATCGAACCGAATCCAGACGAATTTATTCAAATCCGAATGAATCCAAAACAAATCCGAAACGAATTCATTTGAATGAATCCAAAAATCGAATTGATCCGAACTGAAATTCGAAAAAATCTGAATCGATCCGAACCGAAACAAATTTTTCGATCATGCACAAGTCTAGAAATGGTTGCACCTCAGGAACTACATGCCTACCTCCAGGAACTCATAGACAGGGTACATCATGCAAACAGGCCAAGTTCCTTATTTAATGACAAGCTGAGAGATTTAGTGGCTAAACTTCACTACTGTACTTTCAAGAAAAGCTTTGACAGACCATTTACAGTGGGGCCTTTCTTTCCATCAAATTTGAAACTTTACAGATTTTCCCTGATCTATCGCATTATACGTTGTAGTTGAGAAGATCATTTCTGGATTATACAAAAATCCTAATATCTCAGGGAATAAGATATTAGTGGGGTTTCCCTGGGTGACTCTTCATTTCTAAGGATGACATGCAACTCATGATCACCACACATCAATAGGCAAGAGAATTATTCAAAAAATGGGATCTCCTCCCTACTACAGAGAATTCAACTCCTCTCTCAGCCCCACCGACAGTTCAACTGCGAGTCAGTGCACCTGAGTGGCAAAACTAGCTCCTAGAGCGAAGCAACCAAAACAAAGACCACCTCCATTTTCAACAAAGTAAAAGGAGTGAAGCCTATCATGCAGAATTGACTGCTTATTTAGGGCCAGATTACAAGTGGAGCACTATCATTAGTAATAGGAAATTGCGTTGTTCTTTACGCTCAAATCCATATCACAAATAAGGCTCTGTTAAAATTACAGTGAATTACTTTGTGCAAACTCACAGTAATTTATGCTCCCCAGCATAGAAAGGTAATATGCGCTCGTACTACAAGTTGAAAGTAAATGTAATCGTTCAAACCCAATCGCATTTACCGCTCAAACTTTTTAAGTGATCTGAAAGGTTGCATAAAGAGTTTCTCAAGAAGAAACAGTTGCACTAAACTTCACTATGAACTCCTAAACCATTACTCACACATTGCAAACTAGCTCTTTACACTATTAACCCCTAAACCACCATACACACCACCGCAAAGTAAACTTCTACACTGTTAACCCCTAAACTGCCAGTCCCAACATCGCAAACTACCTATGTACTCTGTATACCCCTGAACTGCCACACACCGCAACGAAAATTAAAACTCTACACTATTAACTCCTAAACCTCCAGCCCCCAAATTCAAAGTAAAAAACTAACATATAACCCCCCCAACCTAGCACCCCCTTGGTTAACCCAAAATAAAAAAAAACAATCTTACCTTTTACTTATAAAAAAAAAACCTACCATTACTATTAAAATAATCTAAAAAATGCCCTGAAAAAGCCATTTGGCTGGGCATTGCTCTTTTGCTGCCCAGTGAAAACCCTAACAATAAAGTTGATGATGGCGGTGTTCCATCTTCATCCCGGTGGTGGTGATTCTTCATTCCGGCAGTCTATCTTCTTATCTTCATCCCGGCAGCAGCAGTGGTGGAGGTGGTCTTCTTCTTTAGAGCTTAAAAATGGAGCTCCTTTTCCTGCGGTCACCAGACACACACTGAATTTGGAATACGAGGTACCCCTTTTATATAGAGGTACCCTTACATTCCTATTGGCTGATTTGCAAGCTCAAATTCAAAAAAGATACATCTCACATTTCAAATTCAGTGTGCAGCTGGTGATCACATGAAGAGGAGCTCCATGTTCAAGCTCTGAAGAAGAAGACCACCACCACCAGGATGAAGATAAGATGATGGACTGCCGCCAGGATGAAGGACCACTGCCGGGATGAAGATGGAGCACCGCCATCATCATCATTGGTGAGTACCATCTTGGGTTTTAGTGTTAGGCTTTTTTTTTGCTTGTGTGTGTTTTTTTTTATTTAAGATTAGGGTTTTTGTTTTTTCCCCATTGGGCAGCAAAAGAGCTAAATGCCATTTTAAAGGCAATGCCCAGGCATATAATTTTTTAAAGTAATTGTTTTAAATTATTTTTGTTTGACAGTTTTTTGTTTTGTTTTTGGGAGGTGGGGAGTAAATGTTAGATTGTTGTAGATCACTTTAGGGCAATACCCTGCAAAAGTCCCTATTTGTAGTTTAGGGTTAGAATAGATTTTCTTTTTTTTTTTAAGATATTTTTTTATTTTGGAATTTTAGAATAGGCATAATTCTTTTTTTATTTTTGGTATTTTCTTTGTTTTTGTTTTTTTAAGGTTAGCATTTGTTATTTTTTGTAAGGTTAGATTGTATTTTTCTTTAGGTAATGTTAGTTTTTTTATTTTAATAGTAATGTTAGTTTTTTTTTATTTAATAAGGTGTGTTTTTTTTTACTTTCACAGGTAAGCTTTGATATTTTTAAGGTAGTTAGGGTTATTTTGGTAAAGGTTAGTCTATTTTGAGTTAATTTAGGGAGTGTTAGGTTAGGGGGTTTAAATGTTAGTGGGTTATTTTGCATTGGGGAGTTAGAGATTTTGGGGTTCATAGTGTAGTGTTTTACTTTGCGTTGGGGGGGCTGGCGGTTTAGGAGTTAAAAGTGTGGGGGAGACTTTGAGGTGGGCTCTGTGGCAGTTAAGGGATTATTAGAGTAGGGGCTTAAAGTGATCGGGTTTGCGCGAGTAGGGTGTTAGATTTTTTTTTTTTTAAATTCCTCTATTGAGTTCTATGGGGGAATAGGTTATCGCACATGTGTGTAATATTGGCTATTTGCGCTAGTTGGGATATCGCTGAATTGCTAAGTATTTACTTTTAACTCATAATACCAGCGCAACCTGACAAGCACAAAAAACTTACTGCTCACGCAGTTAGCACTCAAGCTCCACTTGAAATCTAGCCCTTAGTGAGTACTTTTGTTACAGTATCATTGTGCATTTTTAAGTATAGCTACATTTTTTGAGGCTTTTATAGCCTGGTGTCCCCCAGGATACAGCTCCACTTAACTTACTTGCGCTTTCATTTACAAGAGTTAAGGGCTACTATTTTCTTTGTATGGTTAATGATTATTGCTCTACACCAAGTTGGGAATTAGTATGCTTTGCATTACAAAAATGTGAGCGTTTACCATTCTGTGTGAAAATTAAGTTTGTGCCCCTTTTTATGCAGCTTGCAATTTTCCGCTATCCTACCCTTTGTCCATTTTTCTACCCCCCCCCCCCCACTACTCCTTTTTTTTCTTTTATTTCTTTTTTACCCCTCCTCTCCTAGTATGATGACTAGAAATGATTAATGGGCCAGTTAGCTTTTCTTAATTTAGAAGTTGTCTACCTATGCCCTACCTTGTTAGATAGCTTAGCTGTTAGGTTAGTTCTATTTATTGTTATAAAATAAGCTTCAATCTACTATAATTTGCAACATGGATGTAGAATTAAATTATGTTTTTGTTTTTCTTTTTTTTTAATTATTAATTTCTTGCTCACACCTCTCCTTTTTTACCTTGGAGTCATACTTCCATACTTGATTATTTCCTTTATTTGATGTTATTGCTTACCTATGATATTATACACATGTCATTGTTATACTGTGTTTTGTCATTTTACTTTTGTGGTAATGTTATTTCTGTTGGGGAAGCTTTTTCTAAATTGTAACCTCCCCCTCCCTAACACTGTTGTTCCAGTCTATTTAATACTAAAGCTGTGTTACTACATCACAAGCCTTCTTTGGCCATACTATTCTGTCATTTTATTACATTTATTGCAGTATCTCTCCTTCCTTAGATGTACTTGTATATTATCTAACCATTTATTTTCTTCTTTTTCCTCCTTTCTTCTTCCTTCTATATATTTATTTACTTTTTTCTCTCTCTATATATATTCATCACAGGTTGGGTCTTCTTTTCACTAAATTTTACCCACAAATTTACTCCTTGACATAAATTATGTCATTGCTTAAAATAGCTACCCTAAACACATAAGGGTTGCATTTTTCTACCAAATGAAGCTTATCCCAGAGGATACTTTATTAAAAAAGCCTCTCAGGAACATAAACACAGGGGAAAACCATTCACCAAATTGTATGCAAAACTCTGTACCCTTGAGGTTGCAAATAAACAGAGATCAAGACTTGCCATAGCAGACCAAATAGGTCATATCAGACAAGAAAATGCCACCAGAGAAGAAAAAAATGTATTCTCATTATGCCAGCGATATTACTAAATAGAGCTGATCACCTCTTAGCTACTAAACTGTAGCTCCATACCCAACAAAGACAAGTTTCTACTATTAAGAGCATTTGCCCAATATTACGAATCTTTATATAACCTGAATCACTCTTTAAGAGATATTAAAGTGACACCTCCAATGATCAGGCAGTTCTTAGTTTCATTAGATATTCCTGACCCTAGATGAAAAATCAATTTTGCATTTAACAAATCCTTTCACTAGAGAAGAATTTGACTTAGCAATTTAGTTTCTTCAATTGCATAAAGCTTCAGGTCTAGATGGCTTTATAGCCTTATTTTACAAAATGTTTTCTAAAGACCTGCCATTGTTTCCCCTGCAATTTTTAAGTTCTGCCTTTATTGGTGGTATTTTCAATCCCAAGTTCCTTTAAGGAATATTCTAGTCAAAATTAAACTATTGTGATTGAGATAGAGCATGCAATTTTAAGCAACTTTGTAATTTACTCCTATGATACATTTTTCTTCATTCTCTTGGTATCTTTATTTGAATGAAAGCTTAGGAGACAGCCCATTTTTGGTGGAGTACCTGGGTGGTGCTTGCTGATTGGTGGCTACATTTAGACACCAATCAGAAAGTGCTACCCAGGTTCTTACATTCTTTCTTTTTCAAATAAAGATACCAAGCAAATGAAGAAAATTTGATAATAGGAGTAATTAACAAAGTTGCTTAAAATTGCTTGCTCTATCTGAATCATGAAAGTTTAATTTTGACTAGACTATTCCTTTAAGATGACTATCTTAACTCTTCACAAGGAGGGAAAGGACTATACTAAATGTGAGAATTTTAGACCTATCTCGCCTCTTAAATATGTTTACTGAAGCTTTTGATTTAAGCCTCCAACTTTTCACCCTGTCAATAGATGTCAAGAAGACGTTTGACAGGGTGAGATGGGACTATATGTTTGCCACTCTTGAGGCTTTTGGATTCCATAAAGCATTTTCTATGGCAGTGGGTATGCTCTACACATCCCTGATGACTAGAGTATGTGGAGTTGGCTTTTGTTCTGAGTCAATTAAAATTAACAATGGTACTAGACATGGTTGCCCACTCTCCCTACTATTATTTGCACTATTATTTGCCCATGTGATAGAGCACGTTAAAGTGGCTATCAGAAAAACAGCTGATATCCAATGATTATTACTTAATGACACTAACCAAAAGTTAGCTCTTTTTCTGATGACCTGAGCTTGTTAATAACTGACCCAGAGATATCCCTTCCTGCCCTATTTGACCTACTAGAATGGATTGGCCGTATATATTATTATAAATTAAACATTAACAAAATGGAAGCATATTCATTGGGACTGCCCCAGGTTAGTCTCACTTATCTCAAGCACAATTATAATTTCAAAAGGTCAAATGAAGGCATTAAACATCAGGGAGTTTTCTTGTTCCATGACATTCATACTAAAATTATTGAAATTATAATTAATGATATACTTAGATGCAATGCAATCTCAAATCCAGAAAATATGAGGAGGTCTCTTGGAAGGATCCCTGCTGTCAAAATGATGCAACTACCAAAACTCACCTACTATTTTAAGGGATTGCCTGTTAAGCTTCATTGTCCCTTTTGAATAAATGCCATTCCCTTCTTATTAGATATGTCTGGAATGGAAAGAGACATAGGCCTAGATTTGGAGTTTGGCGGTAGCCGTGAAAACCAGCGTTAGAGGCTCCTAACGCTGGTTTTAGGCTACCGCCGGTATTTGGAGTCAGTCAGGAAAGGGTCTAACGCTCACTTTTCAGCCGCAACTTTTCCATACCGCAGATCCCCTTACGTCAATTGTGTATCCTATCTTTTCAATGGGATCTTTCTAACTCCGGTATTTAGAGTCGTGTCTGAAGTGAGCGTTAGAATTCTAACGACAAAACTCCAGCTCCAGCCTCAGAAAAAAGTCAGTAGTTAAGAGCTTTCTGGGCTAACGCCAGTTCATAAAGCTCTTAACTACTGTGCTATAAAGTACACTAACACCCATAAACTACCTATGTACCCCTAAAACCGAGGTCCCCCCACATCGCTGCCACTCGATTAAATTTTTTTAACCCCTAATCTGCCGACCGCCACCTACGTTATCCTTATGTACCCCTAATCTGCTGCCCCTAACACCGCCGACCCCTATATTATATTTATTAACCCTTAACCTGCCCCCCACAACGTTGCCGCCAGCTACCTACAATAATTAACCCCTAATCTGCTGACCGCAAAGTGCCGCTACTTACGTTATCCTTATGTACCCCTAATCTGCTGCCTCTAACACCGCCGACCCCTATATTATATTTATTAACCCCAAATCTGCCCCCCACAACGTCGCCGCCACCAGCCTACACTTATTAACCCCTAATCTGCCGAGAGGACCGCACCGCTATTATAATAAAGTTATTAACGCCTAATCCACCTCACTAACCCTATAATAAATAGTATTAACCCCTAATCTGCCCTCCCTAACATCGCCGACACCTAACTTCAAACATTAACCCCTAATCTGCCGACTGGAGCTCACCGCTATTCTAATAAATTTATTAACCCCTAAAGCTAAGTCTAACCCTAACACTAACACCCCCCTAAGTTAAATATAATTTAAATCTAACGAAATAAATTAACTCTTATTAAATAAATTATTCCTATTTAAAGCTAAATACTTACCTGTAAAATAATTCCTAATATAGCTACAATATAAATTATATTTATATTATAGCTATTTTAGGATTTATATTTATTTTACAGGTAACTTTGTATTTATTTTAACCAGGTACAATAGCTAAAATAGTTAAAATAATTACAAAATTACCTGTAAAATAAATCCTAACCTAAGTTACAATTAAACCTAACACTACACTATCAATAAATTAATTAAATAAAATACCTACAATTACCTACAATTAAACCTAACACTACACTATCAATAAATTAATTAAATACAATAACTACAAATAAATACAATGAAATAAACTAACTAAAGTACAAAAAATAAAAAAGAACTAAGTTACAAAAACTAAAAAAATATTTACAAACATCAGAAAAATATTACAACAATTTTAAACTAATTACACCTACTCTAAGTCCCCTAATAATATAACAAAGCCCCCCAAAATAAAAAAATGCCCTACCCTATTCTAAATTACTAAAGTTCAAAGCTCTTTTACCTTACCAGCCCTGAACAGGGCCCTTTGTGGGGCATGCCCCAAAGAATTCAGCTCTTTTGCCTGTAAAAAAAACACATACAATACCCACCCCCAACATTACAACCCACCACCCACATACCCCTAATCTAACCCAAACCCCCCTTAAATAAACCTAACACTAAGCCCCTGAAGATCTTCCTACCTTATCTTCACCATACCAGGTTCACCGATCGATCCAGAAGAGCTCCTCTGATGTCCTGATCCAAGCCCAAGCAGGGGGCTGAAGATGTCCATGATCCGGCTGAAGTCATCATCCAAGCGGGAGCTGAAGAGGTCCATGATCCGGCTGAAGTCATCATCCAAGCGGGAGCTGAAGAGGTCCATGATCCGGCTGAAGTCTTCTATCAACGGCATCTTCAATCTTCTTTCTTCCGGATCCATCTTGCAGACCTCCGACGCGGAACATCCTGCTGGCCCGACGGACTACCGACGAATGAAGGCTCCTTTAAGTGACGTCATCCAAGATGGCGTCCCTCGAATTCCGATTGGCTGATAGGATTCTATCAGCCAATCGGAATTAAGGTAGGAAAATTCTGATTGGCTGATGGAATCAGCCAATCAGAATCAAGTTCAATCCGATTGGCCGATCCGATCAGCCAATCAGATTGAGCTTGCATTCTATTGGCTGATATCGTGCACGAGCACGTTTTTGAAGCTGGCCGCGTCCGTAAGCAACTCTGGTATCGAGAGTTGAATTTGCATTAAATATGCTCTACGCTCCTTTTTTGGAGCCTAACACAGCCATTCTGTGGACTCTCAATACCAGAGTTATTTAAAAGGTGCGGCCAGAAAAAAGCCAGCGTTAGCTACACGGGTCGTTACCAACAAAACTCTAAATCTAACCTAATTCCAAAAGATAAGTTGGAGTTATAAGAGAGGATGTACAGGTTTCTATGGAGATTTGATTCAATGCTTTTTTTTCAGATTTTGAGTAAATGGTTGTAAAAATCATGTTTAGATGTATCCTTACTAACCTTATACAGGAGTTCCTTCAAATTCTTTAAGGATGTTGTCTGTTAAGATGGTGTTGATTACGGATAATATCATCTCAGTTTAGCCATTTTACATAATTGACAAAAAACATTTGCGGGGAGGGATGGAGTAAAATTAAAACATAACTTTTATTTATTTGTAGTACTAAGCAAAGACCTGGTACATATATTTACAGGGGCACAAACAGTTGTACACAGCTGGAGTCGGATAAGTCAGCTGACACATTTTGGCATGCGCAGTAGTCGAAGCTGTGACTCCTAAACTGGCTCAAGTTCTTAAAAATAGATTGATGTGATCTTACTGGCTAAAAACATATCCATTGTGCACTCTCTGCCTTATTATTATTATTCATAAAACAGAGGATGTGTGTAAGATTCAGAGACTGTGATAGTGGCAATCACCTAGGCAATTTACATCTAATTACTTGGACACGAGTATTCACATATAACAAAAGCATTCCTAAAGACAGAGGGGCCTATTTATCATGATGCGAGCGGACATGATCTGATATTGCGGAACATGTTCGCTGCACAACCATAAATGCCGACAGCATATGCTCTCTGTATTTATCATTACACCAGCAGTTCTGGTAAACTGCTGGTGCAATACCGCTACCCCTGCAGATTTGTGGTCAAATAGCCGCTAGCAGGGGGTGTCAATCAACCCAATCATATATTATCGGGTTGATTTTGGGCGATGTCTGTCCACCGCCTCAGAGCAGGCGGACAAGTCATGGAGCAGTGGTCTTTAGACCGCTGCTTCATAACTTGTTTTTCTAGCGAGCCTGAAGGCTCTCCAGAAAGACTGGGCATCAAGCTCCATACAGAGCTTAATAAATAGTCTCCATAGTGTTATTGTCATGCTCGGCTGAAAAAGTTCCGGGGTTCATCGAGCATATGCAAGGTGATGGCAGACTAGTCTGGAGTACAGAAAGGGGCCAGTGGTTAGTGCTTCTTTCAGAAATACCCCTATTAGAAATGTATTTAGTAACAGACAAGAAGATGTAGATTACAGTACAGGAACTGGAGACCCACACTGGAGGCCGAGACTGGAGACACCCACTGGAATTCGAGACTGGAGGTTCAATCTGGGTGGCAGGGTATCGGTATGCTCTGTGTTAGGATACAGGTATCACCGTAGAGATGCTTAGTTTCAGGAACAAGGTAAGCATACACAGGTATCACCGTAGAGATGCTTGGTTTCAGGAACAAGGTAAGCATACACAGGTATCACTGTAGAGATGCTTGGTTTCAGGAACAAGGTAAACATACACAGGTATCATAGTAGAGATGTTTGGTTTCAGGAATAAGGTAAGCATACAGAGGTATCACAGTAGAGATGCCTGGTTTCAGGAACAAGGTAAACATACACAGGAATCACAGTAGAGATGCTTGGCTTCAGGAGCAGGGTAAGCATACACAGGTATCACAGTAGAGATGCTTGGTTTCAGGAACAAGGTAATCATACACAGGTATTACCTTAAAGATGCTTGGTTTCAGAAAAAAGGTAAGCATACACAGGTATCACTGTAGAGATGCTTGGTTTAAGGAACAAGGTAAGCATACACAGGTACTGCTGTGACCGGCTGAAGACACAGGATACAAGAGAATTGTCAGAATTCCATCCAAAGGTTTGTATACCAGGAAAGCAGTACAATCTTTCTTCAAACTCAAGGAAAATTGAGAAGAATGAAGCAGAACAGAGGCACAAACAATGGGATAATCCACAATGTCAAGGCAGGAAGTGAATAGTAAAGCAGCCTTTTATAGCAGAGCTGATTACTAAACTACCTGCAGCTGACAAGCAGGTGGAACCAGAAAACAATCCACTGGTAAAAGGTCTCCAAAAAACTGCAAGCATAAGCAAATAACTCTGGTGGTGCAGGAAAAAAAAAGCAGGCTGAGAATCAGGAGTCCAAGGTTCAAATCCGGGCATTGCCATGACAGTTATACAATCTGTACTACAAATATTTATATACAAATCATTATTTTTTGCATATGAAGAGAGAAGAGCTCTTCCAGGAATGAACAGCTCATCAGCTAGTTCTATGGTGATTTACCAACCAGGAGCAGCCTCTTTTAGACCAGTGTGCTTTTTACTGAGGAAAACTTTCCTGAAGTATATCAGTCTGATCCTGCCAAGTAAAGTCCGTCCAGCCCCAAAATACCAGGAAATTCTCCTCTGAACAAGGAACATGACAACCCCAGACAATCGTTTCAACCTCCTATGGACCTCTTCAGTGAGGTGCAGCCATATTCCTCTAAGCACACTGGTCAAGGAGTCCACGTCTGGTTTCCCCCATCACCCATAGGGAGATCTCCACAGGGTCATATTAATTTGCATACAAAGAGATAAGCACTCTACCAGGAAGAAACAATGGCTCATCAGCTAGTTCTGTGGTGATTTACCACCCAGGAGCAGCCTCTTTTAGACCAGTGTGCTTTTCACAGAGGAAAACTTTTCTGAAGTATATCAGTCTGATCCCGCCAAGTAAGGTCAGTCCAGCCCCCAAAAAACAGGCAATTCTCCACTGAACAAGGAACATGACAACCCCAGACAATCATTTCAACCTCCTTTGGGCCTCGTCAGTGAAGTGCAGCCATAATCCTTTAAGCACACTGGGCAAGGAGTCCACGTCTGGTTTCCCCCATCACCCATAGGGAGACCTCCACAGGGTCATATTAATTTGCATACGAAGAGATAAGTGCTCTACCAGGAATGAACAACAGCTCATCAGCTAGTTCTGTGGTGATTTACCACCCAGGAGCAGCCTCTTTTAGACCAGTGTGCTTTTCACAGAGGAAAACTTTCCTGAAGTATATCAGTCTGATCCCGCCAAGTAAGGTCAGTCCAGCCCCAGAAAAACAGGCAATTCTCCACTGAACAAGGAACATGACCACCCCAGACAATCATTTCAACCTCCTTTGGGCCTCGTCAGTGAAGTGCAGCCATAATCCTCTAAGCACACTGGGCAAGGAGTCAACGTCTGGTTTCCCCCATCACTCATAGGGAGACCTCCCCAGGGTAATATTATTTTGCATATGAAGAGAGAAGTGCTCTACCAGGAATGAACAGCAGCTCATCAGCTACTTATATGGCGATTTACCACCCAGGAGCAGCCTCTTTTAGACCAGTGTGCTCTTCACAGAGCAAAACTTTCCTGAAGTATATAAGTCTGATCCTGCCAAATAAGGTCAGTCCAGCCCTGAAATACCAGGCAATTCTCCTCAAATCATTTTTTCCCTTCTTTCTTTCATACTGGATGATTTAAACCAATCTAATATAAAAAATCTATGACTTAATCTACTTCTCAGTCTGTGGATCCAGAATATCTCTTGTTTCACAAGCATTCTATCTTTGTCACCCCCTCTGGTTTTTGCCCTATTCAATTCTACTAAGGTTCATTGTAGAGTGTCTGCTCTCTTCTGATGTGAACATTTGTTCACATATTCGATTCCCCATTTGTACCTCTCTAGTAGTAAGTCCAACACACAAGCATAAGTAGACCTGCAGTCAGCACAAGTCTTGTGATTAAATACTTGCACTGTAACTTTTAGGCTGTGTCGATCTATGTAATTCTGTAGGGTATAAAATATTTCCTATTGATCTTCCTTTTCTAAAAGCAAATCTGCAGCCTTTATTAACTATCTCTACCAGGTCATCATCTGCAGATAATGCTTGAAAATGTTTCTTTAATATGTTGCAAATATCCTGGTACTGATCACTATACTGAGTAATGAAAGTTACTCCTTCAGAAAATGTATTTTCCCTTTAGGGTCTATCCTCTAGGACAGTGGTTCACAACCCAAATGAACTCAAGGCATGATAAAATTTTCCAGGTAAACTTGTTCGAATATAAGAGTTGCCCAGTAGAAAAGGAATCCAGAATGAGAGCAAAATTAGGTACCGGCACACTCTCAATGTAGCTTAAAACAAGAAACTTTCATTGTAACAAGATTAAAACAGCAGGTAAGCGTCTAACATGTTTCAGCGTATAGCCTTACTCAGACATAACCTCCATTAAGAACTGGTTGCTTTTTAAACAAAATGCTGATATCTCATTGGTCAATGTTTGGTCATGTGACATTTCATACAAGAATTCTTAAAGCTACATACACAATTAAAAGCACTCAGATGCAATGATACATACTTAATTAACAAGGTCCTGTTTCACAATTCCCTGAAATATAGATACATTGATACATAATTGTAACATATTTACAAGCATATGGGTAATATAATATATCCTTAGTGTTATTTTGAATTATATACTAACTTGATACTTGAATATAGTTGTGATTCTGGTCGCCATTCATAAATGATCCTACCTAAACATTGAAGTGGAACATTTGTTTTGGATTTTCTATCCTGGCATTTTAACCTTCAATTGTCACCAACTAGTATATGTTTTATCCATAGCTATAATGTTGCTAAACTTATGATTGCCACATTAAGGCCTAGATTTGGAGTTCGGCGGTAAAAGGGCTGTTAACGCTCCGCGGGCTTTTTTCTGGCCGCACCATAAATTTAACTCTGGTATCGAGAGTTAAAACAAATGCTGCGTTAGGCTCCAAAAAAGGAGCGTAGAGCATTTTTACCGCAAAAGCAACTCTCGATACCAGAGTTGCTTACGGACGCGGCCGGCCTCAAAAACGTGCTCGTGCACGATTCTCCCATAGGAAACAATGGGACTGTTTGAGCTGAAAAAAAACCTAACACCTGCAAAAAAGCAGCGTTCAGCTCCTAACGCAGCCCCATTGATTCCTATGGGGAAACACTTCCTACGTCTGCACCTAACACCCTAACATGTACCCCGAGTCTAAACACCCCTAATCTTACACTTATTAACCCCTAATCTGCCGCCCCCGCTATCGCTGACCCCTGCATATTTTTTTTAACCCCTAATCTGCCGCTCCGTAAAACGCTGCCACCTACGTTATCCCTATGTACCCCTAATCTGCTGCCCTAACATCGCCGACCCCTATGTTATATTTATTAACCCCTAATCTGCCCCCCACAACGTCGCCGACACCTACCTACACTTATTAACCCCTAATCTGCCGAGCGGACCTGAGCGCTACTATAATAAAGTTTTTAACCCCTAATCCGCCTCACTAACCCTATCATAAATAGTATTAACCCCTAATCTGCCCTCCCTAACATCGCCGACACCTACCTTCAATTATTAACCCCTAAACTTCCGATCGGAGCTCACCGCTATTCTAATAAATGGATTAACCCCTAAAGCTAAGTCTAACCCTAACACTAACACCCCCCTAAGTTAAATATAATTTACATCTAACGAAATTAATTAACTCTTATTAAATAAATTATTCCTATTTAAAGCTAAATACTTACCTGTAAAATAAATCCTAATATAGCTACAATATAAATTATAATTATATTATAGCTATTTTAGGATTAATATTTATTTTACAGGCAACTTTGTAATTATTTTAACCAGGTACAATAGCTATTAAATAGTTAAGAACTATTTAATAGTTACCTAGTTAAAATAATAACAAATTTACCTGTAAAATAAATCCTAACCTAAGTTATAATTAAACCTAACACTACCCTATCAATAAAATAATTAAATAAACTACCTACAATTACCTACAATTAACCTAACACTACACTATCAATAAATAAATTAAACACAATTGCTACAAATAAATACAATTAAATAAACTAGCTAAAGTACAAAAAATAAAAAAGAACTAAGTTACAGAAAATAAAAAAATATTTACAAACATAAGAAAAATATTACAACAATTTTAAACTAATTACACCTACTCTAAGCCCCCTAATAAAATAACAAAGCCCCCCAAAATAAAAAATTCCCTACCCTATTCTAAATTAAAAAGGTTACAAGCTATTTTACCTTACCAGCCCTGAACAGGGCCCTTTGCGGGGCATGCCCCAAGAATTTCAGCTCTTTTGCCTGTAAAAGAATAAATACAATACCCCCCCCCCCAACATTACAACCCACCACCCACATACCCCTAATCTAACCCAAACCCCCCTTAAATAAACCTAACACTAAGCCCCTGAAGATCTTCCTACCTTGTCTTCACCATCCAGGTATCACCGATCCGTCCTGGCTCCAAGATCTTCATCCAACCCAAGCGGGGGTTGGCGATCCATAATCCGGTCCAGAAGAGGCTCCAAAGTCTTCCTCCTATCCGGCAAGAAGAGGACATCCGGACCGGCAAACATCTTCTCCAAGCGGCATCTTCGATCTTCTTCCATCCGGTGCGGAGCGGGTCCATCTTGAAGCAGGCGACGCGGATCCATCCTCTTCTTCCGATGTCTCCCGACTAATGACGGTTCCTTTAAGGGACGTCATCCAAGATGGCGTCCCTCGAATTCCGATTGGCTGATAGGATTCTATCAGCCAATCGGAATTAAGGTAGGAATTTTCTGATTGGCTGATGGAATCAGCCAATCAGAATCAAGTTCAATCCGATTGGCCGATCCCATCAGCCAATCAGATTGAGCTCGCATTCTATTGGCTGATCGGAACAGCCAATAGAATGCGAGCTCAATCTGATTGGCTGATTGGATCAGCCAATCGGATTGAACTTGATTCTGATTGGCTGATTCCATCAGCCAATCAGAAAATTCCTACCTTAATTCCGATTGGCTGATAGAATCCTATCAGCCAATCGGAATTCGAGGGACGCCATCTTGGATGACGTCCCTTAAAGGAACCGTCATTAGTCGGGAGACATCGGAAGAAGAGGATGGATCCGCGTCGCCTGCTTCAAGATGGACCCGCTCCGCACCGGATGGAAGAAGATCGAAGATGCCGCTTGGAGAAGATGTTTGCCGGTCCGGATGTCCTCTTCTTGCCGGATAGGAGGAAGACTTTGGAGCCTCTTCTGGACCGGATTATGGATCGCCAACCCCCGCTTGGGTTGGATGAAGATCTTGGAGCCAGGACGGATCGGTGATACCTGGATGGTGAAGACAAGGTAGGAAGATCTTCAGGGGCTTAGTGTTAGGTTTATTTAAGGGGGGTTTGGGTTAGATTAGGGGTATGTGGGTGGTGGGTTGTAATGTTGGGGGGGGGTATTGTATTTATTCTTTTACAGGCAAAAGAGCTGAAATTCTTGGGGCATGCCCCGCAAAGGGCCCTGTTCAGGGCTGGTAAGGTAAAAGAGCTTGTAACCTTTTTAATTTAGAATAGGGTAGGGAATTTTTTATTTTGGGGGGCTTTGTTATTTTATTAGGGGGCTTAGAGTAGGTGTAATTAGTTTAAAATTGTTGTAATATTTTTCTTATGTTTGTAAATATTTTTTTATTTTCTGTAACTTAGTTCTTTTTTATTTTTTGTACTTTAGCTAGTTTATTTAATTGTATTTATTTGTAGCAATTGTGTTTAATTTATTTATTGATAGTGTAGTGTTAGGTTAATTGTAGGTAATTGTAGGTAGTTTATTTAATTATTTTATTGATAGGGTAGTGTTAGGTTTAATTATAACTTAGGTTAGGATTTATTTTACAGGTAAATTTGTTATTATTTTAACTAGGTAACTATTAAATAGTTCTTAACTATTTAATAGCTATTGTACCTGGTTAAAATAATTACAAAGTTGCCTGTAAAATAAATATTAATCCTAAAATAGCTATAATATAATTATAATTTATATTGTAGCTATATTAGGATTTATTTTACAGGTAAGTATTTAGCTTTAAATAGGAATAATTTATTTAATAAGAGTTAATTAATTTCGTTAGATGTAAATTATATTTAACTTAGGGGGGTGTTAGTGTTAGGGTTAGACTTAGCTTTAGGGGTTAATCCATTTATTAGAATAGCGGTGAGCTCCGATCGGAAGTTTAGGGGTTAATAATTGAAGGTAGGTGTCGGCGATGTTAGGGAGGGCAGATTAGGGGTTAATACTATTTATGATCGGGTTAGTGAGGCGGATTAGGGGTTAATAACTTTATTATAGTAGCGCTCAGGTCCGCTCGGCAGATTAGGGGTTAATAAGTGTAGGCAGGTGTCGGCGACGTTGAGGGGGGCAGATTAGGGGTTAATAAATATAATATAGGGGTCGGCGGTGTTAGGGGCAGCAGATTAGGGGTACATAGGGATAACGTAGGTGGCGGCGATTTGCGGTCGGAAGATTAGGGGTTAATTATTGTAAGTAGCTGGCGGCGACGTTGTGGGGGGCAGGTTAGGGGTGAATAAATATAATACAGGGGTCGGCGGGGTTAGGGGCAGCAGATTAGGGGTACATAAGTATAACGTAGGTGGCGGTCGGCAGATTAGGGGTTAAAAATTTTAATCGAGTGGCGGCGGTGTGGGGGGAGCTCGGTTTAGGGGTACATAGGTAGTTTATGGGTGTTAGTGTACTTTAGGGTACAGTAGTTAAGAGCTTTATAAACCGGCGTTAGCCAGAAAGCTCTTAACTCCTGCTATTTTCAGGCGGCTGGAATCTTGTCGTTAGAGCTCTAACGCTCACTGCAGAAACGACTCTAAATACCGGCGTTAGAAAGATCCCATTGAAAAGATAGGCTACGCAAATGGCGTAGGGGGATCTGCGGTATGGAAAAGTCGCGGCTGAAAAGTGAGCGTTAGACCCTTTAATCACTGACTCCAAATACCAGCGGGCGCCCAAAACCAGCGTTAGGAGCCTCTAACGCTGGTTTTGACGGCTACCGCCGAACTCTAAATCTAGGCCTAATTGCTTAAAAAAGATATATTTATTTTTAAACGCATAGGAAACAAATTATTCATACCTATGTATAGAAGGAATGGTGAAATTAGAACATATGATGCTGTCTATGTCAATACTGGCATGAGCAATGACTCTCTCTGGTATCATACTAAAAACTATCGGCTAGAATATGAGTTTTGCGTTAAGATGAAAAATCAGCGTTAACAGGTCCTAACGATGCTTTTTCACTACCGCTGCTATTATGAGTCTTGCAGGTTTAGGGGCACCGCACACTTCTTTGGCCTTATTGCAAAACGACTTGCGTAAACTTCGTAAACCCTTTTTTCTATGGGACTTCCATAGCGCCGGTATTACCAGTCTGTCCTGGGAGACCAAAAAGTGAGCGGTACACCCTCTACCTCCAAGATTCGTAACGCATTCTAAAGTCAGTAGTTATGAGTTTACACTACAACGCCGTAGCATAAAACTCATAACTAAAGTGCTAAAAAGTACACTAACACCCATAAACTACCTTAAACTACCTTAAACCGAGGCCCTCCCACATCGCAAACACTATAATAAATTTTTTAACCCCTAATCTACTGCTCCCGACATTGCCACCACTATAATCCCACCTCGCACTCCCACCTCGCAAACACTAGTTAAATATTATTAACCTCAATCTGCCACCCCTAACATCGCCGCCACCTACATTATACTTATTAACCCCTAATCTGCCGTCCCCAACATAGCCGCCACTATATTAAATGTATTAACCCCTAAATCTAAGTCTAACCCTAACTCTAACACCCCCTAACTTAAATATAATTGAAATAAATCTAAAGAAAATTACTATAATTAACTAAATTATTCCTTTTTAAAACTAAACACTTACCTATAAAATAAACCCTAAGATAGCTACAATATAACTAATAGTTACATTGTAGCTAGTTTAGGGATTATTTTTATTTTACAGGCAAGTTTGTATTTATTTTAACTAGGTAGAATAGTTATTAAATAGTTATTAACTATTTAATAACTACCTAGCTAAAATAAAGACAAATTTATCTGTAAAATAAAACCTAACCTAAGTTACAATAACACCTAACACTACACTACAATAAAATAAATCCCCTAAATGAAATAAATTAAATAAATTAAATTAAATTAGCTAAATTACAAAAAATAACAAACACTAAATTACAGAAAATAAAAAACAAATTACAGATCTTTTAACTAATTACACCTAATCTAATAGCCCTATCAAAATAAAAAAGCCCCCCCCAAAATAAAAAAAAAACTTAGCCTAAACTAAACTATAAATATCCCTTAAAAGGGCCTTTTGCGGGGCATTGCCCCAAAGTAATCAGCTCTTTTATCTGTAAAAAAAAATACAAACAACCCCCCCAACAGTAAAACCCACCACCCACACAACCAACCCCCCAAATAAAATACTAACTAAAAAACCTAAGCTCCCCATTGCCCTGAAAAGGGCATTTGGGTGGACATTGCCCTTAAAAAGGCATTTAGATCTTTTGCAGGCCGAAAGCCCTAACCTAAAAAATAAAACCCACCCAATACACCCTTAAAAAAATCCTAACACTAACCCCCGAAGATTCACTTACTGGGAGAAGTCTTCATCCAAGCGGCAAGATGTCCTCAACGAAGCCGGCAGAAGTGGTCCTCCAGACAGGCAGAAGTGGTCCTCCAGATGGGCAGAAGTCTTCATCCAGACGGCATCTTCTATCTTAATCCTTCCGGCGCGGAGCGGGTCCATCTTCAAGATATCCAACGCGGAGCATCCTCTTCAAATGACGGCTTCTTCGTAATGAATATCTCTTTAACTGACGTCATCCAAGATGCCTTCCCTTAGATTCTGATTGGCTGATAGAATTCTATCAGCCAATCGGAATTAAGGTAGAAAAAATCCGACGTTGGGGGCGGCAGATTAGGGGTTAATAAGTGTAGGTAGGTTGCGGAGACATTGGGGGCGGCAGATTAGGGGTTAATAATTATAATGTAGGTGTTGGTGATGTCGGGATGTCAGATTAGGGGTTAATAAGTGTAAGATTAGAGTTGTTTAGACATAAAATGTTAGACTTTTTCTCAGCCGGCTCTCCCCATTGATGTCTATGGGGAAATCGTGCATGAGCACGTGCGACCAGCTCACCGCTGACTTAAGCAGCGCTGGTATTGGAGTGCGGTATGGAGCACAATTTTGCTCTACGCTCACTTCTTGCCTTTTAACGCTGGGTTTGTAAAAACCTGTAATACCAGTGCTGCAGGTAAGTGAGTGGTGAGAAAAAACTGCTTGTCAGCACCGCATAGCTCCTAACACAAAACTCGTAATCTGGCCGAATGATAGGCTAAGGATAATAAAAATATGTCATATAATGTGCACTAAATCAGTTAAACTGTGGATAAGCTCCTTAGAATAACAATTCTTAAAAGAAGCCAACAGTGAAGGTGATAAGTAAATAAAAACTTGATCTAATTAAACATATATGTAAAGGCATGTAGCAGATCAATACATTATAGCTATGGATAAAACATATACTAGTTTGTGACAATTGAAGGTTAAAATGCCATTTCATAAGTAACTAGGATAGAAAATCCAAAACAAATGTTCCACTTGCAATGTTTAGGTAGGATCATTTATGATTGGCGACCAGAATCACGACTATATACAAGTATCAAGTTAGAATATAATTAAAAATAACACTACAGTAAGGATATATTATATTACCCATACGCTTGTAAATATGTTACAATTATGTATCAATGTATCTATATTTCAGGGAATTGTGAAACAGAACCTTGTTAATTAAAGGGACATACAAACCACATTTTTGTTCTTTCATGGTTCAGAAAGAACATACATCATTCTAATTTACCTCTATTATCTAATTTGCTTCATTCTCTTGATATTCTTTGCTGAAAAGCATATCTAGATAGGCTTAGTAGCTGCTGATTGGGTTCTGCACATAGATGCCTCGTGTGATTGGCTCACACATGTGCATTGTTATTTCTTCAACAAAGGATATCTAAAGCATGAAGCAAATTAGATAATATAAGTAACTTGGAATGTTGTTTAAAATTGTATTCTCTACCTAAATCATGAAGAAAAAAAATTGTGTTTAGTGTCCCTTTAAGTATTTATCATTGCATCTGAGTGCTTGTAATCGTGTATGCAGCTTTAAGAATTCTTGTATGAAATGTCACATGACCAAGCATTGACCAATGAGATATCAGCATTTTGTTTAAAAAGTAACCAGTTCGTAATGTAGGTTATGTCTATGAGTAAGGCTATACGCCGAAACATGTTAGATGCTTACCTGCTGTTTTAATCTTGTTACAATAAAAGTTTCTTGTTTTAAGCTACATTGAGAGTGTGCCAGTACCTAATTTTGCTCTCATTCTGGATTCCTCTTCCACTGGGCACCTCTTATATTTGAACAAGTTTACCTGGACAGTTTGGCGCAATAACAGCAAACATGTGTTTGTGAGGCACAAAGAGAAAGCAGCTGGTTGTCACAGCGGAGGAGATCGTTTGGAAAGAATACAAGCAGCAAAAAAAACCTACACAGCTGAGAATACGGGGTCAGGATCCAGAGGAATGTCTGCTATCCCTTAGTGACTGGCAGTTACTGGACTCACATATATATATTGTGACAGAACCTAAGGCATAGTAATGGAAGGTGTCTATATTCCCTCAAAAGTGCTGCAGTGCGGGGTATGGTCTGACAACCCCAGGGAGAATTGTTATGTTTGTTTGCCACATAGAGAAAATATGTGATTTATTTCTGGGTCCCTGGGGTGGAGTATTTGGAGAGTAGGGTGGGCCAGTGCTCCACCCCGCAGTTTGCAAGTAGCACATTGTGTCAAAAAGTCCAGTCCAGGAATTCTGTCTGACTCAGCTAGCTACTCACCTGCATGTGGTAATTAACAGCAGGTGCTAATAAAATCCCCAGTCAGGGGTTGAGAGGTAGATTTGCCAGCAGTAAAAAGAAAACTGCAAGCACTCTCCTGAGAGACTGAGAGGAATTATCTCTAAAGGACAAAGTTTGAAAGGTCTGTGCAATATTACTTTTGTGAAAAGCTACTTAGTGCAGACAGTTGTACTTGTTAGTAAGTGCTCAGTGGAGCAAGCCTCTTTTGTTTTGTTTATGTTTATTTTGCCTGTTTTTTTGCCAGACCTGATAATAAACAGACTGTATTTTATAAAGCTACAACCTTGTGTGGTGTTTCCAGCTTTGAGGACTGTGTGTTTCCTATATACCAGGTCACATATGGTGGAGGTAGCGGGCAACACACTAATAGTCTGTTAAGGAAACAATACCACACTTAAAATGGAGCAAGTTGTAAAGGCTTTACTACAGGCTACGGCCTCACAGCAACAGGCCACTGCCACACAGCAGCAAGCTACTGCCAGCCAGCAAGAAAATATTGCAGTGCTTCAAAAACTGGTATTAACACAAAGAGAGGAACAGCAGAATATCACACGTACCATGCAGCAGGAGATTCAAGGCCTATCTGAAAGACTGGGCAGGTGTGCTGCAGAAATTCCACACAGTTCTAAGACTCTGAGAGTGAGTAACTATTTGCAAAAGATGGTGGCTACAGATGATGTGGAGGCTTACCTGATGGCTTTTGAAAGGACAGCCGAAAGAGAAGGGTGGCCTGCGTCTGAATGGGCAAGTCTCCTTGCGCCATTTCTGAGTGGAGAACCTCAGAAGGCATATTATGATTTGGAGCCTGAGCAGGCCAGTGACTATAAAAAGCTAAAAACAGAAATCTTGGCCCGCCTGGGAGTAACGACAGCAGTAAGGGCCCAGCGATTTCACTCCTGGACTTACAGTCAAGACAAAGCCGTGCGGTCACAGATGTTTCACTTGATACATCTTGCCAGGAAATGGCTACAGCCAGAGGTCAACTCAGCTAGTCACATTGTGGAACAGCTCGTGATGGACCGGTTCCTGCGAGGATTGCCTGTTTCCCTGCAGCGGTGGGTCAGCCAGAGTGAACCTAAAACTGCTGACGGTCTAGTTGCCCTGGTGGAATGCTATTTGACTGCCAGAGAGTTTCTACAAATTACCAACCAGGAAAGACCTAGAACCCCGAAGATCCAGAGTCCCAGTAAATTGGGTAAGACTGTTCCGGGGAAAAGGGGGTATCGGGAGGAGCAGATGGGTTTTTACAACCCGAGGGACATTACTGCAAGGGACAAGAGTTTTGTGAGGCAGGAAGGGTCCGCAATAGCCTCAAAGATGTTGTCTAATGCTAATATTAAATGTTTTCAATGTAAAGAGTATGGACATTTTGCAAAGAACTGCCCTGAGAATGATGTTGCTATGGAATGGAATATTGGCAATATGAGAGACAATTATTCATTGTACACTCGCTCAGTATATGCAATTACCAAAAATGATTGTTTAAATGGCCACCCTTGGTGCACTGTAAGGGTGAAGGGAAATGAAATTAAAGCTTTGCTGGACTCTGGTAGCATGGTTACGCTCATAGACAGGGGTCTGTTGAGAAATACTCCTATTGATAATTACCAGAACCTAGATATTGCTTGTGTCCATGGGGACATACACAAGTATCCAACTTCTAAAGTACTTATTAAAACTCAAAATGGCCCTATAAATTATAGAGTTGGTTTAGTGGATAAATTAGTCCATGAAATGATAATAGGCAGAGATTTTCCCCATTTTTTTTAATCTATGGGATGCTGCTGAGGAAAATTCACCGGATTCAGTAGAGGGCACTGTTTGTGACTTTCCCTTTTCTGATTTATTGGGGGATGACTTAGACAAAATAACTCCTGCTAGAGGGAAACACTCAACCCCTATGGAAACCCTAGTTGGAGGTAATACTAAACAGAATAATACAGGTCAATCTAATATATCTGAACCTGATAAAGACATAACTGACCTAGAGGTTAGCTCAAGTAACTTTAGGGATGCAGAATGGGAGGATCCAACTTTAGCTGTGGCTAGAAACTATATTTCCATAAGAAATGGCACCCCCATTAATACTGATAAAGCGCTCACCTATCCATACTTTGAAGGGGAAAATGATTTATTGTACAGAGTTGGGAAAAAGGAGTCTGTCAAACAGCTGTTAGTACCCCAGGCATATCGACACACTGTATTAAATCTGGCACATAGCCACATACTTGGGGGACACTTGGGGATTGAAAAAACCAGAGAGAGAATTCTTAGGAGGTTTTATTGGCCAGGTGTAATGGCATCTATCACAAACTATTGTTCTTCTTGTCCTGAATGCCAATTAACTGCCCCTCTTACAGCATACCGTAGCCCCTTGGTGCCCTTACCCATAATTGAGGTCCCATTTGAACGCATTGGTATGGATTTTGTGGGTCCTCTTGTAAAGTCTGCAAGGGGGCACCAGTATATATTGGTAATAGTAGACTATGCTACACGTTACCCTGAGGCAATACCCATGCGTACTACTTCAGCAAAAGCAATTGCTAAGGAGTTAATGTTAATGTTCAGCCGTGTTGGGATTCCCAAAGAAATATTAACAGACCAAGGCACTCCATTTATGTCGAGAATTACAAAGGAGTTGTGTAATCTTCTTCATATAAAGCATCTGAAAACATCCGTATATCACCCACAAACTGATGGTCTGGTAGAACGATTTAATAAAACACTAAAGGCTATGCTCAAAAAAGTAATTGATAAAGATGGGAAAAACTGGGATTTCCTTTGGCCTTATTTAATGTTTTCCATCCGAGAGGTCCCTCGAGCTTCTACTGGGTTTTCGCCCTTTGAACTTTTGTATGGAAGACACCCCAGAGGGTTGCTAGACATAGCTAAGGAGACTTGGGAACAGAAGTCAACCCCTCACAGAAGTGTGATTGAACATATAACTCAGATGCAGGATCGGATGACAGCCATTATGCCCATAGTTAGAGAACACATGGAAAATGCCCAACAGCACCAGCAGAACAGCTATAATAGAAATGCCAGGGTTTGTGTGTTTAATCAAGGAGACAGAGTACTAGTCCTGGTTCCCACTGTAGAGAACAAATTTTTGGCAACATGGCATGGGCCATATGAAGTTATTGACAGAGTGGGGGAAGTAAATTACAAAGTATGACAGCCTGGGAGGTGAAAGGAGGTACAGATTTACCATGTGAAATTACTTAAACCGTGAAAAGAAAGAGAAACACTTGTGGCTATAAAAACAGCAGACCTCCCTACAATGGAGGAGAATGAACCCGTAGTCAATATCTCAGAAACCCTGACTATCCACCAGAAGGGGGAGGTAAAAGACTTCATCAGATTAAATAAAGATGTTTTCTCCTCAGTCCCAGGAAGAACTACGATAATAGAGCATGACATTGTCACTGAACCGGGAAAAAGGAAAAATCTAAAGCCATATAGAATACCTGAAGCCCGGAGGGAAGCAATCAAATTGGAAGTAAAGAAAATGCTGGACCTTGGGGTAATTGCAGAATCCCAAAGTGACTGGAGTAGCCCAATTGTGCTTGTACCAAAGCCTGATGGCACAATCAGGTTTTGTAATGATTACCAGAAGCTGAATGCAATATCCAAGTTTGATGCATACCCCATGCCAAGGGTTGATGAACTTGTGGAGAGACTCGGGAGAGCCAGGTACCTTACCACATTGGATTTGACCAAGGGTTATTGGCAAGTGCCGCTTACAGGACAGGCAAAGGAAAAGACTGCCTTCTCTACTCCAGATGGGCTCTTACAATACAAGGTGTTACCTTTTGGCCTACATGGTGCTCCAGCAACATTTCAAAGAATGATGGACCGGATCTTAAGGCCACATGTTCATTATGCTGCAGCTTACTTAGATGACGTGGTCATACATAGCGAAGATTGGGAGTCTCACTTGCCAAAAGTGCAAGCTGTCCTTAATTCCATAAGGAATGCCGGTCTGACAGCAAATCCGAGTAAATGTACCATTGGCTTGGAGGAGGCCAAGTATCTTGGCTATTCCATTGGAAGAGGAATAGTAAAGCCACAATTTGCTAAAGTTGAAGCCATAAGGAATTGGCCACTACCTATGACGAAGAAACAGGTCAGAACATTTCTTGGGCTTGTTGGCTACTACAGAAGGTTTATCTCCAACTTTGCTACTATAGCGGGTCCTTTAACTGACCTCACTAAAGCAAAAGCTCCAGTAATAGTGAAATGGTCCTCTGAGGCTGAACAGGCATTTCAAAATCTCAAGGAAGCCATCTGTAGACAACCAGTGTTAGTCACTCCTGATTTTTCAAAGGAGTTTGTTTTACAGATGGATGCCTCTGATGTTGGGCTTGGAGCAGTGCTTTCCCAGGAAACTCAAAGCCACCAGTTTGGCCATATTTCAGAGCTGCAACATCACTGGAGTGCCCAAAAGCACAAGGTGTGCAATACTCAGAGACATGGCCAAGGTAAGAAAGGCTGAAACACGACCAACACTGAACAAGACACACAAGCTGAAACGTCAAGACTGGGCCAAGACATATCTCAAGACTGATTTTTCTAAGGTTTTATGGACTGATGAAATGAGAGTGAGTCTTGATGGGCAAGATGGATGGGCCCGTGGCTGGATTGGTAAAGGGCAGAGAGCTCCAGTCCGACTCAGAAGCCAGCAAGGTGGAGGTGGAGTACTGGTTTGGGCTGGTATCATCAAAGATGAGCTTGTGGAGCCTTTTCGGGTTGAGGATGGAGTCAAGCTCAACTCCCAGTCCTACTGCCAGTTTCTGGAAGACACCTTCTTCAAGCAGTGGTACAGGAAGAAGTCTGCATCCTTCAAGAAAAATATGATTTTCATGCAGGACAATGCTCCATCACACGCGTCCAAGTACTCCACAGCGTGGCTGGCAAGAAAGGGTATAAAAGAAGAAAATCTAATGACATGGCCTCCTTGTTCACCTGATCTGAACCCCATTGAGAACCTGTGGTCCATCATCAAATGTGAGATTTACAAGGAGGGAAAACAGTACACCTCTCTGAACAGTGTCTGGGAGGCTGTGGTTGCTGCTGCACGCAATGTTGATGGTGAACAGATCAAAACACTGACAGAATCCATGGATGGCAGGCTTTTGAGTGTCCTTGCAAAGAAAGGTGGCTATATTGGTCACTGATTTGTTTTTGTTTGTTTTTGAATGTCAGAAATGTATATTTGTGAATGTTGAGATGTTATATTGGTTTCACTGGTAAAAATAAATAATTGAAATGGGTATATATTTGTTTTTTGTTAAGTTGCCTAATAATTATGCACAGTAATAGTCACCTGCACACACAGATATCCCCCTAAAATAGCTATAACTAAAAACAAACTAAAAACTACTTCCAAAACTATTCAGCTTTGATATTAATGAGTTTTTTGGGTTCATTGAGAACATGGTTGTTGTTCAATAATAAAATTAATCCTCAAAAATACAACTTGCCTAATAATTCTGCACTCCCTGTGTATGTATTTTTTCATATGTGTCCCTTTTTAAAACAGCAATATGGTCACCCTACCTAACACAGAATGCCACCCCAACTCATACACCCCCTATACATGGCCCCTCTTGTCGCAAAATAAAATATGACCAACACCTGATTGGGCAATTAGCTGATGGTGATCCCCAATTTTTAACTGGTATCCAGAATCAAATGAAAACATTATAGATATATTATGATTCCTCAAATAATGCATCTATGAACTTAATCTGGAAAAGGAGCACAGAAATTCAGTATACATTTTAGATTTTTTTACTTAATCATTGAGTGTTTCAAAAATTCTATCCCAGGAAGACAGATTCTCAGTTTAAAAAGAAAATTCTATATGAAATTATTTTTCCCAATCCTTCCATATGTTTTGTTGGACATATATTTATGCAAAGCATGTTAAATATTTGCTGAATTCATTAGAAAAAGATATAAAACTACTTTAAACTTCTCTAGAATCCATAAACTTCAAAACTCTTTAATCTGTCTGACATTCTGACATTCTTAGATTTCGGTTCAGCAAGTAATTGCAACTAAATAAAATATAACTTTTTTGAAGCTTGTCTGTTCATAAAGTTATACATTAAAATATATAGCTTTCAGTTATTCTATGAAATTGGTATACCAAAGTGTGAAAACTGTTTGATACATGTGTCTCAGTAGAAGGTAAATATCTTGTTTTGTAAATCTTGGTTGATTTGTTATTATTTTCTACATATAAAATGTCTAAACAACCAAATAATTTCCTGTTACTTTACAACACTGTGGCCCAGATTACGAGTTTTGCATTAGAGGCTGTGCGGTGCTACCGAGCAGTTTTTTCTTACCGCTGACTTTCCTGCAGCGCTGGTATTACGAGTTTTCAGAAACCCGTCGTTAAAAGACAATGAGCGTTGAGCAAAATGTTGCTCATTACCGCACTCCAATACCAGCGCTGCTTAAGTCAGCGGTGAGCTGGTCGTACATGCTCGAGCATAATTTCCCCATAAGAATCAACGGGGAGAGCCGGCTGAGAAAAAGTCTAACACCTGCAAAAAAGCAGCGTAAAACTCCTTAATGCAGCCCCATTTATTCCTATTGGGAAATAAAAGTTATGTCTACACCGAACACCCTAACATGAACCCCGAGTCTAAACACCCCTAATCTTACACTTATTAACCCTAATCTGCCACCCCCGACATCGCAGACACCTACATTATAATTATTAAACCCTAATCTGCCACTCTGGACACCGCCGCCACCTACATTATATGAATTAATCCCTAATATGCTGCCCCCAACATCGCCGACACCTACATACTATTTATTAACCACTAATATGCCGCCCCCAATGTCGCCGCAACCTACCTACATTTATTAACCCCTAATCTGCTGCCCCCAACATCACCGCCACTATATTAAAGTTATTAACCCCTACACATAAGTCTAAACCTAAACCTAACACCCACTGACTTAAATATAATTTAAATAAATCTAAATAAATATTCCTATCATTAACTAAATTATTCCTATTTAAAACTAAATACTTACCTATAAAATAAACCCTAAGCTAGCTACAATATAACTAATAGTTACATTGTAGCTAGCTTAGGGTTTATTTTTATTTTACAGGCAAGTTTGTATATATTTTAACTAGATAGAATAGTTATTAAATAGTTATTAACTATTTAATAACTACCTAGCTAAAATAAAGACAAATTTACCTGTAAAATAAAACCAAACCTAAGTTACACTAACACCTAACACTACACTTTAATTAAATAAATTAACTAAATTAAATACAATTATCTAAATTAAATTAGCTAAAGTACAAAAACAAGCAAACACTATATTACATAAAATAATAAACAAATTACAGATATTTAAACAAATTACACCTAATCTAATAGCCCTATTAAAATAAACCCCCCCCCAAAAAAAAAAAAAAAACCCTAGCCTAAACTAAACTAAACTACCAATAGCCCTTAAAAGGGCCTTTTGCGGGGCATTGTCCCAAAGTAATCAGCTCTTTTACCTGTAAAAAAAAATACAAACAACCTCCCCAACAGTAAAACCCACCACCCACACAACCAACCCCCCAAAAAATACTATCTAAAAAACCTAAGCTCCCCATTGCCCTGAAAAGGGCATTTGGATGGGAATTGCCCTTAAAATGGCAGTTAGCTCTATTGCAGCCCAAAGTCCCTAACCTAAAAATAAAACCCACCCAATACACCCCTAAAATATCTACCACTAACCCCCTGAAGATCGACTTACCGGGAGAAGTCTTCATCCAAGCCGGGCCGAAGTCCTCAATGAAGCCAGGTGAAGTCTTGATCCAAGCCGGGCGAAGTGGTCCTCCAGACAGCAGAAGTCTTCATCCAGATGGCATCTTCTATCTTCATCCATCCGGCGCGGAGGGGGTCCATCTTCAAGACTTTGGACACGGAGCATCCTCTTCATCCGATTGCATTAGCCAATAGGATTTTTTTCTACCTTAATTCCGATTGGCTGATATAATTCTATTAGCCAATCGGAATCTAAGGGACGCCATCTTGGATGACGTCACTAAAAGGTACCTTCATTCAGCTTTAGTCGTCGGATGAAGAGGATGCTCCACTTCGGATGTCTTGAAGATGGACCCGCTCCGCGCTGGATGGATGAAGATAGAAGATGCCGTCTAAATGAAGACTTCTGCCCGTCTGGAGGACCACTTTGCCCGGCTTGGATGAAGACTTCTCCTGGCTTCGTTGAGGACTTCGGCCTGGCTTGAATGAAGACTTCTCCCGGTAAATAGATCTTCAGGGGGTTAGTGTTAGGTTTTTTTAAGGGTGTATTGGTGGGTTTTATTTTTAGGTTAGGGACTTTGGGCTAAAATAGAGCTAACTGCCCTTTTAAGGGCAATGACCATCCAAATGCCCTTTTCAGAGCAATGGGGAGCTTATGTTTTTTTAGATAGTATTTTATTTGGTGGGTTGGTTGTGTGGGTGGTGGGTTTTACTGTTGGGGGGGTTGTTTGTATTTTTTTTACAGGTAAAAGAGCTGATTACTTTGGGGCAATGCCCAACAAAAGGCCCTTTTAAGGGCTATTGGTAGTTTAGTTTAGGCTAGGGTTTTTTTTTATTTATTTTGGGGGCTATTTATTTTAATAGGGCTATTAGATTAGGTGTAATTAGTTTAAATATCTGTAATTTGTTTCTTATTTTCTGTAATTTAGTGGGGGGGTTTGTACTTTAGCTAATTTAATTTAATTTAATTTAGGTAATTGTATTTAATTTAGTTAATTTATTTAATTATAGTGTAGTGTTAGGTGTTAGTGTAACTTAGGTTAGCTTTTATTTTACAGGTACTTTTGTTAATAACTATTTAATTACTATTCTACCTAGTTAAAATAAATTCAAACTTGCCTGTAAAATAAAAATAAACCCTAAGCTAGCTACAATGTAACTATTAGTTATATTGTAGCTATCTTAGGGTTTATTTTAGAGGTAAGTATTTAGTTTTAAATAGCAATAATTTAGTTAATGATAGTAATATTTATTTAGATTTATTGTAATTATATTTAAGTTAGGGGGGGTGTTAGGGTTAGACTTAGGTTTAGGGGTTAATAACTTTAATATGGTGGCGGCGACGTTGGGGGCAGCAGATTAGGGGTTAATAAATAGTATGTAAGTGTCGGCGATGTCGGGGGTGGCAGATTAGGAGTTCATAAATATAATATAGGTGGCGGCGGTGTCCGGAGCAGCAGATTAAGGGATAAAAGTTTTAATATAGTGTTTGCAATGTGGGGGGGCCTCGGTTTAGGGGTTAATATTTAGTTTATGGGTGTTAGTGTATTTTTTAGCACTTTAGTTATGAGTTTTATGTTACGGCGTTGTACCATAAAACTCATAACTACTGACTTTTAAATGCGTTAGGGATCTTGACATGGTAGGGTGTACCGCTCCCTTTTTGGCCTCCAAGGACAGACTCGTAATATCGGCGCTAAGTCCCATAGAAAAAAGACTTTGCGAAGTTTACGTAAGTCGTTTTGCAGTAAGGCCAAATAAGTGTGCGGTGACCCTAAACCTTCAAGACTCGTAATACCAGCAGGCGTAATGCTGCTTTTTTACCCTAGCGCACAACTCGTAATCTAGCCGTGTGATTTCTAGAAAATAGTATTTTTTTGAAAGCTTAAAAAAATGTTTATCTCTTCCATGTGAAATAGTTTAAATAAACACCAGACTGCAAATGGCAAACTGAAACAGGATTCTCATAAAAGCATCTCTAACTCCATTAAATGAACACATCAAAAGTTCACATTTTTCACTTAGTCTTTGAAATTCTTTCATGCACATTTAGTCATTTTGTTATATTTTCTAAAAGCTAAACTGAAAGGTGTTATTTGGAAACTGGTGGAATTCATGGTAAAGCTTATCACATATATTGCAACTAGTCTAAGCAAAAATATACAGCTGTATAAGAGCTTATAGGAAAGTTGACCTATATATATATATAAACTGTTTACACTTAATTTTCCAAACTAAAATAATGTACAAAAGCACAGTCAAACATTTGAATCCTGAAAAAAAAACTAGAAAGGAAAGAGGGCATTACTGAATTTGGAGTTTTGTTATAGGATTTGTTTGTAATCTGAAGGAAAACCATTTTAAAATCAATTGAAGATATATCAAAGTATATCTCAGGCACAAGCTTAATAATAAAAAAAAAAGATGAAGCTACAATAAAAATATCTGTATGTACCTCTAGTCCATGGTTTCTAGTCCATGTATTGAGAAGCCTACTGACCTTTTCTCAGAATTTGATTAGCAAATATTGAGCCTATCTGCGTTACAACAAGTTCAGACCACATTATAAAGAGTTAAGTGTCCAGATTTTCAAAAATTTAAACAATGCTCCTCCATCAAATTATTAATCAACAAATTATTATCGATCGGGAAAATGCTGAAAAGCAACAGATGTCCAGGTCACCAATGTGAGAACACACAAATGCACTGCTTCTTTGCTGAATGACAAATATGTGCAGAGTTGCTTTATATTTGACAGCTTATATTTTGATCTAAATTCCTTAAGTAAACTTTCCTTATAATAGGAGCTTCCTTAATATGCATTTTTCATTATTATATGTATTTTTTTTAATTTAGTTACTGTCTTTTTTCAATTAAGATCCTCATGTTTTCTAATCTTCTAATGTTCTCTTTCTTTTTATCATGGAATGTACTTGATTTAATTTAATAATTTTGCAATTCTCTGCTAATAATTGTGAAGTTAATATTGATATCTGGTAAAATAGTGTAGAATTTATATTGTAAGGTACTGTATTATAAATACTTTTCTTTGGGATTGCATATTATGGATTGACAATATGGTCTTCAAATTATGTTTCTTTCTATAATTGGCAAGAGTCCATGAGCTAGTGACGTATGGGATATACAATCCTACCAGGAGGGGCAAAGTTTCCCAAACCTCAAAATGCCTATAAATACACTCCTCACCACACCCACAATTCAGTTTTACAAACTTTGCCTCCTATGGAGGTGGTGAAGTAAGTTTGTGCTTGATTTTCTACGTTGATATGCACTTCTCATCATTTTGAAGCCTGATTCCTCTTAGAGTACAGTGAATGTCAGAGGGATGTGAAGGGAGTATGGTGTTCCTTGTGAGAAATCTTTTTCATAGGTTCTCTGTTATCAGTCGTAGATATTGATCTCCTACCTCCCTTTTTCAGATCGACGATATACTCTCATATTCCATTACCTCTACTGATAACTGTTTCAGTACTGGTTTGGCTATCTGCTTTATGTGGATGGGTGTTTTTCGGTAAGTATGTTTTCTTTACTTAAGACACTCTCAGCTATGTTTTGGCACATTATGTATTAATATAAAGTTCTAAATATATGTATTGTACTAATATTTGCCATGAGTTAGGTTTATGTATATTCATGCTTTTTCATTAAATTTTCATGGGCAAAATTAGGCTTGCGAGGTCGCAAAATGCTGATGTTTATTGCGTCATTCTTGGCGCTAGAATTTTTTGGCATGAAGGTACGTCTGGTGATGCAAATTCGTCATTTCCGGCATCTTAGTTGACGCAGTGTTTCCTTGAACAAGGTTGCGTCTGCAATGATGCACTGCTTCTTTTCTGAATGACTAATAGGTGCAGAGTTGCTTTATATTTGACAGCTTATATTTTGATTCTAATTCCTTAAGTAAACTTTCCTTATAATAGGAGCTTCCTTAATATGCATTTTTTTAAATTTAGTTACTGTCTTTTTTCACTTAAGATTCTCATGTTTTCTAATCTTCTAATGTTCTCTTTCTTTTTATCATGGAATGTACTTGATTTAATTTAATAATTTTGCAATTCTCTGCTAATAATTGTGAAGTTAATATTGATATCTGGTAAAATAGTGTAGAATTTATATTGTAAGGTACTGTATTATAAATACTTTTCTTTGGGATTGCATATTATGGATTGACAATATGGTCTTCAAATTATGTTTCTTTCATGTAATTGGCATGAGCTAGTGACGTATGGGATGTTTATTGCGTAATTCTTGGTGCTAGAATTTTTTGACATGAAGGCACGTCTGGTGACGCAAATTCGTCATTTCCGGCATCTTAGTTGACACTGAGTTTCCTTGAACAAGGTTGCGTCTGCAATGATGCGAGTGTGTCATTTCAAGATGTTTTTAGTGCCAAAATAATTCATTTAGGGGGGCGGAGTTAACCGCTAGCGAGGACGGTCGCATTACAGAGGAGCTCTGTTGCTTATATAGTTAAATTAGTGTCTTCTACCGATTTTTTTGGCTTATTTTCGCCCAAAAGTTCACCATTTAGAGGAGAAGCCTGATGGACTAAGTTGTATATCCAGCAGTCATCTAAATCCGCTCTGATCTTACTTTCTAGACGACTCTGAGTCTCAGAGCTGAAACGGGTAATTGCCTGCAACAGTGACTCCTTGGAACTCACACCTAGCTGTTCCGGAGGGTTGGGGCTCCGATCCGGACTGGGTGAGTTCACCGAACAGCGACTTGTATCACCTACCTACATACTTGAAGGCTGGAGTTTGATTGGGAATCAGACCCGACACCGTGTTCAGCGTAGTGATCCCCCGTGTTTGCCTGCAATTGTGGAAGCAGCTCCGGAGGGTCGGGGCTCCGCTCCGGAGCTGAGGTGAACCAGAACAGTGCGGTCCTTCAATATATCAGGTACTCCGGGTGAGGTGCGGGCAGTGGAAATCCTATATAACAGGTGTGACGCACTTGGTTGCGGGGGGCCGCCATCTTAGGCCATATTGCAAGTGCCACTCCTGGAACACTAGCCGCTTACAATAAGACTTATTATAACCTTACTAAACAACAAAAAGAGTAAACAAAAAAACAAAAACAAAAAACTATAAAAAAAAACCTGGGGATTAAGCATGATTGCTTACTGGTAACTCCTTGGCAATTGGTTATAGAGGTCTTTTCAATTCACCCTACACTAGGCCTGCCGCACTCAAAGTGTTAAATTACTTATAGACTCTCATAAAGTATGCTCACAGGCTGCAATTCTACTAACATCACATTTGCCCTAGTGCAAAAGGAGGTCAATTTTATACACCAATACAGCCCGGAGTAGGCCGTGTCCCCTGATAGCTGAACTTTATAGACTTGTGTATACTAGTTCCAGATTAAACCTGACCCGCTTCCACCTATTTTGTCAAGGTCAGGGTCTATGCAGCGGGCAACCGGGAGATTGACATCCCAACAGAGGATTCACTTACCAATTATAGCGGCCTAATTATACAAGCCCTCCTTTCTGCTACACATTGTAGGCCCCAGAGCTGCCTACACCGGTGACTCGTCCCACATATACAATCAGCAGCAACAGACCATAGTGACCATATTAAGGCTTCAGGCATTTATACTAGCTTTCTGGTTCCCAGCAAGACTACCCCAAACTTAAAGATGCATAAGGTGAAGAGGATTTACAGGGGTCTCATAGCGGGAGTAATCACTGTGTTATCCTTGTCATAGTCTCTGCCACACCTTGGGACAGATCTCTTACCACACTGAGAGTGTTTGGCGTGTGGAATATAATATATAAGGGAGATGCTTACACTTTCACTTTTTTCTGGTGGAATATAACACCATTAAATTTTCAGACCTGCCCAGTGTAGTACTGTTCTTTATCCCCCCATTTCCTGCTGACCCGGCTCAGCAGGTCATATCCCATCAACCCTTTCCGACATTGTCCAGTGGTGACACCTCCCTGGGGAGAAGAACTTGTATGACAGCTGCTTGTAAGAGACTGGCCTAAATACCTGTAGCAGACCTCCCTATAAGCTCTCACAGAAAATTCACCTGGGCCATCCGAATAGCAACTATCCAAAGGCCTGTAGTTATAGAAGAGCGGTCACGTCAGTAGTAATTACTAGTGAGCTACAATCTGAGCCTCTTTCTCTTGGTGAATGTATGATAAGATAGTCATGTGAACCTCGACTCACTCTGGCGGTTGGGGGAAATATAGGAGGGCTCATATCCCTCCTTAACTTTACTATGTCCTACACTCTCACTCCTGGCAAATAATTCTACTCTGGGACTCTGTTCACTCGTAGGTGTACCTACGTTACTCATCCTGAGCGGGATTAGGCCGCAGTTGCCCTTTTATCATGCCACAGGGCTCTAGAAGAAAGACTGTACAACAGGTGGAATTTAAAAAATCTATGTCTGACCATTTTAAACCCAAATCTCAGCTAGACAAACAGCTGGGCTCAGATACTCCTAACATCCCTCTACCTACAGAAAGTGATCTATTAGACCAGAATTCCCAGACAGCTGGCAACCTTCTGCCTAATATGGCATCCAAAATTGTCAATACAATTACCCAAAAAATCAATAATCTGCAGGACTCCCTTACAAAAACCTTCAAAAGCTCGATAGCAGAACTACGAAAGGATATTGGTACAATAAGTGAGAGAGTTGAAGTCCTAGAGCAGAAACAAGAAGATCTGGCGGTAGAGCAGGCTAATCTCTCAAACCATTCTCACATAATGGTTGATATGCTGGACTCAGTAGAAGCTAAGATGGCAGACATCGAAGACCGTTCCCGCCGCAACAATCTTTCGCGGGATTTTGCGGGATATCTGAAGAAATATCTGTTGCCGATCTGGAGGCTTTCTTAACGGAGTTTTGTGGTTTTCTCAAGACGCCTCAGCTGCCCAGCGAAAATTTACTGGATAGAGTTCATAGATTGCCCAGAGGGCAGAATGTCTCATCTGATAAACCCAGAGATGTGATTGCCTGCTTTCATTTTTTTACATACAAGGAACAGATTGCTAAAGCAATGTTTTCTAGCCCTACTCTGCCTGAGCGATTTCAAAACATCCAGGTTTTTCCTGACCTTTCACAATTCACCATCCAAAAGCGAGCCACATTCAGGGAAACCACTAAAATACTTCGGCAACACGGAATTAAATACAGATGGGGATACCCAACAAAGCTTCTTATCCACAAAGAAGGTCATCTCTTTGAAGCCACTACCCCTGACAGAGCCCGACTGTACCTCAAGGAATGGGATCTGCTCCACACATCAGGGCCAAGAGGCCGCCCTCCATCTCCAGTGGTGGATCTTTCCACAACCGCAACAGATACTCCGCTTGGTCCACAGACCTCCCTTAACACGTCAAGTGAAACTGTTTATGTTACAAAGACTACATTTTGCCTAATATACTTAGAACCAGGAGAGGGGGATATGCAAGTTCCAGGCTCTGCTCTGTCTCATTGCTATGCCTGGACATAGAGTCCATAGGGAGAGCTTCTCCCAGGCTAACCCGTGTCCTGTCCCGGGTACATGAAGGAGGCGTAATGAGATGGATCAGAGGAGTGTCCTCAGTAGCCTCCTCTCTATATAGTGTATAGGCCAGATTTGTGGCGTTGGTGTTCCTTATGATAGGCCTGAGCGAATGTACTAATGTTTTATTGTCTTGTACATTGTGTTACTCTATATCCTTATGTATATCACTCAATATTCAATTAGGATGGTTAAAGATATAATGTTTGCACTTATTCTACTATGCACTGATTCGGAAGACTGAGGTCTGGCTTCAGGGGCCTATGGAGCATAGACTACTCCGCATTATATTGCAGTTAATGATATCCACTGTATAATTTGCTGTTGTGTTATTGTTTTCTAATATGGTCCTAATCACATAGGTTATCTATAAGCTTACTTAGGCCCATTCATATTATGAGGCCCGGATATAGTCACCCCCCCCCCAGTCAGCTAAATCCACCCTGATAAGTTCTACAGTTTTTGTTTACAAGGATTATAAGATAAAGCAAGCCTGCTTATATCCTCCCCCTTTTTTTATCACTATTTGTGCCTATAAGTAGTGCCTGTGTAGGTACCTTATTCTATATTACAGTTAGTACCCCTATAACCTGGTCCTACCAGCTGTTCTCTTACAATTTAGGAAAACTTTAATATCTGGTATTCGCTCCCCCCTAAGCATGTAGTTTACATAGTAAACACTTGAACACAGATTCCAATTTGGTTCTTATTTCCTTTTTTTTCTCACATGATAGTTTCCAAACTTGATTTGATACTTACTGTGAGTTCTAGCTGTTAGCCCCTCAAGTTACAGGGGTGCTTCTCCTCTCAACATCACATCTCCCTCCTTACCTCAATTTTCCCTCCCCTCTATCTTCCCTTTTCCTTCCCCCCTCCCCCTTTTTTTTTTTTCTTTTTCTCTTGGTCCCGACCCTTTGTAATAAGAAAGGGCGGATACAATGGCTCTAACCTTCCTCATTCTGAATGTGAAGGGGCTTAATTCCCCGAATAAGCGCAGTTTGCTTAGAAATTTTCTCAAATCACAAAACCCGGACATGGTTTTCTTGCAGGAAACCCATTGGCCGACCATGCACATCCCAGTCCTCAAGTTCCCTCACTACCCAGAAATATTTCATTCCATTTACAAAGGTAAGGTGAGAGGTGTCTCAATCCTGATCAGCAAAAATGTAGCGTTTCATTTAGTACATGTCGAAAGAGATGAGGAAGGTCGATTCCTCATTTTAGTTGGGAAACGTAATGATCAGATGTTTACCCTAGTCAATATATACAGTCCCAACCAGAGACAGGTCTCCTTCTTAAGGAAAACCCTCCTACTAGTTGATAGATTGAAACAAGGCACCTTGATCTTGGGAGGTGACTTTAATCTGGTTTGGGATCCGCTCCTTGATAAGAGAACCCCCTCCCAAAGGAAGGTGGACTCTTACACTATGTCTATGGCCCCCAGGTTTCAGCATTTGATAGCCCAATATTCTCTCTATGATGTGTGGCGGGCGTGTCATCCGGATTCGAGAGATTTTACTTACTTCTCGGTCTCCCATAGATCATATTCTAGACTTGATTAATTTTTTGTTAATTCATGGACCTTGAATTCTGTTGATAGATCAGATATACATCACTGTGTCTGGACTGATCATGATGCTGTAACTTTCCGGTTACAAGGCACTCAGGCCTCTAGTACGAGACCACCCTGGAAGTTTCCACGGTTTTTGTGGAAGGATACCTCTTTACTGCTGGAGGTGGAGGAGGATATCGCCAGGTTCCTGCAGGATAATCAAGAGAGACAAACTTCCCGTCAAATCAGATTTGCGGCCTTGAAAGCCTACTTAAGAGGCGTATGTATCTCTAAAGCAGCGAAATTACGCCGATTGGCTGGCGCTCCCTTGGGCAAATTACATTGTGACTTAAGATCAGCGGAAACTTTGAACAGAACAGCACCTTCCCAATTGCTCATGGCAGAGATACAGAGATTAAGGAGCCTCATTAAGGAACTAGAACTCCAGAGGGTCCAAAAAGCTCTCCCTACTTTTAAGCAGCTTTTATATCATAAAAGCAATAAGGCCGACTCACTCTTAGCCGGTAAACTTAAGAACCGAGTTGCTGCAGCAAGAATACCTTTCATTGTCCATGATGGCAAGAAAGTGTGTGCTCCTGTTGACATTGGGACAGCCTTCGCAATGTTTTATGATAAGCTATATAACATAGCCAAAAATGAACCTTCCAGCCCGGCCTCAGTTGAAGAGATCACTAATTTTCTTTGGGGACTATGTCTCCCGGTGCTCTCAGAAGAGGATGGGGAAACTCTCCTAGAACTGTTTAGTAACAGGGAAATTGCACTTCTTCTTTAAAATTTACAAAATAATAAGGCCCCAGGACCGGATGGCTTCCCAGGCTTCTTCTATAAGAGATTTGCGAAGTTACTGATCCCGGTCTTAGGGCCACTTTTTAATGAAATCAAAACGGATGGCCAAATACTAAAAGAGAACATTGAGGCGTCAATTGTCACTACACCTAAACCAAATAAAGATGTTACACTATGCAGTAGTTACCATCCAATTTCGTTAATTAATGTAGATACAAAGCTTTATTCTAAGCTCCTAGCTGATAGATTAGTTTATCTACTACCCATTCTTATACAGTCGGACCAGGTCGGCTTCACTAAAGGCCGCCAATGCCCCGACAATACGAGACGCTTAATTACGATATTCTCAGATGCCCTCAAAAGTGGAACCCCACTGGTAGCCCTGTCTATTGACGCCGAAAAGGCTTTTGACAAGGTCCGGTGGGAGTACATTTGGGAAGTCCTTAGAATGTTTAATTTTCCCCCACAAATTATCTTGGCCATCTGGGCTCTCTATACATACACCCATGCGCGAATTAGAGGTCCGGGGTTTTGTTCTACGAAAATAAATATTTCCAATGGCACTAGGCAAGGGTGTCCCCTCTCTCCCCTAATCTTCTCCCTGGTAATGGAACCTTTTGCCCAAGCAATTCGGCAATCAGATCAAATTGCCGGGGTTGCATACTCATCCCGTGAGGAGAGAATCGCCCTTTTTGCGGACGACGTGACCTTGCTACTGACTAATCCAGAATCCTCGATTCCGGAGGTCTTCGACCTCATTGAAAAGTTCAGTAAACTTAGCTACTATAAATCTAACATAGCTAAGACCTTACAAAGGCCTTTTTCTAAAGGCGGTATTGCATTTCCCAACATTTACCTCTATTACGAAGCGACAAGGCTCACACATGTCTCTGCATGGGGCCTGGAGGCTGACAGACCAGGCTGGTACCAATTAGAACAATTAGCCTTGCCTGATGGCTTAGATTTGCGTGACGCTATCTGGGTCCCTAAACATGCGAACCTCTCTGCTTGGGTCACAAATCCTATTGTCAGCCAGTCGTTGCACATCTGGCACGCCCTTAGCCATCGGTTGGGCGTTTCGCCCTATCCTTCCTCTATTCAGAGCCTGAAGAGGTTGCTGTGGAGTTCGCCGGAAATCCACTTTGATTTTTGGAAGAGTAAGAACATCACTAGGATCACGGATCTCTACCAGTCAGGGTCCCTCGTAACGGCCTCACAATTAGCCGGTCCCAGCGGTGAAAATCTGTTGTGGTTCAGATTTGAAAGCTATAGAGTGCTGAGTATTGTTAAGGCATGGGGCTTCCCAACAGCATCCTTACGGGAGAGGACAAGGTGGGAGATGAGGTGGTGTCAAGGTGGGTTGGGACTCAGGCCAATATCTTTTCACTATGCCACCCTTCTAAATGATTACATGCCCAGTCTACCGTGGCAAATACGAGCCTGGAGCCGAGAATTAAATTCAACTATCTCAGAACAAGACATCTCAAGTGCGATTACTCTCACAAAAAAGACCCTTCATTGTGTCACTGTTTTAGAAACATACATGAAGGTTGTGCTGAAATGGCATAGAGTTCCGGTACGATTAGCAGCGATGTATCCATCAACTACCAGGAAATGCTGGAGACAATGTGATCTAGAAGGTACTGACCTCCATATATGGTGGGCGTGTCCGAAGGTGGCTTCTTTGTGGAGTGAGGTTGAAATGTTGTTGGGTTCCATGCATTTGGATGTTCATTTGACTCCCAAGATTGCTTTGCTTCATATCCTCCCGAAGTCATTCTCCCAGAATGTCAAGAGGATTCTCTTCTATGTTTCAGCTGCTACCAAACTCTGTATAGCCTGAGCCTGGAAGCAGATGGATCCCCCAAACCTAGATGAGGTCTGCAAGGTGGTCAATCATTTCGCAAATATGGAAAAGTACGTTGCTGGAGAAACTAATACTCTAGACTCTTATTGAGAAACGTGGTCTGACTGCCTTGAACTTCTATAGATACGGTTCACATCCTTTCATTCATCACATTCATATATTGAGTATTAGGGCTGTATGCTCCCCCCACTTTTTTTTTTCTCTCTCTACCCTCCTTTTTCTTCCCCCCTTCCCTGCTACCCTAACCCCTTGTCTTCTAACCATTTGGTGTTGAGGGAGATATTTACATTTGTTTGATTTCAGTTTATTAAATTACCTGGAAAACCAATATATGGGTTCTACGGACCCATTTTTTTACTAGCTTCTAACAAACGCCCTGTTTCTTTTAAGACTGAAAAGTTTGCTATTTTCTTTCATGCTTGTAAGTTTTTTGAATATAACAGTACGTGAAATTTATGTGATCATCAAAATGTACTGTACCATTTGTACTTGTTGAATGTATCTTACACTGCAGTGTTGGGTAACTGCTATTGTACTGTGAATTTCTTTTCAATAAAAATGTTAAAATTAAAAAAAAAAAAAATTCATTTAACATTGTGCGTCATACTTGGCGCTGAATAATTTCATTATTTAAAACCCCATTCCAATATGCCTCTTGTCATTTTCTATGTCAGAGGGATATGCTGTTTGCATTTTTTCCCATTCCTGAAACTGCCATATAAGGAAATTGATCATTTTGCTTTATATGTTGTTTTTTCTCTTACATTTGCAAGATGTCTCAATCTGATCCTGTCTCAGAAACCACTGTTGGAACCCAGCTGCATGATAACAGTTCTACCAAAGCTAAGTGTATATGTTGTAAAATTGTGGATATTATATCTCCAGCTGTGGTATGTAATCGTTGTCATGATAAGCTTTTACATGCAGGGAATGTATCCATCAGTAATAGTACAATGCCTGTTGTTCCTTCAACATCTAATGTACATGATATCCCTGTAAATATAAAAGATGTTATTGCTGATGTGATTCAGAAGGCTTTGTCTGCTATCCCGCCTTCTAATTAACATAAATGGTATTTTAAACTTCTCATAAAGTTGATGAAATTTCAAATGACCGACAACATACTGAATTAGCCTCCTCTGATGAGGATCTATCAGATTCAGAAGATCCTACCCCAGATATTGACACTGACAAATCTACTTATTTATTTAAAATGCAGTATATTCATTCCTTGTTAAAAGAGGCCTTGATTACGTTGGATATTTAGGAAACTAGTCCTCTTAATACTAAAACTAGTTTATAAACCTCCTGTGGTTACTCCAGAGGTTTTTCCAGTTCCTGATGCTATTTCTGATATGATTTCTAAGGAATAGAATAGGCCTGGTACTTCTTTTATCCCTTCTTCAAGGTTTAAAAAAATGTATCCTTTGCCAGCAGTTAGATTGGAGTTTTGGGAAAAGATCCCCAAAGTTGATGGGGCTATTTCTACTCTTGCTAAACGAACTACTATTCCTATGGAAGATAGTACTTCCTTTAAGGACCCTTTAGATAAGAAATTTGAATCTTATCTAAGGAAAGCTTATTTATATTCTGGCTATCTTCTCAGGCCTGCGATTTCTATAGCTGATGTTGCACCTACATCAACTTTTTGGTTGGAAAGTTTAGCGCAACAGGAAATGGATCCTGATTTGTCTAGCATTGTTCGCTTGCTTCAACATGCTAATCATTTTATCTGTGATGCCATTTTTGATATCATCAAAATTGATATTAAATCTATGTATTTTGCTATTTTAGCTAGAAGAACTTTGTGGCTCAAATATTAGAATGCTGACATGGTATCTAAGTCTAGATTACTATCTTTTTCTTTCCAATGTAATAATTTATTTGGTTCTCAGTTGGATTCAATTATTTCAACTGTCACTGGGGGGAAGGGAGTTTTTTAGCCTCAGGATAAAAGACCTAAGGGTAAATCTAAAGCTTCTAACCGTTTTCGTTCCTTTCAACAAAATAAGGAACAGAAACCCAATCCTTCCCCCAAAGAATCTGGTTCCAATTGGAAACCTTCTTCAAGTTGGAGTAAATCCAAGCAGTTTACTAAACCAAAGCCAGCCCCCAAGTCTGCATGAAGGTGCGGCCCTCATTCCAGCTCAGATGGCAGTGGGCAGATTAAGATATTTCCAAAGCATTTGGGCAGATTCTGTCCAAAATCAATGGATTCAGAGTATTGTCTCTCAAGCGTACTGAATAGGATTCAGAGTAAGACCTCCTGTGAGAAGATTTTTTCTCCCATGCATCCCAGCAAATCCAGTAAAGGCTCAGGCTTTTCTGAAGTGTGTTTCAGACCTGGAGCTTTCAGGGGTAATCATACCAGTTCCGTTTCAGGGTCTGGGGTTTTATTCAAATCTGTTCATTGTCCCAAAGAAAGAAAATTCATTCAGGCCAGTTCTGGATCTGAAAATTTTGAATCATTTTGTAATAGTGCCAACTTTTAAAATGGTGACTATAAGGACTATTCTACCTTTTGTTCAGCAAAGGCATTATATGTCTACAATACACTTACAGGATGCATATCTTCATATTCCGATTCATCCAGACCACTATCAGTTTCTGAGATTCTCTTTTCTAGACAAGCATTACCAATTTGTCGCTCTTTCATTTAGCCTAGCGACAGCTCCAAGAATCTTTTCAAAGGTTCTTGGTGCCCTACTCTCTATAATCAGAGAACGGGGTATTGCGGTGTTTTCTTATTTGGACGATATCTTGGTACTAGCTCAGTCTTTACATTCTGCAGATTCTCACACAAATCAACTAGTGTTGTTTCTTAAAAGACATGGTTGGAGGATCAATTTACCAAAAAGTTCCTTGATTCCTCAGACAAGGGTCACCTTTTTAGGTTTCCAGATAGATTCAGTGTCCATGACTCTTTCTCTAACATACAAGAGATGGTTAAATTGGTTTCAGTTTGTCCGAAACTTCAGTGTCAATCATTCCCTTCAGTAGCTATGTGCATGGAAGTTTTAGGTCTCATGACTGTAGCATCGGACTTGATCCCCTTTGCTCGTTTTCATATGAGACCTCTCCAGCTTTGTATGCTGAATCAAAGGTGAAGGTATTATACAAAGATATCACAATTAATATCCTTAAATCCAAATGTTCGACTCTCTCTCACTTGGTGGTTAGATTGCCATCGTATAGTTCAAGGGGCTTCTTTTGTTCATCCAACCTGAACTGTGATCACAACAGATGCAAGTCTTTCAGGTTGGGGAGCTGTCTGGGGATCTCTGACAGCAGAAGGGGTTTGGAAATCTCAAAAGGCGAGGTTACCAAAAAATATTTTAGAACTCCATGCTATTTTCAGGTCTCTTCAGCTTTGGCCTCTGTTGAAGAGAGAACCATTCATTTGTTTTCAGACAGACAATATCACAACTGTGGCATATGTCAATCATCAGGGTGGGACTCATATTCCCCTAGCTATGAAAGAAGTATCTCGGATACTTTCTTTGGCGGAATCCAGCTCCTGTCTAATTTCTGCAGTACATAGCCCAGGTGTAGACAATTGGGAAGCAATCAGCAATCAGACTTTACATACGGGGGAGTGGTCGCTCCATCCAGATGTGTTTTCTCAGATTGTTCAGGTTTGGGGTTTTCTTGAAATAGATCTGATGGCTTCCCATCTAAACAAGAAACTTCCTAGGTACCTGTCCAGGTCCAGGGATCCCCATGTGGAGGCAGTGGGTGCATTAGCAGTTCCTTGGTGTTCTTCCAAGAGTGATTTCGTGTTTCTGGTAGCTCCAGCATGGCCTCACAGGTTTTGGTATGGAGATCTTGTCCGGATGTCCAGTTGCCAACCTTGGCCACTTCCTTTAAGACCAGACCTTTTATCTCAAGGTCGATTTTTCCATCAGGATCACAAATCATTAAATTTGAAGGTTCTTATGTTATTATGCTTTTCCACTTATATCCTTCATGAAGTGACTTTAGGGCAGGCAACAAATTGGATGGATATTCTGTATTTGGTGAGGTACTTTGTCTAATATTGTGTGTTATACATTTTATGCACTAATACAATTTAATTTGTTTGCACCAATCTCCAATTTGGGATTGCTGAATTAATTCACAAGTTATGATCTTTGACTCTAATCCTATACCCTATTAGTGTGTGCCTTATATACATTGATGCCATATGTACATTAATATACATGCACATTGTACCATATGTACAATAATAGAACAAGTCTGAACTGTCTGATATGCCGTTTGTCTTTCCTTGTCTTAGATCTTTTGACTCCAAAGCATCTTTATTATAATTTAACACGTTTGATCTTCATATGTGCACATTGTTAGCAGCACCATAGAATCAAAACAAATCAATTCAAAACAAACACTTTCTATCCAAAACATCTCAAAAAGTGTTTCATGTGACAAGGGAAGAGAGCTGAACATTGTTAGTGATGAAAGAAAATGTTATTTTCAACAACTCTTTTAAAAGTAAACATTACTCTCCACGAACTGGGTCTTTTTTTCCTATTATTATTATTATTATATTTTTTTTTATTTTTTTTTAAGTCCCCAAAAGATTGATCTTAATCTATAATGTATAAAAAAGTAAGCTATTTTCTCTTTATAAAAGCAAACATTAAGGAAAAATTAAAAGAAGCATCTGGTCTGTTTTCTTTATGATAATACTTTGCTATTAAAATGATTCTGTGCTGATATTATTTAGTACAATTTACTGTTTTGTTTCCTCATTAATTAATAATAACAGTTATGCTAAACACTGGTTTTTGGAACATATTAGCTAAGTGTTCTATTTCATTAGTTCATATTTTGTTGCTATTATTTTTCAACATTGTTAATTATTAAGATGTGTTCTAAATAAGTAATTAATGAGGGTATTTTTACAATTATCAGGAAATCAAAGTAGATTTTATGAGCAATAAACAGCAACATGCTTCATAAAAATGAACCCCCTTCTGCCTCAAGTTTACTGTAAATTATAACTAATGAGTGCTTTAATTCCCTACATGAAATGTTAGGTGTGTAGAGACTGCCTTAACCTTCCTCAGGTCTTACAGGAAATCCGTTGATATTGTTTCACTCTCTCCTTAAGCTTCCTTATGATGATATCTTACCTTAATTCCGTTCATGAAATCAAGAAACAGTTCACTTCAGTAACTGCCAGGTTGCAATATCATGTGAATGCTCACTTTTTTAAGTAAGGTTAAGAGTTAATTATGTCGTCTATCCTATTTTCCTCTCCCTTTCCCGGATTTCTTCTTGCTGATTTCATGCATGCAAATTTGGTTCATCAATGGTACCCAGGCTATCAAGTCTCTTTCCTAATTCCTAGTTGTCTTCATCCACACAAAGATAAAATTATTTTCACTTCATGTTAAAATCAGTATTTAGCTAAATTATTATTCATAATTGTCAACACTGTTTAGGGTTTAGTACATTCCTGGGACTATGTTAATAATTAATTAACAAAAGGAGAAAAATATCTTGAACTGTAATCAAAAGCTGATGCAATGTACACTTTTACCACCATTCACAAAGAGCTGGTGGACAATGTTCCTGGGCAAGCATCTGGTACAACATCAGCTTCCAGAATGTAACATTGCACAAGAACTTTCTTTTGAAACCTCAACTTCTGCTTTCACAAAACCAACCATGTGAGAGCCAGGCTTGTCAATCATCCTAGATAAATAAGTCAAGAATGTTTGACTACCACAATCTCTGAGGTTGCAGACATCTTAAAAAGCAGAGGTGTAATGACTCCATACAATACAAGGGCTCTGACATTGCATCAACAGCTTCATAAATGGAGCCCTAGAAGTTAAACATTTTCTATCTTAGAATGTAACAGGGAAATTATTGAAACAAAAGCATAGTGTATTATAATTTGGGAGATTAAAAATTATAAAAAAATTACAGTGAGCAAAAAAATATAAAAAGGAAAATAAAGTATATTTTATAAGGGAACATTTGAGTGTATTTCTTATGTTTTCTTAATATCAGATGTGGCTATTGAAACTAATTGTTATTAAAGAACCAATCTAAAAATGAGTAAGAAATAGATGTGGTTTGGTGGCTATTGTAGAAGGTGGGTTAGAGCAAAGTTTTTGTTGTGAAGTAGTGTCTAGATATCTTTAATTTTCTGATATAATAAATGCATGAAGATAAATTTGCTTTATTATCTTGTGAACAACTTTACATGGCAACTGAGGTTAAATGTCTTTAAAATAGTATTCCAATTTGTTAAGCTAGGATTATATTGAATATATATTGCTAATTATTGATTCTCCATGTTGGGATGCCACAAAATAGAAACTCAGAGTATAGCCCAAACAAGCTGCTGATAATCTGAGTATAAGAGTGTCAACTTTGCTTATAAACTTGGTCTACCAACATAGGTGAAACGGCTGCATGGATTGATGCAACTATTACGGTAATTACCTCAAATGGAGCACTAGGCTGGACTGTTAAATGTGGTTGGAGGTCTTCTTGCAAATCTGCTAAAACCCTCCCTTGTATACCCAGGTAGGCCAGTCTGGGGTAGACTGCTATGAACTTGTCTTCTTCACACATTGAGAACCTGAATGTACAAAATTAGAGGTGGACTCAATATCATTTAATCTGTCAAGGGAACAACATGATCAGTTTCAAGATGGTGTCTGTTGCCTGCTGTATTGTTGAATAAATTGAATGCCTTCTAAAATTAGCATTTTAGTCAGATAAGTAGGGAACTAGATGCAGATTGGGGGATTCTTCAAATTATTTTCCAGTTACCTCTGGAGAGATATGAAGGTTGCCTGCAATACTCCAAGATGGGTCAGTTGTGCCTTGCAAGATGGAATATGACAGTTACAACCAATATTTATTTGGAGCACTTGAATTTCAGCTACAACCTCCGTGAAATCTAGTTAGTGTTCCTCTGCTAGATCCTAGGAATATAGTGGACCTTGTTATCAGTTCCCATAGAGGTATTGTAAGCATTTCAGACCGATGCATACCTGCTCTTGCGAGAGTTTGTGGGATGTGTGTCAGAAGGGACATTGCTTAAAGGGACAGTCTACACCAGAATTTTTATTGTTTTAAAAGATAGATAATCCCTTTATTACCCATTTCCCAGTTTTGCATAACTAACACATTTATAATAATATACTTTTAACCTCTGTGATTATCTTGTATCTAAGCCTCTGCAAACTGCCCCTTTTTTCAGTACTTTTGACAGACTTGCTAGCCAATCAGTGCCTGCTCCCAGATAACTTCTCGTGCACGAGCACAGTGTTATCTATATGAAATACGTGAACTAACACCCTCTAGTGGTGAAAAACTGTTAAAATGCAATCTGAAAGAGGTGGGCTACAAGGTCTAAGAAATTAGCATATGAACCTCCTAGGTTAAGCTTTCAACTAAGAATACCAAGAGAACAAAGCAACATTGGTGATAAAAGTAAATTGGAAAATTGTTTAAAATTGCATGCTCTATCTGAATCATAAAAGTTTATTTTGGCCTAGACTGTCCCTTTAAGGACAAAAACTCAATATTTATCTTTCTGCACTCACCTGTTTTCTGTTTAGAATCTTTGCACCCTTTTGTATTCCAGAAGAGATAAAAGGTTCTGCTCTCTATACTGGGACACTATAGTAATCATTTCTGCTGGTACCACATGCCCAGTAGTTGCTGTGATTATAAAGAGAGAGTATTACACTTATATTGTAGTCATTCTTTTTCATACTGTAACTTCAAAAACCTTGAGACTTATATTTGTATATTTCACTTAGATAATGCCTAGCTACCTATAGATACTCTATATGCTATACTCTGAAGATATAAATTAAATATATTCATATTTAATATGTTTATTTGTATGTATATATATATATATATATATATATTTATTTACAGTATATGTGTATATACTATGTGTATCTATGTGCATTAATTTATGTGTATATATATCTATAAATTCCTGAAGTTAGCGCGTGTCAGATTTTCATGCACACTTACTTTCAACTTGTAGTAAGTAATAGAAGCCTCACAAACTTCTATTAATATAATGAAATTTTAAAAACTTTGACCCATATTTTACAAATTGTGCGGTACGGTGCGGTACAGCTATACCGCTGAAATATTGACCTTTGCACACGGAATATGCAGGTCTTCCGTATTACAAGTCGCTGCGGTACAGCTATACTGTAAGTTTTTTAGCCTTTACGCAACTCTCCATTCCGCACTCGAAAAATGTCTTTTGAGTGCTAGATTTTCATAGCGCCTGTATTATAGGTTGTGCAGTCCGGCCAGCTGCATTCCATGCCACTATATTAGACCAGTAGTTATGGATTTTGCGAAACAAAAATGTTTCACAAAACTCATAACTAAAATGTTACAAAGCACACTAACACCCATAAACGACACAATTAACCCCTAAACTGCCATCCCCGCTTCGCAAATAGTATAATAAACGTATTCACCCCTAAACCACCACCCACCCACATAACCAACATTAAATAAACCTATTAACCCCTAAACCGCCTTCCCCTTACATCGCTACTACTATAATAAACCTATTTAGCACTAAACCGCCAGCCCTCCATATCGCAACTACTATATTAAACCTATTAACCCCTAAACCGCTAGCCCCCACATTGCAAATACTATATTAAACCTATTAACCCCTAATCCACTGCCCACCCACATTGCCAACATTAAATAAGCCAATGAACCCCTAAACCGCTGCCCCTCCACATTGCCAACACTAAATAAACCTATTAACCCCAAAACCACCGGCCCCCCACATCGCAACTACTAACCTAAACCTATTAACCCCTAAACTGTCAGCCCCAACATCTAAAAAAACTAAATTAAACTATTAACCCCTAAACCTAAACTCACCTAACTTTAATATAACTATCTTAAAATAAATAAAAACTTGCCTGTGAAATACAAAAAAACATAAGAATAAACTATAAAAAAAAAAACTAAGTTAAAAAATTGAAAAATCCTAACACTACAAAAAAAACACTAAAAATTACGAAATATAAAATAAAAAATAACCTTACCAAATATAACAAACACTAAAATTACACAAAATAAATAAACACATAGGCCTAGATTTAGAGTTGGGCGGTAGCCATCAAAACCAGCGTTAGAGGCTCCTAACGCTGGTTTTTACCGCCCTCTGGTATTTGGAGTCAGTCATTAAAGGGTCTAACACTCACTTTCCAGCCGCGACTTTTCCATACCGCAGATCCCCTTACGTCAATTGCAATTGGGATCTTTCTAACTCCGGTATTTAGAGTTGTGGCTGAAGTGAGCGTTAGAAATCTAACGACAAAACTCCAGCCGCAGAAAAAAGTCAGTAGTTAAGAGCTTTCTGGGCTAATGCCGGTTTATAAAGCTCTTAACTACTGTGCTCTAAAGTACACTAACACCCATAAACTACCTATGTACCCCTAAACCGAGGTCCCCCACATCGTCGCCACTCTATTAAATTTTTTTAACCCCTAATCTGCCGACCGCCACCTACGTTATCCTTATGTACCCCTAATCTGCTTCCCCTAACACCGCCGACCCCTATATTATATTTACTATCCCCTAACCTGCCCCCCACAACGTCGCCGCCAGCTACCTACAATGATTAACCCCTAATCTGCCTACCGCAAAGCACCGCTACTTACGTTATCCTTATGTACCCCTAATCTGCTGCCCCTAACACCGCCGACCCCTATATTATATTTATTAGCCCCTAATCTGCCCCCCTCAACATCGCCTCCACCTGCCTACACTTATTAACCCCTAATCTGCCGAGCGGATCTCACCGCTACTATAATAAAGTTATTAACCCCTAATCCGCCTCACTCCCGCCTCAATAACCCTATAATAAATAGTATTAACCCCTAATCTGCCCTCCCTAACATCGCCGACACCTAACTTCAAGTATTAACCCCTAATCTGCTGACTGGAGCTCACCGCTATTCTAATAAATGTATTAACCCCTAAAGCTAAGTCTAACCCTAACACTAACACCCCCCTAAATTAAATATAATTTAAATCTAACGAAATAAATTAACTCTTATTAAATAAATTATTCCTATTTAAAGCTAAATACTTACCTGTAAAATAAATCCTAATATAGCTACAATATAAATTATATTTATATTATAGCTATTTTAGGATTTATATTTATTTTACAGGTAACTTTGTATTTATTTTAACCAGGTACAATAGCTATTAAATAGTTAAGAACTATTTAATAGCTAAAATAGTTAAAATAATTGCAAAATTACCTGTAAAATAAATCCTAAACTAAGTTACAATTAAACCTAACACTTCACTATCAATAAATTAATTAAATAAAATACCTACAATTACCTACAATTAAACCTAAAACTACACTATCAATACATTAACTAAAAATACAATATCTACAAATAAATACAATGAAATAAACTAACTAAAGAACAAAAAATAAAAAAGAACTAAGTTGCAAAAAATAAAAAAATATTTACAAACATCAGAAAAATATTACAACAATTTTAAACTAATTACACCTACTCTAAGCCTCCTAATAAAATAACAAAGACCCCCAAAATAAAAAAAATGCCCTACCCTATTCTAAATTACAAAAGTTCAAAGCTCTTTTACCTTACCAGCCCTGAACAGGGCCCTTTGCGGGGCATGCCCCAAAGAATTCAGCTCTTTTGCCTGTAAAAAAAACACATACAATACCCCCCCCCCCAACATTACAACCCACCACCCACATACCCCTAATCTTACCCAAACCCCCCTTAAATAAACCTAACACTAAGCCCCTGAAGATCTTCCTACCTTATCTTCACCATACCAGGTTCACCGATCGATCCAGAAGAGCTCCTCCGATGTCTTGATCCAAAACCAAGCGGGGGGCTGAAGAGGTCCATAGCGGCAGATTAGGGGTTAATAATAATATGCAGGGGTCAGCGATAGCGGGGACGGCAGATTAGGGGTTAATAAGTGTAATGCTATGGGTGTTTAGACTCGGGGTACATGTTAGGGTGTTAGGTGCAGACGTAGGAAGTGATTCCCCATAGAAAACAATGGGGCTGCGTTAGGAGCTGAACGCGGCTTTTTTGCAGGTGTTAGGTTTTTTTTCAGCTCAAACAGCCCCATTGTTTTCTATGGGGGAATCGTGCACGAGCACGTTTTTGAAGCTGGCCGCGTCCATAAGCACCGCTGGTATCGAGAGTTGAAGTTGCGTTAAATATGCTCTACGCTCCTTTTTTGGAGCCTAACGCAGCCATTCTGTGAACTCTCAATACCAGCGGTATTTAAAAGGTGCGGCCAGAAAAAAGCCAGTGTTAGCTACGCACCCCTTTGGCCGTAGAACTCTAAATCTAGGCGTAAGATTACAAAAAATAATAAATTAAATTATCCAAAAAAACTAAAATTAAACCTGATGTAATAGCCCTATAAAAAAAAGCCCCCAAAATAAAAACACCCCCTAAACTATCAATAAACTACCAATAGCCCTTTAAAGGAGCCTTTTGTTGAGCATTGCCCTAAGTTAGACAGCTCTTTAACCTACAAAAATGACAAATTCCCCCCTAAAAGTAACCCCCCCACCCAATCAACCCCCCAAAATAAGAAACATAAGTCTAAAAAAATCCTAAGCTACCCATTGCCCCTAAAGGGGCATTTGTATGGGCATTGCCCTTAAAAGGGCGTTTAGCTCTTTTACTGCCCATTAAAATAAAAAATCCCTAATCTAAAAAAAATCACAAAACCGCCCCAAAAAACCTAATCTAAGCCCCAAATAGTTACCCAAATAGTTACTCACCGAGAGAAGATCTTCTTCCAAGCAGTGAAAGTCTGATTTGAACATTCAATAGGATTTTAGCAGCTCTCATCCTATTGACTGATTTCAATTTTTCAGCCAATAGGAATGCAACGGTACCCCAATATAAAAGGAGTACCTTGCATTCAATCTTCAGTGTGCCGCATCGATCGCATGAAGAGGATGCTCCAAGCAGGATGGTTCCACAGGCGCTGGTCTTGTTCCGCCTTCGCCCTGGATGAAAATAGAAGAGGTCCACGTGCGGGATGAAGATGTCTCCACCTGGAAGAAGACCTTCACCGTCTAGAAGAAGACCTTCTCCCCCGGACTTCAGGAACAGTGAGTACCTATTTGGGGGTTAGATTTAGTTGTTGTTTTTTTATTTTTTTGGGGTGTTTTTTTTTTTAGATTAGGGCTTTTTTTATTTTAATGGGCAGTAAAAGAGCTGAATGCCCTTTTAAGGCAATGCCCATACAAAGGTAGTTTAAGGATTTTTTAGACTATGTTTTTTTATTTTGGTGGGTTGTTTGGGTGGGGGTTTTACCGTTAGAAGGGACTTTGTAATTTTTTTAAGTAAAAGAACTGTTTAACTTAGGGCAATGCCCTAAAAAAACACATTTAAGGGCTATTTGTAGTTTATTGTTAGTTTAGGGGGTGTTTTTATTTTGGGGTGGTTTTTTTGTTTTATAGGACTATTAGATTAAGTTTAATTTTTATTATTTTGGATAATTTTGTTTATTATATTTTGTAATCTTACTCTTTTTTTATTTTTTGTTATTTTGGTAATGTTAGGTTTTTTGTTATTTTTCATAATTTTAGTGTATTTTTTGTAATATAGTAATGTTAGGTTAATATATAGTTTAATCATAGTTTTTTTTTATTTCACAGGTGTTTATTTATTTTTAGATAGTTATATTGGAAATTTAATTTAAAGTATATGGGATAGTTAGGTTTAGGGGTTAAAGGGACACTGAACCCAAATGTTTTCTTTTGTGATTCAGATAGAGCATGACATTTTAAGCAACTTTCTAATTTACTCCTATTATCAAATTTTCTTCATTCTCTTGGTGTCTTTATTTGAAATGCAATAATGTAAGTTTAGATGCCGGCCCATTTTTGGTGAACAACCTGGGTTGTCCTTGCTGATTGGTGGTTAAATCAATCCACCAATAAGAAAGTGCTATCCAGAGTTCTGAACCCAAAAAAAAAACTTAGATGCATTCTTATTTTTTTTTAAAGATAGCAAGAGAATGAAGAAAATTTGATAATAGGAGTAAATTAGAAAGTTGCTTAAAATTGCATGCTCTATCTGAATGACAAAAGAAAAAAATTGGGTTCAGTGTCCCTTTAATAGTTGAATTTAGTGTTTCGCGATGTGGGGAGGCTGGCAGTTTAGGGGTTAATAAATTTATTATAGTAGTAGCGATGTGGGGGGTAGCAGTTTAGGGGTTAATAACTTTATTATAGTAGTAGCGATGTGGGGGCCCAGTGGTTTAGGGGTTAATAACTTTATTATAGTATTAGCGATGTAGGGGGGCCAGCGGTTTAAGGGTTAATAGGTTTATTTAGTGTCAGCGATGTAGGGGGTGGCAGTTTAGGGGTTAATAACTTTATTTAGTGTCGACGATGTCGGAGGGAGGCAGATTAGGGGTATTTAGACTAGGAGTTTATGTTAGGGTGTTAGGTTTTAACATAACTTTCTTTTCCCCATTGACATCAATGGGGAATGTGTTATAGCGATTGGCATTCCACAATCTCAGGTGTTTTCTTCTAACACTTTCTCTCCATTGATGTCTATGGGGTAAAACGTGCACAAGCATGTCAAGTTAGGAGTTAAAAGTGGCTGGTGTGTGGTGTTAAAAAACACAGCACTGAAAAGTGCCTTTCCATTTTGGTGCATGGGGAACTGTGTTCCCTGTAAATAAATATGTATATGCTTATATACATATATATTTATGTGGCAATACTGTCCCAGAGAGGAAAAGCCCAGTCCCGTAATGTTAACAACTGCCAGGGTGCTCAATCCATAAATATAGAGAATCCAATGCATGAAAAAGGCACTCGCTGGTCTTAAGATAAGTATAACTTAACGTTTATTTACAGAGATAAAAAGGCATAATGTTTCGGTGCCATTACAGCACCTTTGTCAAATGCCAGATATGGTTCATATGCATGAACCTAAAAACAAGACCTGAGAGTGCCTTTTTTCATGCATTGGATTCTATATATTTACGTATGTGTTAATATGTGTATATACCCCCTTCGCTGCGCAAGGTTCTCATGCCTTGTCTCACGGCATGAGAATGAGGCTCCCAATGGAGCCTATGGAAGCGCGCTCTTGTGAGCACTAAGCTTCCGTGTAATGCGAAAGCAAGGTCGCGTTCACATTGCACCTAACTTGTAATACCAGCGCACATTTTCAATCTAGCTCAAAATGTATTTTAACACCCTACAACATATTAACAAAATGTACTATAGCTTTCACTGTCATCAGTTTAGAATTAATATTTGTGACTAGTGATTATATTGATTAGAAGGTAAACCAGCCACATTGTTTGGAAGATGAGTTTTACTTTATAAACATATATAGTTGTAATAAATTAATTCAGTGCAATTATATAGGTAAATATTTCAAAGCTATCAGAAAATATATTTTTTCTTCTTCAAAATTACTGTAGAACATATTAATATTTTAAGCACATTTATGGAATATAGGTGCTGGGGGAAAGCAATATATTGTAAACAGAATGAGCCCTTTGTGCATACATTTTATTTGGTATTTTATGTGCATTAAATAGTGTTTGTGAAGAGGCCTTTGGAGGGCTAGAAAACATGACTTTCAATGCTGCAAGACAGAAACATATATCACATTTATCTGTCCAGTTATCGTCTAGGAAAACATGTTCTGCATTGATAATCAGATGAGTAATATAAAGAATAAAATGTTTCACTCCTGAGGAATGGGTTTGTTCATTTAGATATTGGGTTGCTAAGAGTTTATCTGATCTGTATGACTTTCCAAGGTAGTATGATGAGAACACACAGACATTTTAAGGGTAATTCAGTTAAATGTTTTTGCCATGCACAGGTATATAGTCCAAGCCTTCAGGCAAGTATTTGGTTACTAAAATTGATGGATCTATATAATAAAAAAATAGATCAGAAAAGAATATTGACTTTTATAATTTTTTTGAATTTTCTTCTTCGACTGCAATTATATGTCTTTTGCAATTTATCTTTAGAAAAAAATATTATTATTGTGGGGCATACTTCTTTATCCTCCCTGGAAAAAAGGCTGCAAACACCAATGTTAGTAATCAGAAGCTATTAATATATAGCAAAAAGTAGAATCTGCACTTATTTGTTTAATATTGTCTATCACTTCTGCCTGAGGACATTTTAACAATTGTATTTTTATAGATGGGGGAATATTGATGTAGGGCTTATTAGCCACCTCTATGCCAATGCACAATATAAAAAGATTAAACATAAATAATATACTCAACCAGCAAAAACTGAAATATTCAATCATATTTTAGTACAAATACACGGAAATTTGAAACAACAATAGAGCTGCTTCTATCTAGCAACTGTTAACACGGGTTTGCCCATATGTTGGGTGTTAAGGTTTTTTCCACTTTGCGCACTTCTTTTGAAGTCTATGGGGAAATAAATTAACCCGGTTGCAATATTTTTGTGCCCTTCTGGTTAGTGCTTGTGCGAAAACGTTTTGCTTTCGACGTGTAATATGGGCACTACCCAACACATGCAAGAATTTTACTTCTAGTGGAGTTAGCGCAGGAGCGATAAATTGTGCCCCACTTGTAATCTAGTCCATTGTCAGCTTGATATAGTATGACACAATGGCAAGAAGAGAGCTAGCGCTTCACTAGGGCTATTGCATCATTAAATATCACAGTTTAGATGAAAAGTCCCCATCCTACTTTTAGAACACAAATGGCTGACTCCTGGAGACCGCTTTAATTTTGTCAAACAAGACAAATTTAACCGGACAAACCAGACATGCAAGTATTTAACATTTACACACATTTACAGATCCCATTTGCAAATGCTTTTCCAAAGTTTTTTGGTAGCACTTAATGTTTTTTCATATACCTAGTGGTTCATGTTTGCTTGTAAGATATCACATACAGGACAGATAACACAACTATCTATGATAATAGCAGAAATTCCGGCTGGTGATATGAACCTTAATGGATTTTGTACATTATCTTGTCTGAACAATGAGACCCCTCAAAAGCATAAAAAGTGTACTTGTATGTACCTTACATACCTTTTCATAGGATTTTCATATTTGGCATCATGCCAGTTCATGGTATAAATGTCAAATAGAGGTGGTAATAACAAACACTTTAAGAGATTTCAAGAGTGCTTGATATAAGCATAAGGCTATCCTACAAACTATTTAAACTTACATTTTCTGCTACCAAAATCTATCGGCTAGATTACGAGTTTTGCGTTAGAGGCTATGCAGTGCTAACAAGCAGTTTTGTCTATCCGCTCACTTTCCTACAGCGCTGGTATTACGAGTTTTCAGAAACCCGTTGTTAAAAGACAAGAAGTGAGCATTGAGCAATATTTTGCTCATTACCGCACTCCAATACCAGCGCTGCTTAAGTCAGCGGTGAGCTGGTCGTACGTGCTCATGCACGATTTCCCCATAGGAATCAATGGGGAGAGCCGGCTGAAAAAAAGTCTAACACCTGCCAAAAAGCAGTGTAAAGCTCCCTAATGCAGCCCCATTGATTTCTATGGTGAAATAAAAGTTATGTCTACACCTAACACCCTAACATGAACCCTGAGTATAAACACCCCTAATCTTTCACTTATTAACCCTTAATCTGCTGCCCCCGACATCGCCGACACCTACATTATATTAGTAACCCCTAATCTGCCGCTCCGGACACCGCCGCCACCTACATTATAGTTATGAAACCCTAATCTGCTGCACCCAACATCGCCGACACCTACATTATATTTATTAACCCCTAATCTGCCACCCCCAATGTTGCCGCAACCTACCTACATTTATTAACCCCTAATCTGTCGCCCCCAATGTCGCCGCCACTATATTAAAGTTATTAACCCCTAAGTCTAACCCTAAACCTAAACCTAACACCAACTAACTTAAATACAATTTAAATAAATCTAAATAAATATTCCTATCATTAACTAAATTATTCCTATTTAAAGCTAAATACTTACCTATAAAATAAGGCCTAAGCTAGCTACAATATAACTAATAGTTACATTGTAGCTAGCTTATGGTTTATTTTTATTTTACAGGCAAGTTTGTATTTATTTTAACTAGGTAGAATAGTTATTAAATAGTTATTAACTATTTAATAACTACCTAGCTAAAATAAAGACAAATTTACATGTAAAATAAAACCTAACCTAAGTTACACTAACACCTAACACTACACTATAATTAAATAAATTAACTAAATTAAATACAATTACCTAAATTAAATTAGCTAAAATACAAAAAAATCCCACTAAATTACAGAAAATAATAAACAAATTACAGATATTTAAACTAATTACACCTAATCTAATAGCACTATTAAAATAAAAAAGCCCCCCCCCCAAAATAAAAAAACCCTAGCCTAAACTAAACTACCAATAGCCCTTAAAAGGGCCTTTTGCGGGGCATTGCCCCAAAGTAATCAAATACAAACTGTGACAAACCAAGGTTATCCAACCCTGCACCAGTCACTTATTTGGCACAGAAAGGGTTTTCAGCCCCCTTTTCTGTCACCTATAGGTCACCATCTAGCCACACCAGGCAAGCTTGTGATTCAGTTTAGTGGGTGCAAGAGTTAATTCGCACTCCCTTAATCTGTACTAGACGTAAGAGAAATGCCCAACACTCCCTTTTTAATGCCACCCACAATAAACTATAATTCCTATAGCTCAAATGCTGCAACCACTTAAAATTTATTAAAGGGAAAATCTTAAGGAAAACCCCAGACTTTACACATTAACTCTAGAAATACAATTTAGCAGAAAATAACCGAAAATTATACAGTTCTAATATTCCAGTCTCTTTCAGTAACGTGGTTCAATTATTAGACAAAGGCCAAACTTAATAAAGGAATTATTTATTATGCCAAAAATATTATGCACAATGCATTATTAATAAAAAGTTGTTACAAATAAAATTACACACGCAAACAGTATTTTAAAATAAAAAGGAGAAAAACAGAATTGAATACTTTCCTAGTCTTCAAGATTTGCGCCAGGGGAATGGCAGAAGAAGATGGCTCCTTACTCTGTACAGCAGCTCCCCTTGTAAGAATGACAATCTTATTGTTAAAAAATAAGATTCTTAAACCCTACTTTTCAGAGATAAGGTTGCTTAACCACACCCTCCTGGGCGGGCTAAGAAACTCCCCTGTCTTTACAACCTTCAATAGACTAATTTCTTGCCTGAATTTATACAACCCATTATCATTCCTGCTAGGTAAGAAATTTCTATATTAACATATTTAGAACCTCTTAGTTTTATTGGGAGAACCGGTTTGATATCAAATATGCCATAGGTTGTCATATTTACCTGCCTTTAGGTTATAACAGCTTTAACCCACATATGTACATAATATACCAATGTCCTGTCAGTGACCTGGTCAGTTTTTGTAATGAAGAGCCTGTTTTGCATCAGGCATTCTATTGACAGCTTAAGCCATAAACTGTATCCTGTGTATCTCTGTGACTAAGAGTTTCAGTGACTTTATGACCCAATGCATACACACTAACATTTGGTGGCTATTTAGGGGGTTCTGGCACTTCAAAGAAAATACAAACACAATTCTTCTTGAAAACAAATAACTGTTTTGAGTGCAAGCTACACAAAGTTAACTCCTTAGCAGCTGAATCCTGAGATATTTGTGACACAAACAACCCCCCAACAGTAAAACCCACCACCCACACAACCAACCCCCTAAATAAAAAACTATCTAAAAAAACCTAAGCTCCCCATTGCCCTGAAAAGGGCATCTGGATGGGCATTGTCCATAAAGGGCAGTTAGATCTTTTGCTGCCCAACCCCTAACTTAAAAATAAAACCCACCCAATATACGCTTAAAATAAAAACTAACACTAACCACCTAAAGATCGACTTACCAGGAGACGTCCTCATCCAAGCCGGGCTGAAGTCCTCAACGAAGCCGGGGGAAGTCTTCATCCAAGCCGTGCGAAGTGGTCCTCCAGACGGGCAGAAGTCTTCATCCAAGCCGGGCAGAAGTGGTCCTCCAGATGGGCAGAAGTCTTCATCCAGACCGCATCTTCTATCTTCACCCATCCAGCGCGGAGCGGGTCCATCTTCAAGACATCCGACGCGGAGCATCCTCTTCTGCCGATGACTAAAGCTGAATGAAGGTACCTTTAAGTGATGTCATCCAAGACGGCGTCTCTTAGATTCGGATTGGCTGATAGAATTATATCAGCCAATCAGAATTAAGGTAGAAAAAAATCCTATTGGCTGATCCAATCAGCCAATAGGATTGAGCTCACATTCTATTGGCTGTTCCAATCAGCCAATAGAATGTGAGCTCAATCCTATTGGCTGATTGGATCAGCCAATAGGATTGAACTTCCATCCTATTGGCTGATTGCATCAGCCAATAGGATTTTTTCTACCTTAATTCCAAATGGCTGATAGAATTCTATCAGCCAATTGGAATCTAAGGGACGCCATCTTGGATGACGTCACTTAATGGTACCTTCATTAAGCTTTAGTCATCAGCAGAAGAGGATGCTCCGCGTCGGTTGTCTTGAAGATGGACCCGCTCCGCGCCGGATGGATGAAGATAGAAGATGCCGTCTGGATGAAGACTTCTGCCCGTCTGGAGGACCACTTCACCCGACTTGGATGAAGACTTTTCCTGGCTTCGTTAAGGACTTCGGCCCAGCTTGGATGAAGACGTTTCCCGGTAAGTCGATCTTCAGGGGGCTAGTGTTAGGTTTTTTTAAGGGTGTATTGGGTGGGTTTTATTTTTAGGTTAGGGTAAGGGCGGCAAAAGAGCTAACTGCCCTTTTAAGGGCAATGCCTATCCAAATGCCCTTTTCAGGGCAATGGGGAGGTTAGGTTTTTTTAGATAGTATTTTATTTGGGTGGTTGGTTGTGTGGGTGGTGGGTTTTACTGTTGGGGGGTTGTTTGTATTTTTTTTTTACAGGTAAAAGAGCTGATTACTTTGGGGCAATGTCCCACAAAAGGCCCTTTTAGGGGCTATTGGTAGTTTAGTTAAGGCTAGGGGTTTTTTTATTTTGGGGGGTGCTTTTTTTATTTTAATAGGGCTATTAGATTAGGTTGGTGTAATTAGTTTAAATATCTGTAATGTGTTTATTATTTTCTGTAATTTAGTGGGGGGGGGGTTGTACTTTAGCTAATTCAATTTAATTTAGATAATTGTATTTCATTTAGTTAATTTATTTAATTATAGTGTAGTGTTAGGTGTTAGTGTTAGGTTTTATTTTACATGTAAATTTGTGTTTATTTTAGCTAGGTAGTTATTAAATAGTTAATAACTATTTAATAACTATTCTACCTAGTTAAAATAAATACAAACTTGCCTGTAAAATAAAAATAAACCCTAAGATACAGTGGGACAAAAACGTATTTAGTCAGCCACCAATTGTGCAAGTTCTCCCACTTAAGAAGATGAGAGAGGTCTGTAATTTTCATCATAGGTATACCTCAACTATGAGAGACAAAATGTGGAAACAAATCCAGACAATCACATTGTCTGATTTGGAAAGAATTTATGTGCATATTATGGTGAAAAATAAGTATTTGGTCACCTACAAACAAGCAAGATTTCTGGCTCTCACAGACCTGTATCTTCTTCTTTAAGAGGCTCCTCTGTCCTCCACTCATTACCTGTATTAATGGCACCTGTTTGAACTTTTTATCAGTATAAAAGACACCTGTCCACAACCTCAAACAGTCACACTCCAAACTCCACTATGGTGAAGACCAAAGAGCTGTTGAAGGACACCAGAAACAAAATTGTAGACCTGCACCAGGCTGGGAAGACTGAATCTACAATAGGCAAGCAGCTTGGTGTGAAGAAATCAACTGTGGAAGCAATAATTAGAAAATGGAAGACATACAAGACCACTGATAATCTCCCTCGATCTGGGGCTCCACACAAGATCTCACCCCGTGGGATCAAAATGATCACAAGAATGGAGAGCAAACATCCCAGAACCACATGGGGGGACCTAGTGAATGACCTGCAGAGAGCTGGGACCAACATAACACAGACTACCATCAGTAACACACTACGCCGCCAGGGACTCAGATCCTGCAGTGCCAGACATGTCCCCCTGCTTAAGCAAGTACATGTCCAGGCCCATCTGAAGTATGCTAGAGAGCATTTGGATGATCCAGAAGCAGATTGGGAGAATGTCATATGGTCAGATGAAACCAAAGTAGAACTGTTTGGTAGAAACACAACTCGTCGTGTTTGGAGGAGAGAGAATGCTGAGTTGCAACCAAAGAACACCATACCTACTGTGAAGCATGGGGGTGGCAATATCTTGCTTTGGGGCTGTTTCTCTGCAAAGATTTTTTTAAATTCATACCCTTGAAAAAGTCCGGCCGAGACACGGACAAAACGCGTATGGTTTGTGGGATACTTTATCAAACATTATTGACAGCCAGCAGTTTGTGAGGCATTGTGCCTGAAGGGGGACACTCCGGAATCATTGCCATTACCAGTGACGTCAGACGCCGGTTCCTTGTGAATCGGTGAGGTGTGAACTCAGATGCTTGGTGTATCGAGTGAGGCTCAGACTGTCACCGCTGTTGATCGTGTTGTGACTGAAGACTTTTCAAGCTTACTTAAGTGTAAGTTGCTATGTGTTTTAATTGTACTTGATTCTAATAAAATTGTTTTATTGCGCTTCTCCTACTTCTCCTTTGTAGTTTCTCTGCAAAGGGAACCGGACAACTGATCCGTGTACATGAAAGAATGAATGAGGCCATGTATCGTGAGATTTTGAGTGCAAACCTCCTTCCATCAGCAAGGGCATTTAAGATGAAACCTGGCTGGGTCTTTCAGCATGACAATGATCCCAAACACATTGCCCGGGCAATGAAGGAGTGGCTTTGTAAGAAGCATTTCAAGGTCCTGGAGTGGCCTAGCCAGTCTCCAGATCTCAACCTCATAGAAAACCTTTGGAGGGAGTTGAAAGTCCATATTGCCCAGCGACAGCCCCAAAACATCACTGCTCTAGAGGAGATCTGCATGCAGGAATGGGCCAACATACCAGCAACAGTGTGTGACAACCTTGTGAAGACTTACAGAAAATGTTTGACTTCTGCCATTGCCAACAAAGTATTGAGATGAATTTTTGATATTGACCAAATACTTATTTTCCACCATAATATGCAAATAAATTATTTCCAAATCAGACAATGCGATTGTCTGGATTTTTTCCACATTTTGTCTCTCATAGTTGAGGTATACCTATGATGAAAATGACAGGCCTCTCTCATCTTCTTAAGTGGGAGAACTTGCACAATTGGTGGCTGACTAAATACTTTTTTGCCTCACTGTGGCAGATTAGGGGTTAAAAAGTGTAGATAGGTTGCGGCGACATTGGGGGCAGCAGATCAGGGGTTAATAAATATAATGTAGGTGTCGGTGATGTTGGGGGCAGCAGATTAGGGGTTCATAAATATAATGTAGGTGGCGGCGGTGTCCGGAGCAGCAGATTAGGGGTTAAAAATTTTATTATAATATTTGCGATGCAGAAGGGCCTCGGTTTAGGGGTTAATAGGTAGTTTATGGGTGTTAGTGTACTTTTTAGCACTTTAGTTATGAGTTTTAAGTTACGGCGTTGTACCATAAAACTCTTAACTACTGACTTTAGAATGCATTACGGATCTTGACAGGGTAGGGTGTACTGCTCACTTTTTGGCCTCCTAGGACAGACTCATAATACCAGTTCTATGGAAGTCCCATAGAAAAAAGACTTTACAAAGTTTACGTAAGTCGTTTTGCGGTAAGGCCAAAGAAGTGTGCGGTGACCCTAAATCTTCAAGACTCGTAACAGCAACAGGTGTAAAAAAACAGCGTTAGGACCCCTTAACGCTGCTTTTTTACCTTAACACACAACTCGTAATCTAGCCATATGTTTCCATGTTGTTAAGTTACATTTTAGAAAAAAAGTGACAACCCATTTATCACTAGCTTTTCAAGTGCCTCAAGTGAATCAATTAATATCTTACATGGGATATTCTAATTCACTAGAAAAGAAAAAAAAACATTTAAAGCAGATTTTCTAATATTTCTCATTCAATAGATTGAAAAACCATTTAGCAGACATATTGTGATTGCTTACATTTTTTTTCCAAACATTAAAGTTTTAGAAAAGCTCATTTACAAATAAACAAAATAATTTCCTGATTTAATATAAACTTAATAAAGTAAAATATGTTTTATAAAGTTTGAAGAGAAAATGCAAGAATATGTTTGTTCAATAATAATTGTGCCAAAGTGTTTAGGAATTAAAATTTAAGTAAAAAAAACTAGTCAAAAGACTAATTGCATGTATGTCATGAACTAATATACTGAACAAAAATGCAATTAATCTTGTTAAGCACTAGCTATTAACATTTCAATATTAAGACATGTTTTGCTTTCATCTTAGCCATGTATATTTTGCTTTCTTTATAAACTTTGAAAAACCCTGTCAAATCACTTTGAAATTTAATTTCATATATAATTTTGTTTTTCATAAAAATTGTTTTGGATTGGAAAGGCTTTGAAAAAGTAGTAATGAGTTAAAAAAACATTTTTTAAAAAATCACCAAAGCTTGTATAAAATGTTTTCACAGAACTTTGAAACTTTCAATTTTAATTGGAAGCTTTCGGCTAGGTTACGAGTTTTTTGTTTTGAGTAAGTTGTGCGGTGCTAACGAGCAGTTTTCTCTCACCACTCACATACCTGCAGCGCTGGTACTATGGGTTTTTACAAACCCGGCGTTAAAAGGCAAAAAGTTAGAGTTGAGCAAAATTGTGCTCCTTACCGCACTCCAACACCAGCGTTGTACGTGCTCGTGCACAATTTCCCCATAGGAATCAACGGGGAGAGCCGGCTAAGAAAAAGTCTAACACCTGCAAAAAAGCAGCGTAAAACTTAGTAACGCAGCCCCATTGATTCCTATGGGGAAATAAAATGTATATCTACACCTAACACCCTAACATGAACCCCAAGTCTAAACACCCCTAATCTTCCACTTATTAACCCCTAATCTGCCACCCCGACATCACAGACACCTGCATTATATTTAATAACCCCTAATCTGCCGCTCCCGCCATCACCGCCACATACATTATAGTTATGAACCCCTAATCTGCTGCCCTCAACATTGCCGACACCTACATTATATTTATTAACCCCTAATCTGCCGCCATCATTGTCGCCGCAACCTACCTACACTTATTAACCCCTAATCTGCTGCCCCCAACGTCGCCACCACTATAATAAACATATTAACCTCTAAACCGCCGCCTTGCAAACATTAGTTAAATATTATTAACCCCTAATCTGCTGTCCCTAACATTGCCCCCACCTACCTACATTTATTAACCCCTAATCTGCCGCCCCCAACATCGCCGCCAATATATTAAATTTATTAACCCCTAAACCTAAGTCTAACAGTAACCATAACACCCCCTAACTTAAATATAATTTAAATAAATCTAAATAAAAATTCCTATCATTAACTAAATTATTCCTATTTTAAACTAAATACTTACCTATAAAATAAACCCTAAGCTAGCTACAATATAACTAACTAGTCCTAAAGCCCGTTCAAACGGGCCATTTTTTGCAGTACAGCGGTCCCACCCCTTGCGCTCTCTCCCTCCCCCTCTCTTTTGCTCTCTCTCTCCCCCCTCTCTTTTGCTCTCTCTCTCCTCCTCTCTTTTGAGCTCTCTCTCTCTCTCCCTCTCTTTTGAGCTCTCTCCCCCTCTCTTTTGCGCTCTCTCTCTCTCTCCCCCCTCTCTTTTGCGCTCTCTCTCACCCCCCTCTCTTTTGCGCTCTCTCTCACCCCTCTCTTCTCTCTCTCTCCCCCCTCCTCTCTCTCTCCCCCCCTCCTCTCTCTCTCCCCCTCCTCTCTCTCTCCCTCCTCTCTCTCTCCCTCCCTCCTCTCTCTCTCCCCCCTCCTCTCTCTCCCCCCCTCCTCTCTCTCCCCCCTCTCTCTCCCCCTCTCCTCTCTCTCTCCCCTCTCTCTTTTGTGCTCTCTCCCCCCCTCTTTTCCTCTCTTTCATGCTCTCTCTCTCCTCCTCTTTTTTTTGCGCTCTCTCTCTTTTGCACTCTATCTCCCCCCTCTCTTTTGTGCTCTCTCTCTCCCCCTCTCTTTTGCTCTCTCTCCCCATCTCCTCTCTCCCCTCCTCTCTCTCTCTCTCTCTCTCTCCCCCCTCTTCTCTCCCCCCCCCCCCCCTCTCTCTTCCCTCCTCTCTCTCTCTCTCCCCCTCTCCGCTCTCCCCCCTCTCTCTCCCCTCCTCTCTGTCTCTCAGGCTACCCTCTCTATCTCGCAACGCCCCCTTCACATCCGACCACGCCCCTTTTACAGACATTACTGTCTGGCCACGCCCCTTCATGTTGGCCATGCCCCGCTCACGCCCGGTCACACCCACTTCTGCCACAGATGAGAACAGCTAGGGAGTAGGACTCAAAGGCCAGGTGTGTTTGTCCTCATGCTGTATCTACTGCGCATGACAGCTTCGGACAAACACACTTGGCCTTTTATATAATAAAATAGTTACATTGTAGCTAGCTTTGGGTTTATTTTTATTTTACAGGCGAGTTTGTATTTATTTTAACTAGGTAGAATAGTTATTAAATAGTTATTAACTATTTAATAACTTCCTAGCTAAAATAAATACAAAAGTACCTGTAAAATAAAACCTAACCTAAGTTACACTAACACCTAACACTACACTATAATTAAATAAATTAACTAAATTAACAACAATTAAATAAATTAAATTAAATTAGCTAAAGTACAAAAAACCCACTAAATTACAGAAAATAAAAAACAAATTACAGATTTTTAAACTAATTACACCTAATCTAATAGCCCTATCAAAATAAAAAAAGCCCTAGCCTAAACTAAACTACCAATAGCCCTTAAAAGGGCCTTTTGTGGGGCATTGCCCCAAAGTAATCAGCTCTTTTACCTGTAAAAAAATACAAACAACCCCCCAACAGTAAAACCCACCACCCACACAACCAACCCCCCAAATAAAATACTATCTAAAAAAGCTCCCCATTGCCCTAAATAATTTAATTTATTTAATTGTTGTTAATTTAGTTAATTTATTTAATTATAGTGTAGTGTTTGGCATTAGTGTAACTTAGGTTAGGTTTTATTTTACAGGTACTTTTGTATTTATTTTAACTAGGTAGTTATTAAATAGTTAATAACTAATTACTACTCTACCTAGTTAAAATAAATACAAACTTGCCTGTAAAATAAAAATAAACCCTAAGCTAGCTACAATGTAACTATTAGTTATACTATTGTAGCTAGCTTAGGGTTTATTTTATAGGTAAGTATTTAGTTTTAAATAGGAATAATTTAGTTAATGATAGGAATTTTTATTTAGATTTATTTAAATTATATTTAAGTTAGGGGGTGTTAGGGTTAGTGTTAGACTTAGGTTTATGGGTTAATACATTTAGTATAGTGGCGGCTACGTTGGGGGCAGCAGATTAGGGGTTAATAAATGTAGGTAGGTGGCGGCGATGTTAGGGATGGCAGATTATGGGTTAATAATATATAACTAATGTTTGCGAGGCGGGAGTGCGGCGGTTTAGGGGTTGATATGTTTATTATAGTGGCGGCGACATTGGGGGTGGCAGATTAGGGGTTAATAAGTGTAGGTAGGTTGCAGCGACATTGGGGATGGCAGATTAGGGGTTCATAAATATAATGTAGGTGGCGGCGGTGTTCGGGGCAGCAGATTAGGGGTTAAAATTTAATTTTAGTGTTTGCGATGTGGGAGGGCCTCGGTTTAGGGGTTAATAGGTAGTTTATGGGTGTTACTCTACTTTTTAGCACTTTAGTTATGAGTTTTATGTTATGGCGTTGTAGCATAAAACTCTTAACTACTGACTTTTAAATGCGTTAGGACTCTTGACAGGGTAGGGTGTACCGCTCACTTTTTGGCCTCCCAGGACAGACTCGTTATACCTTCTCTATGGAAGTCCCATAGAAAAAAGACTTTATGAAGTTTACATTAGTCGTTTTGCTGTAAGGCCAAAGAAGTGTGCGGTACACCTATACCTGCAAGACTCATAATCTAGCCGATTGTTTTTTTCACATATTCTGTTAATTTTCCCCATATTATGCATTTTTTTTTAAATGTTTGTTATTTTTTAATCAAAAACATTATTGTGTGTTTTCAACTAGATGAACCACTAATTATGTGCTTTTTAGATATATTAGAATCAACTTTGCAATTATGAAGTAAATGTTTACTTAGACAAATCTCTTATGACCCATTTCTTAAAGGGACATGAAACACAAAAAAATTTCATTCATGACTCAGATAAAGCATGTAATTTTAATCAACTTTCCATTATACTTCTGTTTTCAAAATTTGTTCCCTTGGTATCTTTTGTTTAAAAGCAGGAAAGTAAACTCAGGAGTGTGCATGTGTTGTAAGCACAATATGGAAGTAGTTTTGCAATAATGTTATACATTTGCAAGGACACTAGACAGCATCACTTTTTCCTGTCATGTACTGCTCCAGAAATGTGCACGCTACCTTTCAAGCTATCTCTTCAACAAGATGGCTGCCCCTTGTACAAGATGGCTGCCCCTTGAGTGAGCTCCAGACTCCCTCTTGGGCAAATTGCATTTTAAGCCGAAATCTGGGCTTTTTTTTACCAATAATAACAGCTGGGAATTTAGGGTGGACACAGCCGTGAGTTGTTTAAACTTGTCTGCCCTGAAGGGAACACTGTTTTTGCTGCCAGATCTATGCGAGCATGGGACACGCCACACAGGTAAGCCCCCTGCCACTTCTGTGCTTCTACTAACAGCGAATGCTGCTATGCATCAAACCCGGCTAAACAGAAGACACCATATAATCAAACCATCCAAGGTGATGACGGCCATCTGAATGAAAAGTTGTTTACCACCTCTGATATAAGGTATGTGCTGACACACGATAAGACACAACATACATTGAACTTGTTATTGCTGCATTATGCTACTTAACACCACACAGTGAAATCCTCATGCTATCCCATGTAATATACAATGAATATGAGCTATTTATAAGCAACAAATAAATGGTTGAATGCCTTAAATCATGCTACTCAGATATTAACATCTAACGACAAACACGCCCCAAAAATCCTATATAGACCACACGCTTGAAGTCTTGCTTCATAGTAGATATGGTTCAGTTTCTCCTGTGTCAAAAAAAGAACATTTTAGGTAAAGATGTTAACGCTGTCACAGCATACTGGTGTCAGCACCCTTTAAAGCATTGACCTCAGATCCCAGTGCATTAAACCACCCACTGTATTGTGGATTGGCATACAATAACATTGCTTTTAAAGTAACCCTAAAGGGACATTTGTTTCATATTTCTCATCTAGATGTAAGGATAAGAACACCTCATTGCTTCGATTTACAACTACCACTCATATAGAAACTAGCTGAATGACAGGCATTCTGACTTATACAACACCACATTTCTCTTTCAATATGTCTCATAAAAAAAGCAAATACAACTTATAAGTCAGCCAAGAGACAGGCAGCTACAACACCTTCTGTAAACAATTTTTTTAAAAGTCTAGACCCCACTACAACTCCAGTATCACCCTCTAGACCCTCTTCACCTTCATCAGAGTCAGATTCTGAATACTCTTACAGTGCAATCTCAATTTCTAAAGCCCTCTTGGACTTGCCATCCAAAAAAGACTTCTTCCATTAATACAGTGCATCTGTGAGAATATTTCTGAAATTAAAAAATAACTCACAGACATGGAACAGAGTGTGGAAAAACTAGAAAATGACTCTGAAATTTATAGCTCCACTGAACAATTTCTGTACTTGCTTAATTCAACAAGATGATATTATTACTACAGAATCGATGACCTAGAAAACAGAAACTGCTGCCACAACATCCGCATAAGAGGTATCCCAGAAACAGTTACTGCCTCTGACTTAGAACCTTATCTACAGTGATTATTTGTATTCTTAACAGATGAAGATGAAAACACAACTATCACTCTGGACCGAGGGCACCGGGTTCTCAAGGCCATGCCACCAGAAAGACAGGAACCTAGAGATGTGATTGTCAAGATCACAAGCTTCACAGTTAAGGAGGAATTGATGAAGAAATCAAGAAAAAACAACTGATAAAATTCAGATCAGATGGCTTACAATTTTTTGAAGATCTTTCTCCTAGAACTCAAAAGAGGAGAGATTTACGTCCCCTCACTATTAATCTACACCAACATAACATACCATACAGATAGGGACATCCCTTCAACCTACACAGCCTTTGGAAGGGCAGACAAATTACCTGCCATTCCACCACAGGAATCGAACCCACTTGTAAAGAACTGGAAATAACATCAACCCACCATCAGCCTCTACTGAAGAGACACATACTTCCTTCTCTTCCCTAAAGTTCAGACTGGCAAAAAACATCCTCAAAAAGACTTCATAAGATGGTTTCAAAGATGAACATTCCACCACCTGAGGAATGGTGAACTGTCCCATTCTGAATCTCTGCTTGTAGCCTTTTTCAAAAAGATGTTCAATTTGTTATTAAGTTTTCTCTTTCTTACAGGCTTTTAGGCATAGCTGTTTATGCTATCTATATTCAGAAGATTTCAACCATTACCATGACTCATTATGCCTAGACTATAATCCTATGCCCAAGGGGGAAGTTTATCTCCTATTCTTGATTCTACATGTATTCTTTGTTCAAAATTAGTTCTGAAATGTTTTTGTTAATTACTGTTTTTATTTTACAGCCTAAGGTTTATCAACTCTCTCACACTTTACACACACACATAATCACACAAAATGTAAAGGGTTTGAATTGTCCCAATAAGAGAGCTATGGCTCTACAGGACCTCTATAGATGGGGGGGGGGGGAATTATTTGCCTACAAGAAACTCACTTTAAGGCCAATAAAATACCAAAATACTTCACCGTGCATTACCCCAAAATTTTCACAGCACAAACCCCCAAAAATAATAATAATGGGGTCAGCATTTTTATACATATATATTTTTCCTTCAATCTGTTACAGGTTGATAATGACAAGGAGGGAAGATACTTGGGTATCACAGGCCTTATGTTTGGCAAACCATTTACACTAATAAATCTATATGTGCCTAATACAAAACAAGACCACTTTATTAATCAATCCTCCACTAAAATACTCAATCTCACCAAGGGTCCCCTGATAGTGGCAGAAGACATAAATATCCCATTAGTCCCCAATGTTGATTACTCCAATCCTAATGTTCACACAGCTAAAAAAAAACTCTCCAATCTACAGGTATATGGAAAAATCTAAAAACTCTCACACTTCATTATGCCTGGATATATACCCACCCCTATACTAGAGATTTTACTTTTTTCTCTCATCCGCACAAGAGTTATTCATGGCTAGACTATATCCTTGTGGACCACATAGCTCTTTCTCAAGTCAAACAAACCAACATTAGTCATACAATTTGGAGATCATTCTATGGTTGAATGTGGACTACACTGGCCGTCAATCCCGACTAAATCCTTTTTTTGGAGACTGGATGAGTCATTATTATTATATCCAGTGACACTAGAGAAATTAACAAATCACTTAAATACTTATTTTACAATAAACAATACACCTGACTCGAGGCTAGAAATTTTATGGGAGGCTCTTAAAGCCTATATTAATGGGGAGCTTATTAAATGTATATAAGAGCCCACAAACGTAAATTAGATATTTTAAGTTACACCTTTTTGGCCCAGGATGAAACCCCATGATGCCTCCCTTCAGGATCAATTAAAAACCAAACATGATAAATTAAATAAATTCCTCCAAATCTAAACCAAAAGAAAACAACTATTTGTGCAACAAAAATTTTATGGAAAGTTGCTGGCAAGAACCCTCATAAAACAAAATTTGACTTGTCCACTCACTAACATCCAGCAATGGCAAACTGATAGAAGATACAAAAAGTATAGCTGAACTATTTAAATCATTCTATCTTAAATTATAATATTTATATCCAAAACAACCCACAGAGGCCCACTGGAACACCTGCAAGGCTTACTTAAATAATATATCTATACCTCAAATACCTCTGGAAACAATGCACACTCTAGAATCCCCAATCTCCAAAAAAGAAATTGCAGATGCTATCACCGATCTGAAACCTAGTAAAGCACCAGGTCCTGATGACATTTTTACCAAATATTTCAAAACTTTCTCAACCCATTTGGTTCCTCACCTTACAGCACTATTCAGCCACATCTCACACAACAATCCATTCCCGGACACCATGCCCCAAACACACATATCAGGTCTCCCAAAACCAGGCAAACTTCCAAATACCACTGCCAACTTCAGACTAATCTCACTATTAAACTTAGTCTTAAAACTCTATGCCAAGTTCTTCTTCGCTGGGATGAAGATCTTTTGCCCGACTTCAGCAACTGTGAGCACCGATTTTGGGGTTACTGTTAGTTTTTTTTTTTGGGGGGGGGTTTTAGATTAAGTTTTTATTTTTATTTTATTGGGCCGAAAAAGAACTGAAATGCCCTTTTAAGGGCAGTACAAGAGCTGAATGCCCATACAAATGCCCTTTTCTGGGCAATGGGGTGATTTGTGTTTTTCATTTTTTGGGTTTGGGGGCATTGGGGTTTGTAATCTTAGGGGTTGTTTGTTTTAATTTTTTACAAAAGAGCTTTTAACTTTAGGGCAATACCTTACAAAATGCCCTTTTAAGGGCTATTGGTAGTTTATTATAGATTATTTTTTTTTTTTTTTTTTTTTTTTAAACGGGGTATTAGAATAGGAATAATTTTTATTATTTTGGATAATTTTGTTTCTTATTTTTTGTAATGGTAGTTTTTTATATTTTGTAATTTTAATGTTTATTGTTTGTAATTTTAGTGTTTATTTTTTTGTAATTGTAGTTTTCATTTATTTTGTAATGTTATTTTTTTTTATTTTTAGTAATGTTAGATTTATTAGTTTAAGCTTAGGTTTTATTTTTATTTCACAGGTAAGTTTGTATTTATTTTTAAATAGGTAGTTAGTAAATAGTTATATTGTAACTAGCTTAGGTTTTATTTTTATTTCACAGGTAAGTTTGTATTTATTTTAAAATAGGTAGTTAGTAAATAATTGTAACTTTAATTTAGGTCTATTTTAATTATGTTGAAGTTAGGGTGTTAGGTTTAGTGGTTAAAATAGTTTAAATTATGCAGTTGCAATGTGGGGGGAGGCTGTTTAGGGGTTAATGGGTTTTGTTAATTTCTTAGTGTTGGCGATGTGGGTGCATGGCGGTTTTGAGGTTAATAGGTTTAGTTAGGGTTGGCGATGTTGGCAAACAGTGGTTTAGGGGTTAATAGCTTTATTTAGTGTTGGCGATGTCCGGGAATGGCGGTTTAGAAGTTAATAGGTTTAGTTAGTGTTTTTTATGTCGGGGAATGGCGGTTTAAGGGTTAATAGCTTTATTTAGTTATTTAGTTAGTGTCGGTGATGTCGGGGAACGGCGTTTTAGCAGTTATTAGGTTTAGTAAGTGTCGGCGATGTCAAGGAACGGCGGTTTAGAGGTTAATAGGTTTAGTTTGTGTCTGCAATGTTTGGGAACTGTGGTTTCAAAGTTAATAGGTTAACTTAGTGTCGGCGATGTCTGGGAATGATGGTTTAGGGGTTAATAGCTTTATTTAGTGTTTTAGTTAGTGATGGCGATGTCGGAGAACTGCGGTTTAGAATAAAACAATGAAAAATTCCAAATATGAATAAAGAATGGATCCAAAATTTCGGAAACTGATTTATTAATTTCTGGAATTTTAGTTATGGTGCAGATTCGGAAATTAAAATTCATTTGAATCTCTGAATCGGCCAAAATTTGTCCGAAAATTAAATTCAGCTGAAATGAATTGCACATGTCTATTAGCAATTATGCCATGTCAGAATCCCAGTATCACAGGCATCGCAATACAAGACCAGACCTATAAACTCGCAAAACATTTGCAGATGACATTTTGATGACCCTTTTATCCCCAATGGGATTCCTCTCTGTGGTATGGAACCATGTCTAACTTTTTAATTAACCCAACAAAATCTGAACTATACCCAATAATCTATCTTTGGGCATGCATAATGATATTAAAAAACAACACCCCTTTAAAATTAAATAAAGCTCTTAAATATCTGGGAATCTAACTTCAGAATTAGAAGAATTACGTAAATTAAACTATGACCGTTTGTTGAATGAATTTCAGCAACTAACCTCATCTTGGCTGCCAAAAAATTATATATCATGGTTAGGGAGAATATCGGCCTCAAAAATGACATTATTACCCAAAGCTTTATACTGTATATTATGCAGGCCCTCCCCAATCTTAGGGCCTCCACAGACATACATAAACTTCAATCTATGATGAATGATTACATGTGGCATTAGAGACCCCAAGAATTGCTAAAACCACCATATACACAACTAGGGAGGGTGGGGGATTGTGGGTTACCAACTGGGATTACCAGCTTTATATAAACTAGCAATATCCTTGAGTAGAGTTATAGATTGGTGCATGCAAAGCAACAACTCTTACAAAAAAAAGTGTAAATTTAGAATCCCAAATCTTAGAGCTCATGCAGTTTGGGGGGGGGGGGGCTTGGCACCTTCTTTTTCACTACCAAAAAAACATCCCATTTCCCATAATTAAAAAAAAAACTTGGTCAGACTGGTTGAGCATTTGAAATAAATACCATAATATCTCCACTCCTTATTGTCCCCTTACCACACTACTTTTTAATGATGAGTTTCCAGTTGGAGAATGTTGGAAAATCCCTTAAACATTCTTGGATCAGATCCCTATAAATCATCTAATAGAGAAGGGACACCTACTTTCCAAAGTTGACTTAGTCCTAAAGGAGATATGAGTATTTTCTTTCTTGGTTTCATTACAACCAGACACATCACTTTATTTTTTGCACAAAATAAAAATTATTTTTTTTAGACCTTTACCAATTTTTGAAAATGTGGGTGTTGACCACAATCCGCCTAGAAGAACTATATCTTTAATGTATAAATGTCTTCTACAATCATGTTGGGGAAAATAAATGAACCAACAAATAACCCCCAAACAATGGACTTTTTGGTCCAAAGCTACAGCTAAATCAGTTCACTCAGCTTCAAGATTGGAAACAAACTTAAAAATAATCACTAGGTGGCACTTAAAGGGACAGTCTACCATAGAATTGTTATTGTTTTAAAATATAGATAATCCCTTTATTACACATTCCCCAGTTTTGCATAACCAACAGTTATATTAATATACGTTTTACCTCTGTGATTACCTTGTATCTAGGAACCTTCTTCCAGACCCCTGATCACATGACTGTGACTGTTTATTATCTATTGTCTTAAATTTAGCATTGTTTTGTGCAAAATCTTAAATAACCCCCTGTGCCTGAACATAGTGTTATCTATATGGCCCATGTGTACTTTCTGTTTCTTTGTGTTGAAAAGAGATTTAAAAAGCCTGTGATAAGAGGCAGCCCTCAAAGGCTTAGAAATTAGCATATGAGCCTACCTATGTTTAGTTTAAACTAAGAATACCAAGAGAAAAAAGCAAATTTGATGATTAAAGTAAATTGGAAAGTTGATTAAAATTAAAAGTCCTATATGAATAATTAAAGTTTAATTTATACTAGACTATTCCTTTAACACCACAAAGATTGAAATACATGTTCCTCAATGCTAGTGATACATGCTGGAGAAGATGTAATCAAGAGAGCAACATGTTCCATATATGGTGGGATTGTGAAATACTTTGCCCCTTTTGGGAACAAGTTCACACCAAAATTGGCAAGATCATTGGTTTTAAAACAATGTTTTTGACAGAATTGTTTCTGTTAAATGCTCTTTCAGAGATATTTTGCATTTTGCAAAATTAGGTAAAATCTGTCACAAATCTTTATTAATGCAGCTAAATAATTAATTTCAAAACATTGCGAAAAACCCATATTGCTTTCTGACTGTGAAACCCTTGTAAAAAGAACACTAACCTTGGAAAGGTTCCACTATTTCAAAATGGGAAATTTGAGCACTTACTATGACTTGATGTTTCTGTGGGAACAATATAAACACCCTGAACCAGGTACAGATATATCGTTTTGTGTGACACCCTTACCACCATTCCTGTTATCATATTTTATTATCTATGGTTTGACCCAATCATCACCTTAACAATGTATTAGGCATTACGTACTAAAGGCTTATTTCTTATCTCTCCCCTTTCTTTTCTTTTCTTTTCTTTTCTTTCTTTTCTCTGAGCAAGAATAATTGTGAATATAACATGTAATCAGGGTATCATTGCAGTCTAGTTTGAAACACCACCCCTACACAGGTGTTAAAAAATGGGCTGGCATTTAAGATGACATTACTTAATAAAAAATGAAATTCAAGAGAAGGAAGAAAAACACTAAAAATAGCATGACAGTACAGAGGTGATTTTAATTTCTGCTGTATCTGATTCATGAAAGTTTAATCTTAGGTAGACTATCCATTTGAGCTATCAGCTTAACATTATATTGAATCAAACATCCTTCGATTATTAAAATCATTGTCAGAAATATTACACTGTGTAATGTCATCATCAATGCTTATCTTTAATACTAATTTCACATATACTGTACATACTTTCAAAGTATAATACACAATGTAAAAAATGGCACTTACAAGTTCTGATGAGTGATCAATGACTCAAGTATCGAGCGATTTGATTTAGTTAGTGATAGTAGAAAATGTATATTTCAATCAGATTGACTGATTTAATTAATCACGTGATTATGCATTTACCAATAAGAAGTTATGGAAAACTTAACCAGTTTGTGGGTTGTTTAGGAGTTTGAATATTGCGTCAAATTTGGAGCGACAAGTGTTGCGTGGTGCGAAAAGTGGAGATTGGAACTTGTATTAAATGCGTTAAACATGGTGCAAATAGATTTATCCAAAAAAAAAGGAAGTTGGTTATATTATGTAAAGTATTTTGTTTATTTTTATCCCTATATCTACTAGTGCATCAAATTTGGAGAAATACTTTGTACCAAATTTGGAGCAATACTATTGTCCCCTTGCTTTGTAATGAGAGACAAAGATGTAACATAATTCATAAGAAGGGTAACGTCTCCCTAATTTATTTTTATTATCAAATATGCTTCATTGTCTTGCAGAATCGAACATAACCTTTCAGTGTTTTCAGACTTCCGCCTCAAGGGTGGCGGTTTGAACAATAGGTACGCTGAGTTGGAATTGTTTGATAAATTGGCAGAGGCTCAAATAGAGTTGAATGTGACGGCGGATGATCAGTTTTCCGCTCGAATAACACAAGCCTCAATCTGCGCCTGATTGAAATTGCGGGAGCAATACATTTCAACATTTGACGATCTTGGCGCTTTGTTAACTACGGCAGATCAAATTTGCATCTAATTTGACCTGAGATTCCAGCGTATTATCAGTCGAAGCATTCATAAATAGGCTCCATTGTGTCTTTTTGCATATTATATCATTGTTACTTCCACTTCAAATATAAAGGGGCAGTCTACACCAGAATTGTTATTGTTTAAAAAGATAGATAATCCCTTTCTTACCCATTCCCCAGTTTTGCATAACCACCCCAGCTATATTGATATATGTTTTACCTCTTTGATTACCTTGTACCTAAGCCTCTGCAGACTGCCCCCTTATCTCAGTGCTTTTGACAGACATGCAGTTTATCCAGTCAGTGCAGACTCCTAAATAACTCCACGGAAGGGAGCACAATGTTATCTATATGGCACACATGAGTTAACACTGTCTAACTGTGAAAAACTTCCAAAATGCTCTGAGCTAAGAGGCAATTTTCAACGGTTTAGAAATCAGTTTGAGCCTATCTAGGTTTAGCTTTTAAAAAATACCACCAAGGGAACAAAGCAAATTTAATGATAAAAGTCAATTGGAAAGTTGTTTAAAATGTCATGCCCTATCTGAATCATGAAAGTTTAATTTTTACTAGACTGTCCCTTTAATTAAGTTTTCAATGTGTATTTTTGGGCTTGATAACTCATCCATGAAAACAATAGATTGGAATAAGATCCTAAAAGAGACACCACAAGACTTGGCAGTTTTTGTTTTCAAAATGAAGAAAGTCTTTATTGCTCTGTTGGTTTACAATTGTATAATTGTAATAAATAAAAATAAAAATGATATCTCTTCAACAAAGAATACTATGAGAATAAAGCAAATTTAATAAAAGAAGTAAACTGGATTTTTTTTTAAATTGCATGCTTTTTTTAATGACAAAAGTAAAAAAAATTGGGTTTCATGTCCCTTTAAACAACACAGGGCCAGATTACGAGTGAAGCACAAACATTTATGCACTAGCAAAAAGAGGTTTATGGTGAATGTTTGCTCTTTTTTGGTCTAGCGTTCATATTACAGTAAGTAAAAGCTTGTCAGGATATTGCATTCTCAGAGCTCTGGTTAATTGTTTCGCAAAAAAGTCTCACAAAACACATAAAAAAATATATTAAAACGTACAGTTACACTGATATTAACACTATCTAATAAAAATTGCACAAAAAAAGTTATAAGGGCTCAAAGATATGAGGTCTCAGGTGTTAGAAAAAAAAAAGGCTGCAAAGGGCTTTAACAAAGAGATACATACATACATATCTAAATATACATATATGTATGTATATTTATATAGGTTTATACGTGTGTACATATGTATTTATATGTGTGTATATGTATTTTTAGACATATACACACATAAATATATAAATAAACATATAGACAAATATAAATGCATTGGAGCCCTTTGCAGTCAAATAGAAGAAAACATGTAAAAGCATATTTATGCAACATTCATATTTATTGAAGGTTTTAACTATGTATTTACTGTAAATATTTCATATTTCAATGTTCTGCACATAACAGAATATGTTCTAAGTATTTCCAAATATATATATATATATATATATATATATATATATATATATATATATATATATATATATATATATATATATATATATATATACAGGGAGTGCAGAATTATTAGGCAAATGAGTATTTTGACCACATCATCCTCTTTATGCATGTTGTCTTACTCCAAGCTGTATAGGCTCGAAAGCCTACTACCAATTAAGCATATTAGGTGATGTGCATCTCTGTAATGAGAAGGGGTGTGGTCTAATGACATCAACACCCTATATCAGGTGTGCATAATTATTAGGCAACTTCCTTTCCTTTGGCAAAATGTGTCAAAAGAAGGACTTGACAGGCTCAGAAAAGTCAAAAATAGTGAGATATCTTGCAGAGGGATGCAGCACTCTTAAAATTGCAAAGCTTCTGAAGCGTGATCATCGAACAATCAAGCGTTTCATTCAAAATAGTCAACAGGGTCGCAAGAAGCGTGTGGAAAAACCAAGGCGCAAAATAACTGCCCATGAACTGAGAAAAGTCAAGCGTGCAGCTGCCAAGATGCCACTTGCCACCAGTTTGGCCATATTTCAGATCTGCAACATCACTGGAGTGCCCAAAAGCACAAGGTGTGCAATACTCAGAGACATGGCCAAGGTAAGAAAGGCTGAAAGACGACCACCACTGAATAAGACACACAAGCTGAAATGTCAAGACTGGGCCAAGAAATATCTCAAGACTGATTTTTCTAAGGTTTTATGGACTGATGAAATGAGAGTGAGTCTTGATGGGCCAGATGGATGGGCCCGTGGCTGGATTGGTAAAGGGCAGAGAGCTCCAGTCCGACTCAGACGCCAGCAAGGTGGAGGTGGAGTACTGGTTTGGGCTGGTATCATCAAAGATGAGCTTGTGGGGCCTTTTTGGGTTGAGGATGGAGTCAAGCTCAACTCCCAGTCCTACTGCCAGTTTCTGGAAGACACCTTCTTCAAGCAGTGGTACAGGAAGAAGTCTGCATCCTTCAAGAAAAACATGATTTTCATGCAGGACAATGCTCCATCACACGCGTCCAAGTACTCCACAGCGTGGCTGGCAAGAAAGGGTATAAAAGAAGAAAATCTAATGACATGGCCTCCTTGTTCACCTGATCTGAACCCCATTGAGAACCTGTGGTCCATCATCAAATGTGAGATTTACAAGGAGGGAAAACAGTACACCTCTCTGAACAGTGTCTGGGAGGCTGTGGTTGCTGCTGCACACAATGTTGATGGTGAACAGATCAAAACACTGACAGAATCCATGGATGGCAGGCTTTTGAGTGTCCTTGCAAAGAAAGGTGGCTATATTGGTCACTGATTTGTTTTTGTTTTGTTTTTGAATGTCAGAAATGTATATTTGTGAATGTTGAGATGTTATATTGGTTTCACTGGTAAAAATAAATAATTGAAATGGGTATATATTTGTTTTTTGTTAAGTTGCCTAATAATTATGCACAGTAATAGTCAACTGCACACACAGATATCCCCCTAAAATAGCTATAACTAAAAACAAACTAAAAACTACTTCCAAAACTATTCAGCTTTGATATTAATCAGTTTTTTGGGTTCATTGAGAACATGGTTGTTGTTCAATAATAAAATTAATCCTCAAAAATACAACTTGCCTAATAATTCTGCACTCCCTGTATATATATATATATATATATATATATATATATATACATACACACAGTATCTCACAAAAGTGAGTACACCCCTCACATTTTTTTAAATATTTTATTATATCTTTTCATGTGACAACACTGAAGAAATTACACTTTGCTACAATGTAAAGTAGTGAGTGTACAGCCTGTATAACAGTGCAAATTTGCTGTCCCTTCGAAATAACTCAACACACAGCCATTAATGTCTAAGCCATTGGCAACAAAAGTGAGTACACCCCCTAAGTGAAAATGTCCAAATTGGGCCAAAAGTGTCAATATTTTGTGCGGCCACCATTATTTTCCAGCACTGCCGTAACTCTCTTGGGCATGGAGTTCACCAGAGCTTCACAGGTTGCCACTGGAGTCCACATCCACTCCTCCATAACGACATCATGGAGCTAGTAGATGTTAAAAACCTTGCGCTTCCCTACCATACATTTAAGGATGCAGCACAAATGCTCAATAGGGTTTAGGTCTGGAGACATGCTTGGCCAGTCCGTCACCTTTGCCCTCAGCTTCTTTAGCAAGGCAGTGGTTGTCTTGGAGGTGTGTTTGGGGTTGTTATCATGTTGGAATACTGTTCTGTGGCCCAGTCAGTACGTGTTGGCATTCATGGTTTTCTGAATGAAATGTAGCTCCTCAGTGCCGGCAACACTCATGCAGGCCCAGACCATGACAATCCCACCACCATGCTTGACTGTAGGCAAGACACACTTGTCTTTGTACTCCTTACCTGTTTGCTGCCACACACGCTTAACACCTTCTGAACTGAATACGTTTATCTTGGTGTCATTGGACCACAGGACATGGTTCCAGTAATCCATGTCCTTAGTCTGCTTGTCTTCAGCAAACTGTTTGCAGCCTTTCTTGTGCATCATCTTTAGAAGAGGCTTCCTTCTGGGATGACAGACATGTAGACCAATTTGATGCAGTGTGCAGCGTATGCTCTGAGCACTGACAGGCTGACCCCACCCCTTCAACCTCTGCAGCAATGCTGGCAGCACTCATACATCTATTTCCCAAAGACAACCTCTAGATGTAATGCTGAGCATGTGCACTCAACTTCTTTGGTCAACCATGGAGAGGCCTCCTGTTCTGAGTGGAACCTGTCCTTTGAAACCACTGTATAGTCTTGCCCACCATGCTGCAGCTCAGTTTCATGGTCTTGGCAATCTTCTTATAGCCTAGGCCATCTTTATGTAGAGCAATAATGCTTTTTTTCAGATCCTCAGAGAGTTCTTTGCCATGAGGTACCATGTTGAACTTCCAGTTACCAGTATGACAGAGTGTGAGAGCGATAACACCAAATTTAATAGACCTTCTCCCCATTCACACCTGAGACCTTGTAACACTAACGAGTCACATGACACCAGGGAGGGAAAATGGCTAATTGGGCCCAATTTGGACATTTCTCCTTAGGGCTGTACTCACTTTTGTTGCCAACGGTGTAGACATTAATGGCTGTGTGTTGAGTTATTTTGAGAAGACAACAAATGTACACTGTTATACAGTCTGTACACTCACTACTTTACATTGTAGCAAAGTGTCATTTCTTCAGTGATGTCACATGAAAAGATATAATAAAATATTTACAAAAATGTGAGGGGTGTACTCACTTTTGTGAGATACTATATACCTGCATATATATATATGAAAACAAATGAAATACGCACTTCACCTTTGAGTTTTCTCAATATAACAAAATAAAAGTTCATAAGCACCAGTGCAACACTTCATAAGGCTAACCTCTGTGCCTCAAATGATATATGAATATGATATATATATATGATATATGAATAATCATATGAATAATGAGAACATCTTCTGCTATGTGAAGAACATTGGAAAGTGAAATATTCATATTTTCATGTTGGGTTAGCGAACTTGAGAATATGCGATCAGGTTTGCGTGCAAGAAGGTTGTTTCCACTTTTTTTGATCCATCGACTTCTATAATGCACGTGCAATATTCTAAGTTCAGCTTTTTGCACACATCATGTTATCACGCAAGCAAAATCTTTTTACTTTCAGCTTGTAATATGAGCGTTACCAGGCACGCAAAAAACTTACTTTTAGCGGAGTTAGCGTGTGAGAGGGAGTATTAAATACCGCTCTATTCGTAATCTACCCCACAATATTTAAAAAATGTACAAAACAGATGTGCTTTTATTTGTTTGCGAATCATTACTAGGAAATACTACATCCACTTGCAATGCATGAGCTGTAAAATATGCTTGGAGTCCCTCTATAGTTTGTGCATACAACTGAAAATTGTGCATTGGCTTCTGAAATGTTTTGTAAAAGATATTATCCTTCAGCCTTTTGTGAACAAGTAAAGTTAATGATCTCTGACCTCCTCTTACTGACCTAGTTTACATAAATAAAAATGTAATATACTTGGAGAGCCCCTGCTGAATACTTACAAGCAAAGAGTAGAAAAAGCTAATAACTTGGCCATAGATATGACCTAAAGAGCAAAACAATCATTAAGCTGCCTCCTCCTGTAAAAACTCCCTTAATGTTTTCATAAATGAACAATTACATTGTCAGATCACATCTTATCTAACTAAAGGTGATACTAAGGTTATTCTTGGTAATTGGTAATCATACAGCAATGTAAGGTGAATTTTCTTTTTGCATATCCTCTTTCTCTATGTCTTATGTAAATTTTATTCTGCCTTCCTATTTACTCACATATGCAAACTGTGTCTCTCTTTACATAATAGACACAGTTGCTCATACATATCTACATACACAATTGCACACATGTAAATCATTAAATGGTATTTTAAATCAGAAGACCAGAATTGTGTGGTATGTTTTGGACTTTATTATATATATAGGCAAAAAAATATATATAGGCAATAAAAAAAACACAGTCCTCTAGGGTTTAAACTCTTGCAGATTTAATTTTTCAGAAAAAAACTATTTTTATACCATTCACAGGTGATTCAAAAACCTAAAACAAAACATCTTTACTACTAAGCTATCCCAGTTATAATAACATAACAAATTAACAGTTTTCACCAACCTTTCTCATTAACTGTTTTCTCAGATAAGTTTTCACTGCTTACTGCTGTCCTGCCCTGGGCAGATGAAACAAACTTTCTCTGCCTAGGAATCAGCAGTCTGAGTATTAAGCTGTTGCTAATTAATTATTTAGGGAGAGGTGAATGGATAGATACTATGAAATATTCAGGGTTCAATATACCTTCCCTGCACTATACTTTAAGACACTCTGTCCCTATGCTCCATAGTAAAAGGAAATGACTGAAGGCTGACAAAACCACCTCATCACCATGGCATTTTTCTCTTTATTTTGCCTCATCCAAGTCAAAGGTGCATGATCGGAAAATAGTTTAAATTTTCTTCTTAACAGATAATATTTTAAAGTTTCTAAAACTTCTCTCTCTACCCAGGGTGTTACTACATTTACTGTATGTGGTAAATTTGTTCTGGCTTCCTCCTGCCTGGCTGTCTTTTGAATTTATCTCATTGACCTGATCAATAATTTCATAATGTCCTTGCCAGCTTGCAAGGAATTATATTCAACTTTAGGGATCAGTACCAGAACTCTGTCCCCAGATTGGCAGACCCTTAGCCTTGCATTCCTCTTGTAACTAACTTCCTGAGAATTCTGTGCTTTTTCCAAATTTTCCCCTAACTACTGGCATTATTATTTCCATTCACTCTTGCATTTGTACAATGTGTTCTTTGACACTGCGGAGAGGAGTGTGTTCCTGCTCCATTGTCTCTTTAGCAATATCTAATATACCTGTGGGATGTCTACCATATGATAACTCAAAGGGCACAAACAATGTGAAAGATTCAGGTACTTCTCTAATAGAGAATATTAGGTATGGCAACAAACAACTCCAATCCTTTCCATTTTTGTCTATCATTTTATGTAACAAAGCCTTCTGGGGGTGATGTACTCACTTTCTAAGCTGCTTAATTGCAGAAGTTTACACATTTATTTCATTACATTTGACATAAAAATGGTCTCTTGGTCTATAAGAATCTCTTTTGGAATGCACACCCTACTAAACAACATCATCAACTCTTTTGAAATAGTTTTAGAACTACTATTTCATAAAAGTACTGCTTCAGGATACTGGGTTGCATAATCTAATATAACTAAGATATATTGGTGACCCCAAGCCGATTTAGATAAGGGCCCTACTAAATCTATTGCAATTTCATATTTCAATTTCAAATTTCTATAATAGGTAGAGGTACTAATGGGTTAGGAAAATCTTAAAATTTAGTTTTCTGCTGAAATTCTGGACAGGATTTACAAAATCTCTCTATTTTGTACATTCCATGACTTTCAAGAGATCTGTCCCATATTTAATGAAAATAAGGGAAGTATCTTCCAATTACCATATCAAATGGCAAACCAGGTACTGCACACACACACAAAATTTCACCATTCCAATACCTGAAATATTTTCTACTTCTACTGTGGGGTATAACTGAGCATCACCACGTACACATACAAAATCAAGCAATTACACTGTATCCAATATTTCAAGTTTAAGCAAAATAAGTAACCTCACTTCCAGAATCAAGGAGTGCTTCTACATTGTTACCTTCAACCTGCACTGTTCTTAAATGGTCCGTACAAATAGCAATAGTTATGCCAGATAACATAGTTCAAGTCAATACAGTATTATATCTGTATCTAGTTCCCATATTGCATTCCATGGGTTCTTCAATCTGTGGAAAGTTACTTCCAAAATTTCCAAGTTCCTGACTTTTTAAAGCATCTTATTTGTCCTTCATGTTGTCCTTGTCTCTGGGGTGAAAACATGGGAAATCATTTCTCACCATGTCCCGAACTCTGTACAGGTCTTTGTCCTCTTGCTGGGTCATTTCTTCCAGTCCTCTCATTTGTCCTGTTATCAGGGTGCTTAGAATTAGGTTGAAGATCAATACTGTGCCTGTCCTTACCAGTCAAATATCATTCAACCAAGCACATCATTCCTTCTGGATCCTTTTGTTCTCCTCAGCTGAACCACTAGTGAATTTACAGTATGCAGACTCCTGAGATAGTGATCCATCACAACTACCTCCACAAATTTTGTAGCTGAGTTAATCTCTGTTTCTAACCAGTTCTGTGCAAGTCTTAACAAGTCATACATCTGCACCCTTGAGCACAAATAAGAGGTGTGACTCTTAGGCAGGTTAGGATTTAACTTAGCAACAGTTCAGAAATACATTTTTGGTACAATAACAGCTTTCATGTATCTAGGCATGCTCTCCACCAGTCTTTCACATTGCTGTTGAATGACTTTATGCTATTTATGTTGCAAAAAATCAAGCAGTTCTGTTTATTTGATGGCTTGTGACAATCCATCTTACGCTTGATCACATTCCAGAGGTTTGCCATGTTGTTCACATCTAGAGATTGGGCTGGCCATGACAGGGTCTTGATCTGGTGGTCTCCCATCCACACTTTGAATGATCTGGCTGTGTGGCATGGAGAATTGTTCTGCTTGAAAAAAATAATCCTCAGAGTTGGGGAACATTGTCAGAGTAGAAGTAAGCAATTTTTCTTACAGGATAAACTTGTTTATGGCTTTATTCATGTGTCCTTCACAAAGATAAATCTTCCCAATTCCATCCTTGATGAAGCACCCCCAGTTCATCGATCTTCCACCAAATTTCACAGTGGGTGTGAGACACGTTGTCCTGTAGGCCTCTCCAGGTCTCCCACTAATCATTAGATGACAAGGTGTTGGGCAAGCTGAAAATTGGACTCAGAGATGATGGCCTTACTTCAGCCCTCTACAGTCCAATCATTGTGGTCTCTAGCAAACTTAAGCCTGGATCTTCTTTGCTTCTCATTGAGAAAGGTCTTTTTTCTAGCTTTGCAAGACTTCAGCCCTGCCCCTAGGAAACTGTTCTGAACCGTTCTTGACATGCAATTCACCTCAGAGCCATTTGCCATTTTTTTGTAGGTCACTTGATGCCATTCTACGGCTGTTTAGTGATGTTCAATTGAGTTGGCAGTCATCCTGGCCTGTGGAGTGTTGTTTTATCCCTCTCTACCAGTCTGTAGCTTTGTTATCAATAATGTCTGCTGCTTAACCTTGTACACACACACACACATTTACATACTCATACCCACCTGTATCTACATACACAAGCACTCTTACTTCTCTGTTCCCTAGTAGATTAGATTATTCAATTCTCTGGGCTAGGGTGTTTAATCTTTAGTATTTTTATATTAAAGTATTTATTGTAAAAAAGGGTATATGCATGTGTGCTCATGCAATGTGAGTACACGTGCATGGTCTCTGAGCATGAGCATATTGTGAATGTAGTGTTAGTATGTAAATTTGTATGTAGTCTATTCATAATATTTGCCATTGTTTTGATCAACAGATATGAATATGAGCACTTATTAAAAAGAAGGCAATTGATGCTTCCAAATAAGAAGTTACATGCTCATCTGATGTGAGGGGCAGCTGAAGAGACTCTCTGCAATTTTTTTTTTTTTTTTTTAAAAAAGCCATTGTTTCAGATTTTATAGTAGTTATCTGCTAATGACAGGGGTATGAGAACTCAGATTGGGCTAGATCACGAGTTGAGCGCTTAATGTAGCGCGCAAGTGATAAGGGGTATGTCATAACTCTTTGGATTCGTCGGAAATAGCATGCGTATTATGAGTTGAAAGTAATTGAGTGCAATCATATTTAATGAGTCGTGTTAGCTCAACTTCAGAGCTCTGGTTAACTGTTGTGCAAGACAAAAAAGTAGCACAGTTACACTCATAATAACTGTCTGATAAAAAAAAATATTTTAAAAATATTGCATTAAAAAGTTATAAAGGCTCGGGGGGCGGAGTCTAGCCACGCTAGAAGATGGCTGCTATCTAGAAGGGCTCCCATCTCCCACACCGGCTAAAAGCCCTATCTTGTTGGCAAAACCCCTTCCATTCCCTCCCTACCCACACTTAAACAACCCATGCAACTAGGTTCACAAACGGCTCTGTCTTTAAATAAGAGCCGATCTGTCTAACCGCATTTTGTGAGGAGCTCCGGTCTGAGCCCTCACGTGAAACAGCACACGCTTCAACTTTGGCAGTAATCTGTCTGGAGCAGGGCACAGCGATAGCGCCAAAGCCCTGCATCGAGTCCCGCAGATCCCGCATTGAGCCGGAGCAGAACAGAGGAGGTAGGGACACAGCTGCATCGCAGAGGTGCGTCACATTAGTGAGGCTATTGCCAACAGTAAGAGGCAGGGGCCTGCTCAAACGCTTCTTAGTTCCTCATAACACGGCACTTGCACTCCCGGAATGAGAGCGGATTGACAGAGGAGGCATCTGTGTCATTGATACCGCTAGTACACGCTGCGGATCAGAATTAAAGTCATAACAGCACAGCTCTATTTGTTAAAGGGACATTCCGGTATAAGCTTGCTCCTAAGGCCTGTTACATCTTAATTAGACGCACTTTGATATTTCTTATGCATCACAAGAGATGCAAACTGCATACAAAATGCGGGCTTGGTTTGGTTTGGATGTCAATAAATAGACCTACACAGCAGATCACATCCACTAAAAACTAAAAAAATTAATAAAATAATACCTAAAACAACAAGATAACAGAAAGAAAAAGAACAGAAAAAAAGGAGGCAAAGGAAAGTAAAGAAGAAAGAGGGGAGAGAAAAAATAAAAGAAAAAAGGGAAAAAGAGAAAAAAAAAAAAAGGAAAAGAAAGGGGGCTAGGAAAAGGGAAATAATAAAAGTGAAAAAAAGAACCAGAAGGCATCTTAAACCTATGAGCATTCTAGATGATGGTCTTGCTCCTCTTTCTCAAGCACCATTGACACAATAAAGAGACTCAGCTTACTCCGCAGACCTTAGAGATTTTTCTGGAACGCTTCCAGCTATAGCACTTGATCAGCAAGGTGATGCCTTGCAAGAGGCAGACAAAAGGTGACAGGACCCCCTCCTCCAAGCTTCTTAGCCAATACTTGAAACCCAAGGAACCACTCTCCCTAACAGAGGTTGAGGCTGCTGGAGACATGCAAACATCCTCAGGACTCTCCCCTCCAACAGGAGATCCAGACCCCAGCACATTTGTCACGAAAAAAGACATTGTGAACTTATCCTCAAAAGATGACATCAAAATTGTACTCCATGAAATGAGGACCCTATTTGGGGATCTACGCAAAGACTTAGGCGCCATGGAAAAAAGGGTAGTCTCTCTGGAAAATAACCAAGAATCTCTTGTGGCGGAAGTCCAGTCTAATTCCTCTAACATCCAAGACCAAGAAGTTAAGCTACATATACTTTCCGAAAAATTAGAGGATCTGGAGAACAGGACACGTAGAAACAATCTCCGAATAAGGGGAGTCTCTGAAACCGTCTTCCCTCCAGCTATTGAGGGATACCTCCAAGCTCTATTTAGAGTTATTAAAAACAACCCATCTGCTGAGGATATCCAGATTGAACGAGCCCATAGAGCCCTACGCCCTAAGCCCCCCCCTAAAGCCCCTCCGAGGGATATCATAGTAAAATTTCTAAAGTATAAAGATAAAGAAGATCTCTTACGCTACGCTAGGGAGAAACACCCCATTCTGCATGCAGGAGAAGAAATACAGCTTTTTACAGATCTCTCCCCTACCACCTTGCAGAAAAGGAGAGACTTATCCCACATCACCTCCACTTTAAAAAGGCATGGAGTCGCTTACAGATGGGGATTCCCAGTTTCTCTGATTGCCACAACCAACAACAGAACATCTATTTTCAGACCGGGATCGGATCCTAACACCTTCTACAGAGAACTCTCACTTCCCACACATCGAAATGAGAATGATACCCCTGGCCCTTCCCAGGAGACACCACGCTGATGAGGAACTTGCAAGTAGTACTTCTATCTTGCATTAACACGTTTTACCTATCATGACACCCTCCACACCAAAGTAACTTTCAGCAGAACTACAGATAAAAGGTGTGTTATGTACTGATATTCCAGGCAGAAGCCAGAGGTGAGTGTTTTCTAATATAATTTGCCTCCACTGTCTGCACACAGAGTTTAGCTCAGGAAAATCAAAAAAGCACCACTGAACTGTCCCCCCTTCAGCCAACTCTGGACTCTCGTAAAAAGATTACTCCTTTTCCCTCGAAAATACAGACCTTACTACAATAGTAGTTTTAGTTCCACATGGTTTAAGTTTTGTGCGCACTAGTTAGAGATGTTATTCAATGTGTAATATTCTGTAATAACGTTGTCCCACAAAGAACCTCAGATGTCCACCTGTTGACCCAATTAGACTTAACACGATGTAATCTTATTGAATTCATAAATAGGGATAATAACGTTATAGAACTGTGTTACTGTTGTCCTCTACATATTTACCTGTCAATTATTCTAGTACAGTTGATTTAATAATTCTATTGTTGCTATCTGGAAACTCTTCTGTCCATTTGTATACTGTTTCAGAGGTTTAAAGTATGACGTTTGCAATTAATTTAGTATCCAAAATTCACTAGTTAGAGATACTTCTCAGAGTGTAACATGTTGTAATAATGCTAGACCCACAAAGACCCTCTGATATTCAACGTTTGGTCTGGTTCAGTTTAACTCAAAGTACCCTACTGAATTTACATACAGGGATTACAACGTTATAGAATTGTTTTACTGTTGTTCTTTTTTTGTTTACTTATCATGTATTCATGTATACTCGACTAAAAAAGTATATTGTTGTTTCCCGAAAACCCATCTGACTATTTATACATTGTTTTAAAGGGTTAAAGTATAAAGTTTGCAACAAATTGAGTGTCTACAACTGCCCATTATGATCTCAACTTCACTAAGATCCTATCTCATCTTACTATATCCACTGTCCTTACACTCTTTGACCTCTACACCTGCCATCTCAACAATTTCGGAAACAGGATTCATTTAGCTCCAATTAGGAACTCAGAGTTTAATATAACTGGTTGTTCCACCCTACATCCAACAAAAAATACACCACACCCCCCCCTTCCCTCTCTCTCTCCCTTCCCCTTTCCCCTATCCCCCTTTTCCCCATTTTCCCCCTAAATCTCTTGTTCTCCCCCTTCTCTCCCTACTCCCCTTCTTTTTCCAATTACCCCCATGCCAACAAGTAACTACACTTTACGATTAACCCTCCACCTAGTCGGTTGTGGAGATACTTCCCCTGTCTCGTCGACTACACAAAGGTTATTCACACTGTTAATAGATTACGTATAAACAACACATAGTCCTTCCTTGAGGACTAATCTGGTGTATCATAATACAACTTAATCTGGCCGTTTGTACCTTCTAGGCCAACTTTCTCAATACTTTTCTTCACTATTGTTAACCCTCTTCTTCCCTTTCTTAACTAGTTTCCTTTCTTTTTTTTTTTTTTTTTTTTTTTTTTTTTTCCCCCCTCCCCATCATGCCAGACAAACACAGCAGATTTAGAGATCACTCCTTTAAAATTACATCCATAAACGCCAAAGGACTAAATAACCCAGGCAAGCGCTCTATAGCACTTAGGGAGCTGAATAAACTAAAAAGCCAAATCATATTATTGCAAGAAACCCATTTCCAGAGAGGGAGGGAACCCCGGTGGTCTCCTCCTCATTTCCCTGTAACACATTTCGCATCAGGCCCAGACAAGAAGGGGGGTGTTGGCATCCTCATTCATAAATCCTTACCAGTACAGCCAGATTACCTTTTTAAAGACCCGGAAGGGAGGTTCATCCTTCTGGTGGGCACCCTTTTCGGTCAACATATCACGATTCTAAACGTATATGCCCCTAATCAAGCCCAAGGTAGTTTCTTTAAAAAAATCTCGAACTTACTGCTTGACCATGCTAAGGGGGTGGTTCTCCTAGCGGGAGATTTCAATCTTATTTTTGACCCTAGCCTAGACTCCTCGAGAGGAGTGTCCACTACTCTTAAGTCCACTCTAAGAACAGTAAAAAATTCCCTCAATTCTTTGGGCCTACATGATATTTGGAGAACGTTACATATAACTGAAAGAGACTATACCTATTACTCCCCTCCACATAACTGTTACACACGGATTGATCATATTATGACAGACTCCCATGGCCTCTCCCTTGCTGAACATTGCTCCATCGGTAATATTACTTGGTCAGACCACGCCCCTATCACTTGCTCCATGCTGTGGCCTGGCTTACCGATAATTAATAAAACCTGGAAACTAGATGACACTATATTGGATAATCCAATATTCAGGGGAGAAGTAGAAAAGTCACTAACAGAATACTTTCTAATTAATGAAAACACCACATCCTCTCCTCTACTGGAGTGGGAGGCTCATAAATCTGTGATTAGAGGTCTTTGTATCAAGCAAAGTGCTCAACTAGCCAAACAATCCAAGGTTCTCCATACCACTCTCCTAGACAGAATTAATGTTTTAGAAAAAGCACATAAAAAGAACCCAGACAACACTACTTTTACGCAAGACTTACTACTAGCCAGGTCAGACCTAAAGCAATACCTCACCAAACTACATCAGCGTAATGCACTGCGCCTTAAGCAATATTATTATGAGGGGGGCAACAAACCCGGGAAAATCCTCGCGAGAACACTCCGTAGGAAACAATTGTCATCCTATATCCATGCCATAAAATCTAAAGACGGTACCCCGATTTCCAGTAGCAAGCTTATAGCCTCGACTTTCAGGGAATTTTATAGATCACTGTATAACATAGACGACTCAGCTAACGTCTCACACACTCAATCAGATCAGAATACCCTAGAAGAACAAACAAATAATTATTTTAGCGACATTAACCTCCCCTCCTTGGCAGAAGAGGAGAGACTTGACCTAGCTTCCCCTATCTCAGAGGAGGAATTACTTATCGCAATTGGGGGAATGCCGTCTGGCAAGAGCCCAGGGCCGGATGGTTTTACCTCCAGATACTACAAAGTCTTTAGTAAAATATTATCTCCTCACTTACTAAAACTTTTTAATGCCCTAAGGGACAGACCTGTCTTATCCAATTCACTTCTAGAGGCACATATAACAGTCATCCCCAAGCCGGGGAAGCCGGCCAATTGCCCAGAGAATTTTAGGCCCATCTCTCTTATAAACTCGGACATGAAACTTTTGGCGAAGGTCCTCGCCAACAGACTAAATAAATACTTACCAAAATTGATTGGCACAGACCAAGTTGGCTTCATTCCGGGCCGTGAAGCCCGTGACAACACCATTAAAATCTTGCAAATAATTAACTATGCCAAGGTTACAAAAGTCCCGATGGTCCTTTTTGCAACGGACGCGGAAAAGGCCTTTGACCGGGTTCGATGGTCTTTCCTTCGTAGAACTTTGTCCGAGATGGGGATCCCAGATCCTTTTCTAAATACAGCCATGGCATTGTATTCCTCTCCAAACGCAAAAATTAGAATTAATGGTACCCTTTCCGATTCCTTTGCAATTAGAAACGGCACTAGACAGGGCTGTCCCTTATCCCCACTTCTCTTCGCCATCTCCATCGAGGTATTAGCACAAAAAATCAGAAGGAACGGGGAGATTACTGGTGTAGTGATAGGGGAATATGAACACAAACAAGCTCTCTACGCGGATGATGCGCTCTTTTCGCTAACGAATGCAGAGACATCTATACCTGCACTGCTTGATGAAATGGCTAAATATAGTAAGATTTCTAATTTCCAACTTAACATCTCTAAATCTGAAATTCTCAACATCAATACTAACCCTACACATATACAACATTTAAGCAGCCTCCACCACATTCCAATAGCGCATCACAAACTGAAATATTTAGGGATTTATCTCACACCAACTTCTCAAGACCTGTATAAACTCAATTACAACACCATAAAAAATGAAATAATTAGAGACCTCTCTGTCTGGAAAAACAAAAAACTTTCGTGGCTTGGGAGAATAGGGGTTTTAAAGATGAATGTCCTACCTCGTGTCTTATACTTGTTCCAAACCCTTCCGATACAGCTTCCTGATGGATACATAACCCAATTACAAAAAGCTTTTGACCAATATATCTGGGACGGCGCTAGGCCTAGAATCCCGAAAAAAACTATGTATCTATCTAGGGACAATGGTGGCTTGGGAGCCCCAAGCCTACACTCTTACAAACTCGCAATCACCCTTCAACATATAGTAGAATGGGCACACAACTCAAATGACAAAGCATGGATACACATTGATAGACAAATTTTTAAAACCAACAATTTAGCAACGTTGGCATGGACGCCTCGCCCAAAGAGACCCAAGATAACTGAAAAATACCATATCTCAGCAGGGGTTCTATCGGAATGGGATAAGCTAGTATCCACTAGTACGCACATATCTTCGCTAGTTGCCCCTCTCACTCCTATTCTAGAACACAAAGATTTACCATACTACCATTTAGCCTTTACTAAACTACAGTCATACAGTCTGAGGGAAGGATCGGCCCACTTTCTTTCTAAAGACGGTAGGCTCAGGACACATCTTGAGTTAGAAGAAATCCATGGGGAGATTTTCTCCTCTTGGCTTCATTACCACCAGCTTGTACACTTTATCTCACACCATAAAAACAAAGAAGCTCTCGGTAGGGAACTCACGGCTTTTGAGACCCTCTGCATCTCTAAGACTCCCCCGACACACTTAATTTCTAAACTATATAAGATATTGCTCAACTCAGAGACATCAGATCTTCCCTCATACACATACTCCTGGAAAAAAGATTTGGATTGCGAGATAGAGAAAGAGACTTGGCTGAGAGCCTTTAGACTAATTAAAAGGTCTTCGGTCTCAGCATCAATCCAGGAGATTCATCTGAAACTTCTATGTAGGTGGTATTTAACTCCCTGGCGCCTCCACAAGATTTTTCCCTCACTAAGCAGCACATGCTGGAGGGGATGTGGGGAGGGAGGATCTCTTCTCCACATCTGGTGGTCCTGCCCTAACCTGCAGAACTTCTGGCCCGACGTTCTGTCAGAAATAGCCGAAATCCTAGGGATTGAGATCCCACATAACCCACATTTACTCCTATTTCTTAATCTCCCTAAGGTAATAGGGATAGGCAAACAGCCCCTACTGTTAATTATGCTCACTGCAGCAAAAAAACTCATACCAAAACATTGGAAATCTCGAACAGCCCCCTCTTTGGAAGAGTGGAGAGGGACAGTTTCTGACCTCCTTTCACTAGAAAGATACCACTTTTTAATAACACATCAGCTGGAAATTTTCGAGATGATGATGGCGCTCTGGCAGAAAAAAATATAATTCATTGAAGCTTTGCTGAGAGTCAACAACCCCACTCCCCCTTAATCCTTTTTTTTTTTTTTTTTTTTTTTTTTTTTTTTCTTCCCCCAAACAACCCCTACCTTTCCTTTCCCTTTCCTTTCTTCTTTTCTCTTTCCATCTGATACATACTATGATCAGTCGCATCATGTGTAGTCAAGCCTTAATAAAATGTAAAAAACTAAAAGGACCATGAGTTAGGTTATGAAACGATTTTAATGTTGAAACCATGTTTATAGTTACTCATGTTAACATACTGTTCAATGGAGAAGACAATGTCAGCCAGCAAGGCCCAAACATTTGGTATTCAAGCTTTCAGATATGTAAGCCTGGTTGTAACCTTGTTCCATGATTTCCATGCTGTGTATTTAAATATGCTACTTTATTGTCTTTTCCAGTATCTTAATAAAAATCTATAAAAAAAAAAAAAAAAAAAAAAAAAAGTTATAAAGGCTCAAAAACATGAGGTTTCAGGTGTTAGGAAAAGAAAAGGCTGTCACGCCGCTCTAGTCGTTGCAAGGGTCGCGGTGTCTCCTTCCCTGCTTGTTGCCTAGGGCTGATGTCATCGCCACACGCTCCTCTCTCTGATGCCGGTCCGGATTCCTGTGGCGCGAATCCTGCACCTATGTAAGTTGCTCAGTACGATCTATCACCGCCCAAGTATAGGTGTTACTTTGTGTGCTCCTAGGTGTGATAGATCGTTTTTACTCTGATTGCCTTATTGTTAATGAACTCTGCTTGGCTGACTACTCTTCCTGTTAACCCCTAAATTGCTGGATTGATATACTGCTGCTGAACTCTGCTTGCCTGACTACTCTGCCTGTTAACCCTCTAAATTGCTGTATTGATATACTGCTGCTGAACTCTGTTTGTCTGACCACTCTGCCTGTTTAACCCCTATTGTTCTGGATTGCATCTCTGTTGCCAATCCCTGCCTGTCTGACCCTTCTTGTGGTTTACCCCTGGACTGCCTTTCTCTGATTCCCTGCTTGTTTCTGCCAAAGACCATCCTGCCTGTAGGGAGTGCTATTTGCCTCATCTTGCGAGCTTTCTTTGCTCTGGGTTATTCCCTATTATTTCGGCTCAACGCCAGGATAAGAAGACTACTGGCCGAGTTTGGTCTGATAGTGGAATATCCTACGAGCGTAACAAAGGCATGCAAAGGGCTTTAACATAGAGATACATACACGTCTAAATATCTATCTTTCTATCTTTATATTTATATGTGTACATATGTATTTATACGTTTAATGTATATTTACTGTACTTATTTAACATTTCAATATTCTTCACTTAGAGGATAATGTCATTATATATATAAATATATATTTAATAATATAAAAGTATATTATTTTCCATGTGAAGAACATAGGAATGGAAAACAAACGTTTGTGCATCATGTTTCGCAATTTAAAGTTAACGCAGTCGGGTTAGCGCACATAAAAACTTTCGGCCAGGTTACAAGTGGAGCGCAAATGTTTGCACCCTCTCAATAAGGGGTTTATTGCAGGGGATTGCACTCGTCGTATTACAAATTGAAAGTAAACGCAATGGCTTGAGTGCAATCGTGATTTATGCTAGAATTACTGTGACTTCAGAGGTCTTTTTAAACTGTTTTGCGAAACATAAAAGTTGCACAAAACACATCAAAAATACATTACAAATTATAGTTACACTCATAATAACACCATCTAAAAAAAATTGCACAAATAAGTTATAAAGGCTCAAACATAGGAGGTCTCATGAAGACAAAGCGTTTTAACATTGAAATATATTCATATACATGTCTAAAGGTTTATTTTTATGTATATTCAGTAGATATGTCTATATTTGTGTACATATGTATTTTGTATTTATACGTGTATATATGTAGTTACAGACATGTATACACATAAATACATATGTACACATATATAGACATACAGTATATGCATGTGCATTGGAGCCCTTTGCAGTTAAGTAGATGAAAACATATTAAAGCTTGTTTATGCAATATTCATTTTTAATAAAGATTTTAACTATGTATTTAGTGTAGATAATTGACATATGCTCTTTGTATCTCTAAATATATATATATATATATATATATATATATATATTTTTATATATATATATATATATATATATATATATATATATATATATACAGGGAGTGCAGAATTATTAGGCAAGTTGTATTTTTGAGGATTAATTTTATTATTGAACAACAACCATGTTCTCAATGAACCCAAAAAACTCATTAATATCAAAGCTGAATATTTTGGAAGTAGTTTTTAGTTTGTTTTTAGTTTTAGCTATTTTAGGGGGATATCTGTGTGTGCAGGTGACTATTACTGTGCATAATTATTAGGCAACTTAACAAAAAACAAATATATACCCATTTCAATTATTTATTTTTACCAGTGAAACCAATATAACATTTCAACATTCACAAATATACATTTCTGACATTCAAAAACAAAACAAAAACAAATCAGTGACCAATATAGCCAACTTTCTTTGCAAGGACACTCAAAAGCCTGCCATCCATGGATTCTGTCAGTGTTTTGATCTGTTCACCATCAACATTGCGTGCAGCAGCAACCACAGCCTCCCAGACACTGTTCAGAGAGGTGTACTGTTTTCCCTCCTTGTAAATCTCACATTTGATGATGGACCACAGGTTCTCAATGGGGTTCAGATCAGGTGAACAAGGAGGCCATGTCATTAGATTTTCTTCTTTTATACCCTTTCTTGCCAGCCACGCTGTGGAGTACTTGGACGCGTGTGATGGAGCATTGTCCTGCATGAAAATCATGTTTTTCTTGAAGGATGCAGACTTCTTCCTGTATCACTGCTTGAAGAAGGTGTCTTCCAGATACTGGCAGTAGGACTGGGAGTTGAGCTTGACTCCATCCTCAACCCAAAAAGGCCCCACAAGCTCATCTTTGATGATACCAGCCCAAACCAGTACTCCACCTCCACCTTGCTGGCGTCTGAGTCGGACTGGAGCTCTCTGCCCTTTACCAATCCAGCCACGGGCCCATCCATCTTGCCCATCAAGACTCACTCTCATTTCATCAGTCCATAAAACCTTAGAAAAATCAGTCTTGAGATATTTCTTGGCCCAGTCTTGACGTTTCAGCTTGTGTGTCTTGTTCAGTGGTGGTTGTCTTTCAGCCTTTCTTACCTTGGCCATGTCTCTGAGTATTGCACACCTTGTGCTTTTGGGCACTCCAGTGATGTTGCAGCTCTGAAATATGGCCAAACTGGTGGCAAGTGGCATCTTGGCAGCTGCACGCTTGACTTTTCTCAGTTCATGGGCAGTTATTTTGCGCCTTGGTTTTTCCACACGCTTCTTGCGACCCTGTTGACTATTTTGAATGAAACGCTTGATTGTTCGATGATCACGCTTCAGAAGCTTTGCAATTTTAAGAGTGCTGCATCCCTCTGCAAGATATCTCACTATTTTTGACTTTTCTGAGCCTGTCAAGTCCTTCTTTTGACCCATTTTGCCAAAGGAAAGGAAGTTGCCTAATAATTATGCACACCTGATATAGGGTGTTGATGTCATTAGACCACACCCCTTCTCATTACAGAGATGCACATCACCTAATATGCTTAATTGGTAGTAGGCTTTCGAGCCTATACAGCTTGGAGTAAGACAACATGCATAAAGAGGATGATGTGGTCAAAATACTCATTTGCCTAATAATTCTGCACTCACTGTATATATATATATATATATATATATTTTTATATATATATATATATATATATATATATATATATATATATATATATATATATATATATATATATATATATATATATATATATATATATATATATATATAGAGTATGTTACCAATAAAAAAATCAGATATACAGAAAGTAAAAATATGTTTCAATGAATACATAGAACATATTCTTTTTCTTTGAAGAACATTGGAATGTGAATTATTCATATTTTCTTCTTGGATTAGTGCAAACAAGAATATGCAAACAGGTTTGCGCAAGAGTGGGGTGGTATGTTTCTTTCACTTTTTTTTTCTCTATTGACTTCTATGGGGGAATATTTAAACATTTGTGCAATATTTTAACTTCGGCTTTTTGCGCTTGTTGGGATAGTGAGAGAGTGAAAACAGTTTACTTTTAACTTCCCTTTGTATATTCCTACATGTTCTTATCATTCTCTTCCCTCACCTCTTAGGTCTCTTACTCTCTCTTTTCTTTCACTTTAATTTCCTCTTTATTGCTTTTAACTTTTAGCTCTCATTCCCTCTCTCTTATCCAACCAAAACATTATTTTTACCTCTTACCTCTTTATCTCTTCTCCTCTGTTAGCACTTTCCATAAAACTTTCTACCAGTCTTCAGTAGTTCACTGGTGGTGCTTCATGGCCCAGTCATGCCTCTTTTCTTATTTTCCAATCTTAGCAATGCCTTTCTTACTGCCACTCGACCTGTCAAACCTGCAGCTCGTAGTCTTCTCTTAACACAGATGAAACTGAGATTTGCTTACATCAATCAGTATTATGCTGTGGATTAAGCTATTGTCCTGTGAGTCGCCTGCCAAGCAAGCTGTTGACTCTCTCAGAAACTTGTCTTCTGATTCTGTTGTAGCTTTGGGTCTGCCAGACCTCCTCCTTTTAGAGTTTATTTTGATGGTGTAGGAAACTGAACTCACTGACACCTTGGCTTTCTTTGCAATCTCTCTTAAGGAAAGACCTACTCTTACACCTACACAAGGGTTATAATAGTCTGTCTGTCTTCCTTTGTTAATTGACTTTTTCTCCTCATTTTGAGAGCAATATACTACTTCTATAAAATGTAAACACATTGGAGCCCTTTCCGCTCAAATACATTTAAACAATGTGTTTTAGTGTATTTTTACAGTAAATATTTTACATTCCAATGTTCTTTACATAGGGGAAATGTATTTAAAAAATAAATTTTATATATATATATATATATATATATATATATATATATATAATATTAATTTAAAAATAAATAAAACATTTTCTTCTATGTGAAGAACATTGGAATGTAAAATATTCATAAATTACTTGATTTATAGTGATATTGGTTAAACTTGTTCGGGTTAGTACGAGAGTGATATGTGTTAGTATTTTTTCTGATTTGCACACTCCATTAAAGTCCATAAGGAGAAGTTAGCGTGGTCGCGATATGAAAATTCCATTAAGACACTCCATTAAAGTCCATGAGGAGAAGTTAGCGTGGTCGAGATATGCAAATTCCAACAGTGCGTTTCGGCTTTTGCTCATGCACAAACATTTTACTTTCACATTAAATTGCGCGCGCTAACCTGAACACATTAAAAGTTTAATTCTGGTAGTGTTGGTGTTTTTTATTCAAGTAAAAGTGTTAAATAGCACACCACTTGTTACAAGGCACTAAATTGGTAAGCAGGAGTGTGGTCTAACAGGCATAGGTCAGGAATAATCAGGTTGTAATACAGCTTTAGAAAACAAGGCCCAGGTTAAAAAAAATGAATCTATAGCAAACCCTTTGGTTGCAAGAATAAATAGAGGTCAAATAAGATTCAATTAAATCTTAAATAGCAAAATAACATAAAAGTTGCCACTGCAACATGCTTCAGGAAGGTTGCATTAAGAATAATACAAAAAAGGTGCTTGCAATAATTTAACCAAATCAGAATGACAAAGAAATGAGTAACCTCTAGTGAATGAGATCCATAGAATAACACAGAGACTTGGTAATCTGGAGAGATATTTTATATATATAGTCCATTCTCTTTGTCATTTCTGTTTCCAAAACTCTCTTTGTAAGTTATGGTAAGTAAAAAGATGAGGGGAAAAAACAACTCCTGCACCTCAATGGCTTTAGCCTCATCTTTTTACTCCTCATAGTTTATATACTGAGCTTATATACTAGCTTCACTATACAGCAAGCAGAAATCAGCTGATGAGGACTAATAAGGTCAAAACAGCTGCCCCCATGTTATTTCTCTGTTTGTACAATCCAACCTCTGTTATCTCGAGCCATGGTTCCCAACCGGTTGGGGGTTCGTGAATCTATTATTGGTAATGGCGGACTTTGCCCACCTTAACCGAAAAAAATAAGGTCCTTCTACCTAGCGCTACTGATTTGGCATGCTGCAGCTATTGGTGGCACAGTGTAAATGCGCGCTACACTTTTACGCGGGATGTTGTGCACTGTGTTCAGGGCACAAGCTGGCTGAGGCTATACTTAGTGTTAGTGTGCACTGTGCGCAGCACTGCCGGCACGCACCCACCCTGGCCCAACCCCAAAAAACAGACATGTGTGCTCATTTTGATGTCCTCTGGTCTGGGGCAGGAGTAAAGACAGTGCGCCGCTGTACGCGGGTGGTTGCAGGCTGGCACTGTTTGGCAGCAAGCAAAATTGTATGTATATATATATATATATATATATATAAAAGGAGGATCATTTGGAGTGGACTGGGGATCTTACCAGTAAACCAGTTAAGCATATATATATATTCAAATCTCCAATATTGCACTTGTCTAGCAACACTCCCATCTCTCTCTGTCAGGCTCACTCTCTGTATTCATAGCTAAGTGCCCTATTACAGTTCCTAGATCCTGTCTGACAATTTCAGACTTATATTGGGCTGATACCATTTTAAAACAAGCTGACATTTATCAATACGTCCTCTTTTTTATTGTCCCCATAAAGCACCACGTATGACTCGTATGGACTTGGCCCTATCTACTGTATGTCTATACTTCTGTTATGTTTTGTGTATCTTTCATTGAACTCCCAATATGACTGAAGAACATGCTATCTCATGCAATTATTAAATAATAATATAACAATGCCCTGCTTTGTTTCCAGTAGAACTTAAAAAATATTTATCATGTTCTAAAAACTGAACATCTCTATTTAAGACATTCTCCAGTTATCTTGGATAGACATACTTATTTGTGCCAATCACATTTCAGTCCTTAAATTATTTCTAAATATAAAATATACAATAAAAGAGAATATATTCCCATTCCCATCTACAATAAGTATATATTTATATATATATATATATATATATATATATATATATATATATATATATATATATATATATATATATATTTATATTCAATTAATAAGCACTCACTGGTCTTGTGAACCCTAAAACAATTATATATTATGTTTAACCAATTCAAAAGATTAACCAGTGTTGTATCGTGAGTGCGTTTTCTCTAATAAACCTTATATGATTAGGATCCCCTGCAGGCCTTGTGATATCTGTTTACACGTATAATGCACACTCACAATACAACACTGGTGATTCTTTTGAATTTGTTAAACATAATATATAATTGTTTTAGGTTTATGAACACGCTGTTAGCCTATCACAGTCATTGTTTCTTTGTTGTTTTTGCACACAGACAGTCAAGATTGGCTGAGATGAGGGGGAAGGTTTTCACTTGTCTTTAAAGGTTTGTCATTTTCAATTTTTGTTTGTCAGAGGAAGGGACTTTGTTTTTTCCCAAAACGTCACACTAATAAATACTTGTTTAACACAGACGGCTGAAGACCAGTGAGTGCTTACTAATTAAATATATACTTGAATACTTTATAGCACCCTGGCTGCTATTGTTGGATGATGAGAGTGCATACACCAAACTACAAATATTATATATATATATATATATATATATATATATATGTATGTGTGTATATATATATATATATATATATATATATATATGTGTGTGTGTGTGTGTTAGAGTCCATTCATCCAGAACAGAAGCACTGCACTCACCGGATTTTCACTGAATAAAACGTCCTTTATTAATAAAAAGATAAAAAATCCACAAACATTTTGGCACCCACTGGTGCATTGTTCACTGGGAGCTAAAGTGCAAGAAAAAAAAAGTGTCTAGTGCTAACCACTAGCCCCACCTCTATAAATACCCATAGTGCTCATAGTTAACAATGCTGGGGCCAATCAATCAAGATCTTTTGCACCTGTTGGTATTATTCTTGCAACAATACATTATTTTCTCCCTAACATGCTTCAATTGCCACCATCGTCACCCTGACTATCACATCAAGAGGTGGCCAAAATGAAGAATATATATATAAATGTTAAAACTATGTTATAACATATGCAGTGGGCGGCGAGACATGCAATCGGGAGGACAACACGCCCCCTGTAAGCACATGGCTGATTATACCGATCAATGAACGCCAGCTACGTAGTCACTACGTCACTGGTGTCCTCACGCCCACCTCAATGTAAACACATAGAAAAAACATTCAGCCTGTCACGGACAAATCCTTAGGCTGTTAAAGAATAAGTCACATAACAGAAAAGGCGAACTATCATGTCTCAAGGAATATGGTAGAAAAAGGTGGCTTGCTGTAACTTTATATGGTAGTTCTGGTTTTCAGTCTGTGAATCATGTTACAATGGATATGCATGATGTGATTAAAACATTATAAGACAGCAACTCTGCATGAATGGTAAATAACATCTGTAGAAGTAATATCCAAGTCGACCAGTGCTCTTTTGTACAGCAATTCAGGGTCATATATTAAAGCAACACCCCATATATTAAATAGAGACCTTGATCTGAAATAAATTGTCTCATATTTAGGGTGTAAAACAAGTGACATGTACGATTGATCCTGTCCCAAATTCAGTGGGTTACTTAGATGCATCATCCTACTGACTAGTGTCCTTATTAGTAATGAAGATACCACCTAGACCGTCCAGTCATAGAAATATCAATCACCCAGGAATACACTATAATCCAGCTGTGTGTTCAGCCCTTTAGGGTTAACCTTATCCAATCGATATATCCACTGTGTTTCTGTTTGTAACAGCTTCTTATGTCTATCGTCCCCTCTCTTCAAGGGAGGTACATGGTCAATCAGCATAGTTCTTATACTAGCCACAGTGTGGCCTGCTTGCACAAAGTGTCATGCAACTTGCTGGTCAGAGATTCCTTTCTTGATACCATCACAAATGGAACAGCAATGGTTTGCCATTCTTTCTCTGAATGTAGTTGAGGTCTTGCCCACGTAAACCTGGGAACACGGACAAGAGAGTATATATATAACAAAATCACTTGTGCAGGATAATCTGTGATGTATCTTGTATTTTTTCCCAGTATATGGGTGATGGAAGCTTGGACCAGTGAGCATGCTATTGCAAGTGGTACATTCTCCACACTTGTAGCATTCCAATTTTCTTTTTCCATCCATCCAGGTGCCTGTTTGGTAACAAGTCACAGGATCATTATGCACCAATAAATCCATTAGATTGGGTGCTTTTTTGTAGACCCCTCTTGGTGCCTCCATTTGCGTGAATGGTAATGTTTTATCTGACATGACTATGCTCCAATTCTTTCCAATGGATTGTTCCATCACATTGTGTAGAGGTGAGTAAGTTGTTATGAAGTTCATTCTCTCTATCTTACTTCTCTCTGAGTGTGCTTTATGCAATAATGTCATTTGTGTTTTATCAGTAAGTTGGTTATGGACCTTAGTGATATCCTTGGAACAATAGCCCCTCTGTTTCAATTTAGTCATCATATCCATCTCTTGTGTCTTCCTTGTTTCTTCCCTTGTGTTGTTAAGTGCCACCCTCATGAGCTGAGAAGAGATTACACTCTTTTTTGATGTAATGGGTAAAAACTCTGTGCAGATAATAAAGAGTTTTTATCTGTAGGCTTAGTGTATAGTGTTGTAGTGAAAGTAATATTTTCATTCTCCTCATGTTTGATGATATTCAGATCCAGAAAGGATATTTTGACCCTATCATATTCAAATTTAAACCTGATCGGGGAACTAGTGCTGTTCAACATGTCTATCCAGGTGGTGAGTGAATGTACAGACCCTTTCCAGACCAGGAACATGTCATCAATATACCTCACATAAAATTTGATCTGGGGAACAGTTAATGTTTTCATAACATGTGTTACGTATCATAGCATATACAAGTTGGCATATGCGGGAGCTATGTTGGAACCCATTGCAGTTCCTGTTTTCTGGAGATAAAAATCATGTTCAAATTTAAAATAGTTCTTTTCTAAACAATATGTTAGTAATTCCAACAAAAACTCAATGGGTGGACCTGCATATGCCAACAAGGTACTCAAAATGGATTTGACAGCCTGCATACCCTCCACATGAGGAATGATTGTATACAGGATGTCAACATCCATCATGACCAACAAAGAAATCATCATGTTCAAGCCACGTGACATTCAACAAACAAATGAGAGTGGCAGAATCTAGCCAAAAAGGACTCTTTAACTACCGGCTGGAGATGGTAATCAATATATTCAGTCACATGTGTGCAAAGGGATCCTGGCAGACACAATGGCCTCTAGTTATCAAGGTCTGGCGGATCTGATCCGACAGTGCAGATCCATTCGGAGCTTGATACATATGCCCAAATAGGTCTGCCTGGAGGATTTTTCAGTGACATGAATTTTGGGTAATACATATAATACCGGAATTATAGGGTATCGTACATTCATAAACTCATATTCCTTTTCATCTATAAAACCTGCCTCCAGACCATAATCTAGAATCACTGTCAATGTTTTCTGAAAAATACTGTTTGGGTTACCTTTTTACCTATTATAGACAGTAGTGTCAGCCAATTGTCTATGGGCTTCTTTCCTATAGTCATAGTAGTTTTGAATAACTATAGAGCCACCCTTATCAGCAGCCTGTATGATGATGGTTTTGTCATCTTTGAGGCTTTGTAATGCTAACCTCTCCTCTCTATCCAAATTGGAAAATTGTGTTTCTATCTGGGCTTGTTCACAATCACTGGTCAACATCCTAATAAAGCTATCTAGAAAGGGATGAGTGGTAGGAGGTCCAAAATTAGAAGGTGATCTGAAGGTGCCCACAGTTGTCTGTATCTTGTCTTGAAAAAAATCCCTTAATTTAAGTTGTCTCTGCAACTTGTAGATATCAACATTAGTCTTAAATTTATCTATTTTAGGGGTTGGGACAAAGGACAGACCCCTGTTGAGAACCTTTATTTCACCTTCAGTCAATATATGGTCACTCAAATTCTACACAATATTTATTTGCATTTGGGAGGTTTTTTGTTTATAGCCTCCCCTTCTAATATGATTCCTCCATCATTTTTTGTAAGCATAGGGGGTTTGCCTGCTGACCGAGTGGTTATCCCTCCTAAAGGGCCACTCATATTCTGTTTCTCTATTTGGCTACTAGTGTCTCCCTCTGATGTATCTCCACCACTACTATCTACACTTTTCTGCTTCTATGTATATATAAAATGTCTTTTTTGAGGAATGGGTGGGGGTAACAAAGAGAGGGGGTACTCATAAATGAAAAGCCTAATAAGGGAAGTGATATCTAAAATGAAAATTTAAAGCCAAAAATGTGAGGCTTTATGTGCGTACTAGAAATGGAAATTGAGAGTTCCTCTTGTTTTGGTAGCATGTGAACTGATAAATAAAAAATAAAAAAACAGGTGTATGGGCTGACAATCTCCTTTAATTGAGATCACATCAAGTAGACATGGATAGGGATATAATTAGTAAATATACTAAATAGCAACCCAGTGGGGTAGCAGCTTCAGACCATGTTTCTGTACTTGAAGATTCCCTTTAATGACCTAGAAGTAATGATAATGTTTTTGCTTCTATAAAGTAGTTCCAACATGTGTACCTCGTATAATCATAAGTGGGAATGTTGATACATTTAAAAATATGTTATTATGTTGTCAACTATATCACTAAATCACTATAATTATGTAAAAGTAGTTGAATATGAAAAAAGAAATATAGTTACACATTATCTTTTTAATATTTTTTTCTATTTCATTTTAGGAATTGAATAATCAAATACATTATGTGGTTTACAAAAATCAGGCACCAAGTTATTTTCACTGTAATCTTTTGTTGACAGAAGCTCTAAGCATTTTAATATGTAATCTTCTCTCATAATGCTAATATTGTATAGTTTTAATAAATTATTTATGGCAAATGCACATGTTCTTTAAATTATTTAAAACCATTAGCTAACCTCATCATTACCATTGGTTGATCATTATTAAAGAGGTTAAATACAAAAAGAACATGAATACATTGTTCTCAATTAATTTTATGTAATGATACTTAATGTAAGTACATACAGGGAATCATTAAAAAGGGTGACAAATAGTTTTAATAAGCAAAGCTCTTAACATTGCTTGCAGTTTGTACATTTAGGTTGGAAATGAAAGGAAAAAAAATAGCAATTAAATTTCTAACAACCTGTTTACAATTGCTTTTTCCATGCGTTACTGTGACACTTATTCTGGGTGGAATTCATTTGTAATTGAGTTTGATTTTAGCAATACCTTGTAAAATCTCTTATATAGATTGCATGACTACAAAACTTTATGTATTTTAATTAAATTTAATTAATGAGCAGAATGTGAGAAGTAATTATAGGACTACTTTTTTTTTTAACAGTGTATGGTAAGACTTACTGAAATGTATTAGATTAGAACTGAAAGGAGATTTCCATATTTTGTTCCCAGTGTGGTATAAGACATAGTGAAGGGGTCATGGAGTTTGGCTGAGTGCTTAAGGGCAAAGCTTGAGTTTGAGTTCCAGTGACAACTTAGTATGACCTAAGACATATTCTTTTACATGTCTGTCAGCAGTAGGTTAATCCATATTCATTTGTGTACCATGGTTTGACAGGCCTGAAACTATCACTCACTGCAGGATGTAACAAGAATGGAAATACATCTCACTGTGGATTGGTCTGGATATTGGACACACAATGCACAATCATACAGCGTGTGTCACTAAATATTTGCAAACTGTTGGTTACAGTTTATAGATTGCACAAATTGTGTTACTATTTAAACACAATGCTTTGCTAAAGTGTTATGCCTAATATAGCAAAAAAGGAAAAAAATGCTTTTATTTTATTTTCCAAAAAAAAAAATGCTTCTTTTCTTTTTTATCCATCTGGAACATATTGTATAACAATTAGTTTTTTCTACTAAAAACACAGTTTGTGTCAGCGCTCAACCAATCACTACTTAAAGGGATACTGAACCCAAATTTTCTTGTACCACCTTTCTAGTTTACTCCTATCATCATTTTGTCTTTGTTCTCTTGCTATCTTTATTTGAAAAAGAAAGTTCAGCACCCTGGATAGCACTTGTTTATTGGTGGATGAATTTATCCACCAATCAGCAAGAACAACCCAGGTTCTTCATCAAAAATGGGCCGGCATCTAAACTTACATTCTTGCTTTTCAAATAAAAATACCAATAGAATGAAGAACATTTGATAATAGGAGTAAATTAGAAAATTGCTTAAATTTGCATGCTCTATCTGAATCACAGAAGAAAAAAATGGGTTCAGTGTCCCTTTAAATTGGTTCTGCCTTATACAAACCTCATGGTTCACAAATTAGGGGACTATGTTTTCCCTGTATAAAAAAAGTGATACAAATCTTTAAATCAAAACGTAACAGAGACATTAACAATGGGGCATGGCTAAAAACAGGATTTGCAAAAAAAAGACAAGTTAAATTTTGCTTGAAATAACTGTTGAGGAAGCACAATCTACAAGTCAGTATGGATTTACTAAACATACTTCATGGAAAGAATAAGAAGGCAGGAAATGAAATAAAACCAGAAAATCCACGACTTTTAGTGTATTCCCGAACATCTGATATATTCCATGATATAAAGCTGTACTTTATGATAAAAGGTGGGAAATTGGATAGCAGATATTTTGAAAAGCTGAGAGAACCTTGTTATTTCATGAAATGTTTTTTTATTATTAAAAAATAAGTTATTTTTTGTTAATGAAAGACCAATTCAGAAATTACTTGAAAGCACTGTTTATGTATAAGTTGCTTTCCAAACTGTGTGTCGTGACACATTGGTGTGTCGGCGGCAGTGTGTAGGTGTGTCCCTGCTTCAGCACAATTTTTTTTTTAATTTAAAATTCATTTTAAATGTTTTTTTTGTTTCCGACTTTCCGTCATCCTGCTATGCATATAACGTACTTGACACTTGATTGATACCTAGTGGGTCACAGATCATCTTAACCTATTGGAGCAGCTTAGCGGGAACTGAAACTATTCACATTGGCGGCACATTAGCTCCTGACTGCATGTGTTGTCTCCTCAATCGGCTTGTGACTGCACGTGTAGTCAGTGAGTGGGACAGCAGTGTGCTTGCAGTGTGGGCAGTAGTCAGTCGGTCTCGTAGAGTTCTGAGGGAAGCAGCTTAAACGCTGAGCTGAAGTCAGAAATCAAAGTGGTTTTTTTTGCAGCTAGCTCCCAGTAGTGCTTTGCTGTTCCTGCTCTTGATATACGGATAGGAAGCTTAAAAATGCTTGTTGATTAAATGCGAGTGTCTTTAGCTAATATTCCACTAAATATTCAGAAACTATTTTCATCCCATCAACCTCATACATCCCATTAAAATAGTAAGTAGCTATTGGTGTTTGAGAGACAAGGTAGATCCGGCAGCTCCAGCACGTAATCTCCCCTATCCGGTTAAACCGGAAATGAAACCAAGGATTACCATATGACCTGCTGCTCCTGGAGTGCCATAGCCAATGGTAGTGAATCAAGCCACCGTGATATTTGTGAGTGAAAAAAATAGCAGGCACTTCACACGCAGTTTCGTTGCAAATAAAATCCCCAATTTATTGGAATGTATAAACGGTAAATACCAATCCAAAGGTTGCCAGGACAGTACATCAAAGTAACTCACAGTCAGGCTATAGGTGTGGACAATGGCAACAGTCTGATGCATTTTGCGCCCCCTACAGGCGCTTACTCATAGCTATTGGTGTTATTAAACTTTGTTTTAATTCTTGCACATACATACTGTTACTTGTAAATACATTTTGTTATTATATAATTTATGTATGTGTCCGTATCTCTTAAAACAAGTTAGTTTTACCTCCTGTTTGCTAGTACAACTCAATTACTGTGTCGCGAAATGATGTAGGTCTAAAAAGTGTGTCACCAACATGAAAAGTTTGGAAAGCTCTGTTCTAAAGTATTGTAATTCCAGAACTCCAATCTCATATTCTCTTTTAGCAACCAGTAGATACTTAATACAGAAAACAAAACTGTTAAATTTTAAAAACATTTATTGTCATAATGTGTATATTACGGTAAACATATCACAGAAACCCTTTGGTAAAGTCAAGTCAGCTGAAACGTGTCAGGGAATAATGGAGGGTATGATGGGGTTTGTGCATCAAGTGGTTGTTAATGGAACATTCTCAAGTTGAGCAAAAGTGTGAATGCTTAAAGGGACATGAAACCCAAAATTTTTCTTTCATGATTCAGATAGAGAATACAATTTTAAACAACTTTCCAATTTACTTCTATCATTTCATGTGCTTCCTTCCTTTGTTATCCTTTGCTGATAAGCTTATCTATAAGCTCAGGAGCAGAAGATAACCTAGGTTCTAACTGCTGATTGATGGATGCATATATATATCGATCGTGATTGGCTCACTCATGTGTTCAGTTAGAAACCAGTAGTGCATTGCTGCTCCTTCAACAAATGATACCAAGAAAGAATGAAACAAATTAGATAATAGAAGTACATTAGAAAGTTGTTTAAAATTGTATTCTCTATTTAAATCATGAAAGAAAAAAATTGTGTTTCATGTCCCTTTAAGGGTTCTGCCCTGGGTACACTTCTCCTTAATCTGTTTGTTAACAATCTTGAAAGGGACATTGAAAGTCTAGTTTCAGTGTTAACAGACACTAGACTGTGTTTACAGTCTGAACAAGATATTACTTCTCTGCAAATGGACTTAATTAATTGGGGGAATGGGCTGGCAAGTAGAAGATGACATTTAGTTTAGATAAATGCATTGTGGCAGAAAAAATAAACATGCAACGTATACTCTTAATGGGGTTGAGTTAAGGATATCATTAAATGAGAAGGACATGTGAGTTATTGTAGATAGCAGACATAGTAATATGTTGCAATGTCAATCAGCCGTTTAAAGGCCAGTAAGGTACCATCATGTATAAAAAAACAGTATTAAAGAGACAGTGCACTGCATAACTGTTTTCCTCTTGATGTGTTTACAATGACTTGTTATAAAATTACTATTTTCTTCTTTGGCTTTATTTTTATATGTGAAATAGCTGGGGATTTCTTGTGCAATGCCACCCCTACTAGCATGTGGCCAATCATAAACAAACAGGTGCTTTCAATTATCCTGATTGGGATGTTTTAACTCTAACACATTTTTGGCTGCGGAGTGGTTAAGTAGCTACATCAGTGGCTAAGTAGTTGCAGTCTTTAACACTTAACCTGTTTCAGGTTTATTTTCACAAACCTAAAATGTTTTGGCCCCACAGCTGCATTTCTTCCTTAATAAATGAGGCTGGAATTGTAAGGAGCCACTTCTCTTTGTGGCAGATATTACAAAAGGTAACTGCAGAAGATGACATTTTTCAAAATGTAATACAAGCTGTAAGTTCTGATAGTAAAAAGGTAACAAACAGACAACACAGCAGCTAGTCCATTTTTGAATGATATTTATTAAAGTGATTGTTGCCACACATCTGCATATATCAGCCAATCACAATGCAGCATGTAGTATCAAATACATTATATGAAATACATTTTAGCCTCTGAAACATTATAGTTAAAATTACAGTAAAACAAATAACCAAATAAAATAATGCACATTCTGTTTTTGCAATTGGATGGTTAAAAATGTGAACCAAAAGATCTCAACATGGCTGAATCTTTTTTAGTGCAAATGAAAAGCACAGGGCACACTCATTGAGCTTGTTTATCCCACTTTAAAATTTTAAGCTTCATGAGACCTGAAGTAAATGATGATTGATTGCTAGTTTGCGTCACAAAAATAATTAAACGTATATTTAGACAATACTTAAAGGGATGGTAAACTTCCCTTTTTAATATCAGATCCAGAATATTAGTGATATTTTAGATGGAGTTTAATTCCTCAGTTGTAATGAAGATGCGCTATAAATTACTTTTTAATTTGGATATGAAATTAAAATACCCTATGCTCACACCACTCGCTTGACAAAAGTCTCATTTTCTGTGAGCTAACGGTTTGAATTGTTCTCCAATCAATGCTCTAGCTACAACAAAAGTGCCAAATGGGTAGACCACTAATTGGACAACAATACAAACCTTTAGCTCATAGAAAAATGTACTTTTGAATTGGGCTGCGGAGTGCATGGCACTTCTTAACTATATTAAAAAGTAAGTTATTGCGCATTTTTATTACAATGGATGAATTAAACGCCATCTAAAATATCACTAACATTACAGATCTGATTTTAAAAAGGGGATAGAATACCATCATTTTAAGAAGGAATGGACTAATAATGAAAATAAGGTTTTGTGAAAGAATTAAAGGTTTATGGTAAATTAAGGATGGGACTTGAAAAGGGTTTAAAGGTGTGTATATGTGCAGTATGTGTGAAGTCTTCTTATGCTTAAAGGGACAGTCTAGTCAAAATTAAACTTTCATGATTCAGATAGGGCATGCAATTTTAAACAACTTTCCAATTTACTTCTATTATCTAATTTGCTCAATTCTTTAGATATCCTTTGTTGAAGAAATAGCAATGCGCATGTGTGAGCCAATCACACAAGGCCTTTATGTGTAGCAACCAATCAGCAGCTACTGAGCATATCTAGATATGCTTTTCAGCAAGTGATATCAAGAGAATGAAGCAAATTAGATAATAGAAGAAAATTAGAAAGTTGTTTAAAGTGACATGCTCTTTCTAAATCACAAAAGAAAAAAATTGGGTTTCATGTCCCTTTAAGCTTCATTGATATAGTACAGTACAGAACCAAATAAGTTTTTAGCCCAGTTTTAGCAAATGAGGAATAAAAATCTCTCTGAAATTGGTTGTTGATATTTGGACCAGGCTTTTATAGTGTGTGTTAGAGACAAATAAATGTATTTAAAATGGTTGCTTTTCATAAACATGTTTAGAGAATAAATTAAGCAGGATATTTATAGGAAGATAAGAAAATGAACAAACAAGTTCTTATCAATCTTTAAATTTTATTTTCTATATAGTTTCCATGAAACTTTTAGCACCTGTATTCTTCTCTTTATGAATGATTAGCTTTACAAAATCTAATCATAATTTATAAATAAAATATAATTACTATTAATTATAATAATGAAATACTATATAATGAACGGAGAACAACCTTCAGTTCACGGGCTGGTCACAAAGTAGTAAAAATTCAAATTCAAAGCTCCCTGTGTGGTATAGCATTTTTTTTTCTAAACCACTTTAATGACAACAGCATGGAGTTTAATTGCACCAATGAGCCTCTTCTTTGATGCCTTGCAAGGAGTCTGTTAGTTGTCTGAAATGCGCCATTTGATTGAGAAGAGCACTGAAGGAAAAAATATACTTGGTAATTGCTTCAATTGAAAACATTCATATAACACGACAATAATGGGACATGAATCCATTTACTAATCAATTAATGATAACACATTATAATAGCATAATTTAAACGGTGCATAGTATAACAGTGTATCATTGTGCTGAACAATGCAGTAATGGATTGTAACAGATTTAGCATAATAAAGATTAACACAGCTTTTTAGCAGGCGGCATATCATTAAAACAATATTTTGCATGCATGCATAAAATAGCATTTCTTCTTCAAAGTATTTGCAAATCCAGCATATGGTACACTGAACTGTAGTAAAAAATGTCATTTTCTATACTCATATTAATTCTGGTTAATTCATAATATAAATCATTATTAAATATTAGATGTTCTTTACTAATGTGAAGGAAAATCTTTGCAGCATGAGAAAAATTATGGTTTTGCTACACTTGCTTAGTAGCAAATTGATATTACATTTAAACTGCTGCATTTTTTTTTAATCTCTTAGCCCCTAACAAGGCAAAGTATACATGGTTTAAGAAAGTCTTGTATTTACTTTTTTTTGTTTCTTAAATACTTTATATATTTTACTAAGGTCTAGCCAAAATGGGTCATGATCATTTTAGGAGTTAAACTGATATTTTTTACAAACCCGGCATATCCGCAAATAAGTGAGCGAAGAGCAAGATTTAGCTCCGCATATCACCTCAGTACCAGCGCTGCTGCAGTGAGCTGGTAAAATGTGCTCGTACACAATTTCCCCATAGGAATCAATGGGGGAGAGTCGGCTGAAAAAAACTAACACCTGCAAAAAAGCAGCGTAAAGCTCCTAACGCAGCCCCATTGATTCCTATGGGGAAATACATTTTATGTCTACACCTAACACCCTAACATGAACCCTGAGTCTAAACACTCCTAATCTTACACTTATTAACCCCTAATCTGCCGCCCCAGACATCGCCGACACCTGCATTATATTATTAACCCCTAATCTGCTGCTCTGGACACCGCCACCGCATACATTATAGTGATGAACCCTCTGCTGTCCCCAACATCGCCGACACCTACATTATATTTAATAACCCCTAATCTGCCACCCCAAATGTTGCCGCAACCTACCTACACTTAATAACCGCTAATCTGCCGCCCCCAACGTCGCTGCCACTATAATAAAGTTATTAACCCCTAAACCTAAGTCTAACCCTAACACTCCATAACTTAAATATAATTAAAATAAATCTAAATGAAATTACTACAATTAACTAAATTATTCCTATTTAAAACTAAATACTTACCTATAAAATAAACCCTAAGATAGCTACAATATAACCAATAGTTACATTGTAGCTATCTTAGGGTTTATTTTTATTTTACAGGCAACTTTGTATTTATTTTAACTAGGTACAATAGTTATTAAATAGTTATTAACTATTTAATAACTACCTAGTTAAAATAAAGACAAATTTACCTGTAAAATAAAACCTAACCTAAGTTACTCAGTTATCGGCCGTCGTTAGAAGTGGATGCTCCGCGTCGGATGTCTTGAAGATGGACCCGCTCCGCGCCGGATGAATGAAGATAGAAGATGCCGCCTGGATGAAGACTTCTGCCCGTCTGGAGGACCTCTTCTGCCCGGCTTGGATGAAGACTTCTGCCCGTCTGGAGGACCACTTCTGCCCGGTTGGGTGAAGACGTCTCACGGTAGGGTGATCTTCAAGGGGTTAATGTTAGGTTTTTTTAAGGGGGGATTGGGTGGGTTTTAGAGTAGGGTTAGTTGTGTGGGTGGTGGGTTTTAATGTTGGGGGGGTGTTTGTACTTTTTTTTTACAGGTAAAAGAGCTGATTACTTTGGGGCAATGCCCTGCAAAAGGCCCTTTTAAGGTCTATTTGTAATTTAGTGTAGGGCAGGGTTTTTTTTTATTTTGTTTTTTTTTTTAATTTTGTTAGGGGGATTAGAGTAGGTGTAATTAGTTTTGGGGTTTTTTTTTTTCGTACTTGTATTTAATTGTAATTAACTGTATTTAGTTTAGGTAATTAATTTAATTGTAGTTTAGTGTTAGGTGTAATTGTAACTTAGGTTAGGTTTTATTTTACAGGTAAATTTGTCTTTATTTTAACTAGGTAGCTATTAAATAGTTAATAACTATTTAATAAATATTGTACCTAGTAAAAATAAATACAAAGTTGCCTGTAAAATATAAATAAACCCTAAGATAGATACAATGTAACTATTAGTTATATTGTAGCTATCTTAGGGTTTATTTTATAGGTAAGTATTTAATTTTAAATAGGAATAATTTAGTTAATTGTAGTAATTTTATTTAGATTTATTTGAATTAGATTTAAGTTGGGGGGGTTAGGGTTAGGGTTAGACTTAGGTTTAGGGGTTAATACATTTAATATAGTAGCAGTGACGTTGGGGCAGCAGATTAGGGGTTAATAAATGTAGGTAGGTGTTGGCGATGTTAGGGACGGCAGATTAGGGGTTAATAATATTTAACTAGTGTTTGCAATAGGGGAGGGCGGCGGTTTAGGGGTTAATATATTTATTACAGTGGCGGCGATGTCTGGTTCGGCAGATTAGGGGTTAAAATATTTATTTTTGTGTTTGCGATGTGGGGGGGCCTTGGTTTAGGGGTTAATAGGTAGTTTATGGGTGTTAGTGTACTTTTTAGCATTTTAGTTAAGAGTTTTATGCTACGGCGTTGTAGTGTAAAACTCCTAACTACTGACTTTAAAATGCGGTACCAGTCTTGACAGGAGAGGGTCTACCGCTCACTTTTGGTCAGACTCGTAATACCGGCGCTATGCAAGTCCAATTGAAAATATAGGATACGCAATTGACATAAGTGGATTTGCGGTATTTCCGAGTCTGGCCAAAAAAGTGAGCGGTGAGCCTGTCATTTCAAGACTCGTAATACCAGTGGGCGTTAAAAAGCAGCGCTGGAACCAACCAACGCTGCTTTTTAAGCCTAACGCACAACTCGTAATCTAGCAGTGAATAACTTACAACCTTTGGAACATCATTGAGTGTTAAACTTTATGGTAAAGAGTTTCCCAGTGTTGTTATAAAGGGGTACATTTTCTGGTAATGCAATGAGAGACCTTTTTAAATGAAGGAAAGATGTAAAACCTACTATTAAAAAAACAAAAAGAAACTTTGAAATTTAATTTAATATGGATTTTGTTAATTTCTCATGTTATTTATTGTTAAACATAGGTAGGTGGCAATCACATGCCTGGAGCACTGTATGACAGCAAACACTGATGACATTTAGTAGAATGTTTTTCTCAGGACACATGCACGCTCCTTTACCTACCTAACTGCTTTTCATCAAAGGATACCTAGAAAACAAAGTAAATTAGGTAAAAGTGTAACATTTTACACTCTGTTATAATCATGAAAAAATAAATAAATTGGAGTTTCATCTCTCTTTAATGATCTAGGGCAAAGGTTGGCAACCTTACTTTCACGATTGCATTCAATTTATACTATAAAATGATCAGGTATGGGGCGGAGCTAACTTCTGATCTCAGCAGACAAATTAGTGGGAGGCTCTCTTCTATAATTTATAAAACCTAAAGATTCCAAATCTCAAAGGCAGTGTAGATACATCTAGTATACCTTGTAGGATTCCTAAGATCGTAGTTGGTGCTTCTTTGCTATTTCCACCAGAAGGAGCTGCAGATTGAAAATAGGTCTCCTTAGGGAGATCGAGGAGCTGCATGTCAGTGCCAGACGGCCGATAAAGTGATCATCACCTCAAGTAAGACTCTGGCGGGTCAGGGCTCCACTCCGGAGATCAATTCAATTGCGGTGCTGCAGTAATAAAAATAAGTTATAGGATTCATTACTGACCGCAACTTAGAGAGGAAAACTGACAACCGCTGAAGGCTTCGGTCAGGATATGTGAGTAAACAAGCTTGATTCCCCTCTACCACTTACACCTAATTTGCTCACATTAGAGACTTGCATAATTGAGAGCTCATTTGTGGTGGGTACAGCACTGCCTGAGAAGGAACCTAGATTGAACTGAAAAGCAAGCTAGTTTTGGTGCAAACCGCCATAGCTACGTGTCACACCACTTCTAAGGGGCCTAGGGAGGAGTGACATAGAACGCTCTAGCACAAGTGAGAACGATAATAAAGTGCTATCCAAGGCTATCCAAGTACTTTAATACTACAATATCCCTAAATAATGTTCTCTCCTCACCCTTTCCCACTTGGTGTCTGTTATGGGGTTGATTCTATTCCTTCCTTTTCCCTCATGGTCATGAAATGTAATTAAGGCCACACTGAAAAGTGTTTGATCCTCCACCTTGCCTGCTTAGTGCAAACAAGTAGTATCCCCCTGTTTTCCACATGTGCACTCTCTGATAAAGACACTTGAGGTGGAACATTACAACACATCTTTTCAGGATGCTTTAATTTTAATACATCTCACATCTCCGCTTAAGCACTACACTGTAACCCATGTTATTCTGAAGAGAGTCTGGAGTTCACAACTAAAAGCACAAAAAATAGGAGCGCCAAAGGCTAAAGTATGTGATCAGGAAGTATTAAAATAGTCTCAGTGGACTTAGTGGACATAAAAGTGAGCATATAAGTAGAACTTTAAAACATATTTATTAACATATAAGGTAAATCATATCTCATAACCTAAATAATACACAAGTATCTATATGGAAACGTTTGGGAAGCCAAAAACAAGTCATAACTGGTTGTGGCTATTCTTACTTAATGGAGTGCAAGATAGTGCAAGTATTAAACTAAAAGAGTTATCCTCAAATGGTGTTATTGTATCACTTCCGGTTTTGCGAAGCGAGTGGATAGTAAACCATTTTTAATGAGGGCAAAAATTGGTGAGAGTTGGTTACAAATATAAATTCATTATTGGCATTGTACTTATGTATATAAAAAAAATATATTTCAGCTTTTGAAAGGCTACATTTAGAAGACTTTAAAAAACAGTCATTAAATAATGTGCCTTTACCCTTAATTCTCAAGAGTTCTCTGAAAACTGGAATAAAATGATTAATGAAGCATCACAAGAACTGATGAGGTTAATCATAAAATACAGAGAACTTCTTTTGACACACATTTACTCTGAGATTAAAATTGAGGAGAAAAACATGGAGTTATTCAAAGTTTCACAAACCCTTAAAGAAAAACAATATAATCTATATACCAAAATTAATGAATTGAAAGATGACACTAAAGATAACGAAACAAAAAAATTAACAGAGCTCTAAATGTTGCTCATGATAACCCAGAAAATAACACATCTGAACATAATACAGAGACACTAACAATTTCAGACCCTGAAAGTAATAGTATGTCCAAAAGAGAAGAATGGATTACTAAAACCCCCATACAACACCATAGCAATAGACTAATGGGGAGGAGGTTTGTAAATAGATAGCCAACCCAATTTGCAACTTATACACCCAAATACAATAACTATAAAACAAATGAATGATATGAAAACTACCCAGATGAGGAGTATTACTCAGATATGAGAGATAGGAGAGAATTTGCTCCACCGAATTACAACCATTGGTTTGTTAATAGTAATCATACTAATTTTACAAACTTTAGAAATCATAATAGATTCCAAGAGAATAATACAGATGGAAAGCATCAGCAATATAGTACAAATGGCTACAAACCTAAGTTTCATCAATACAGTCAGGATAGAGGACTTAAACCTTATAATCAACATAAGCAAGGACACCTATGGTAATGACAACTATGGGTTCAGATCGGCCACTAGAAAACAGACACATTATAATAGACAAAATAAGTCTAACTATTATAATAACACCAACAACCAACAATGGGGTTATAGCAATCATGCTAATAATTGAAGGGATGATTACAAAAAAAGCACAGAATATTTTCTCAGCACTTGGGGGATTTAGTGATACATCCCTCCTACCCCGAGACATGGGTAGATCCCCCACTACACTTTCTAGAGACTGTGATAGTACAGCCTCTTGTTACCCCTCTTTTTTAGGGGTGGTTCAAAACAACATCCCACAGAGAGACCAAACTGAAGGAAAAAGGAAACAAATAATGTTAAAAAATGTAGACCAGTAAAAAGACGGGTTATAGAGGAAAATGAGCAGGAATATGATCTAAGAATAGATTAAGATCTGGCTGTGTGATTACCACAGATACCGATACAGATGTTTCTCGAGCTAGGGATCTGAATGAACAACCACCCTCTGACCTTAAAGGTATTAACAACGTAAGCAATACGGCTCTATCATTAGAAGAAAAACAAATATTAGGATTGGGTCTAACCTACGCACCCTCACAAGGGCTTGACAAATTTCATACTTACCTCAATACCAAAGAGTTTGTGAGGAAACTCACTTTAAAGTAGACATGTGCGTTTCGTTTTGTTCCAAATCGAAATTCGGACAAATTTGCCAAATTCAGAGATTGAAATTGAATTTATGAATTACCCTAGCAACGAAACTAAACTAATCCGAATGCATTTGTAACAAATAAATCTGAATTAGTTTTTTATTTATTTGTTACATTCAAATGGCCATGGACTAATCATAATTCAGTATAAAAATTAAATTTTGTGAGATTTAGTGAGATAGAACAGTGAAATAATTCTGTTTGTGTAACTTGGAACCATCTGAATCAACATAACACATACCGAACTTCTGAATTTACAACTCAAATCTAAAATGAATATATCCGAATAAATCCGAATTTATTTTAATCGGAATAAATCCAAAATGAATACATTCAAATGTATCCGAATTTGAATCAATCCGAACCGAAATTTAAAAAAATTTTTTGTCCGAAACGAAACAAATTTTTCTGCTGTGCACATGTCAACTTTAATGAGGATTTTATGAAATTAGAATACAATAACATTAATGTTGACTCTGTTCCAAATAGAGATAAATATATACACACTGATCTAAGACCCAAATCCCACATTTTTCCTACCAACCGCAAGGGCCCCACTATTGAATCTTTTGAAACCATGGTATGCAATGATATCAAAAAGTTTAAACCACAAAGCAACTTCTGAAAGAATTTAAAAAAGACACACCATGATACCATAAAACAGTTGGAAAATAATAGAGATATCATAATAAAACCTGCTGATAAATGTGGTGGAATAGTGATCTTGAACAAGGCATACTATTTGAAAGAATCAAGTAGAATCTTAGGGGATATAGACACCTATGAAATATTAAGCTCTAATTCAACAGAGTACTATAAAAGAACTCTTGAAGCCACACTCATAGAAGCTAATAATATTGGCATTATAAACAGCAAAGAGTATAACTATATATTGATTAATCACCCCAAGATACCAGTTTTTTACAATTTTCCGAAAATCCACAAGACACTAGAAAATCCACCCGGCAGACCAATAATCTCAGGAATTGGCTCTTTGTCTAGTAATTTGTCCGAATATATTGATAAAAAAACCTACAAAAATTTGTAAGGGAATTACCATCTTATCTAAGGTATTCTACAGAGGTTTTAAACATCCTGAATAATATCAAATGCGAGGATATTTACATATGGGTAACCTGTGACGTAACGTCATTATACACATGCATCCCACAAGCCCAAAAAAAACTTTATTATTAATGGCATAGAATGCATTTTAAACCACAACTACTTCAGTTGTGAAGGGGAATTTTACAGGCAGCTTTGTGGAACAGCCATGGGAACCAGGTTCGCACCTAGCTACGCAAACTTATATATGGGCAAATGGGATTCCATCTTGTGGGACTCATGCCTGACGAGAACGGACCTGGTCCTGTACAAAAGATATATCCATGACATACTGTACTCTTGATTTGGAAGGTGAGTTTAGAAGATCTGATCCATACTTTAGGGGTGATGAACCAAAATTAGGCAAATTTAAAATTTACCTACCATACAATAAAGAACTTATTAACTTCCTAGACCTTGACATACGTGTAACAAATGGAACAATTGAAACTTTGACATATTTTAAAGATGTCGATTGTAACAACTACATACACCAGACAAGTTGTCAACACAATAGATGGATTAGTAACATCCCCAAAGGACAACTAATGCAGGTCAGGAAAAATTGTTCAAATGAAATCACCTGGTCAGATCAGTTCCTTATCCTCAAGAAAAGATTTTTGGAAAGAGGATATAATGAAATATCCATAGACAAAACCATTGTGGAAGTGGGTAGTTTGAGCAGAGACTCTATGCTAACTTATAAACCAAAGGTTGTTAAAATACACCTCAAAGAGTTAGACATACCTTTCATCACACAGGACAATGAGAAAAGAGGCACCATCGAGAACATCATAAAGAAACATTGGCACCTATTAAAAGAAGATGATATTATAGATTAACATCTGATAGATAGACCAGAATTCATCTACCAAAAAGCGAGAAATCTTAAGACTGTTTTAGCTCTCAGCATTCCAACAAATAAGAAGGCTTGCAAACATGGAAGAAAGACTGAAACTTTTAAGTCTAAAATCACTAATGAAACCTTCAAGGTTAAAGACACAATTTGCTGTACAGATAGATATGTCATTTATCTCATAAAGTGTGGCTGTGGGCTGCAATATGTTGGGCAAACCACACATAAACTAAAAGATAGAATTAGAGAGCACCTCCTACAAATAAAATGTAAAAAAGCTCATGTAACCATCTATAAATACTTTATAGATAAACATGAGGGAAGTAACACCAGCTTTAAATTCATGGGCATTAGTAAAGTACCCAAAGATTGGAGAGGAGGTGACATGGAACAGAAAATGCTTTGTATAGAATCCAAATGGATATTCAATCTTGATTGTATTTACCCTAAAGGCCTTAATGCTAATTTCGAAGTGGTACACCTCTTTTGATTAGAACAATATTACTATTGTGCGTATATTTGTATACCCACCCTATTCTGCTGTTATTTTCTCCTGCATTGATTATTTTTCTGAATTGCATCTTAGAGATCTCTAGATTAGATTTAGTTCAAACTTTTAGGTCCAGTTTATAAATTCATAATGTATGTATGCTCATACTAACGTTTAGTTTAGTTTAGTTCATTCTAATATTGGGTTAGATTTCTTTATTTGACTATGATTATTTTATCTTTATCTCTATTGATCAGAATCATCTAGGGATAAATGTATTTTATTTCATTATTCTACTCATATATAGCCCTACCTAGACATTTTATATAACATCTGAGTTTAGACACCACCTATTTATATAAATCCTTTTCACATATGGACATATATCATTTTTTATGTGTTGTTTATGCATCTTAATGTCATTTTTATGTGTTGTTTATGCATCTTTATGTACTTTTATGTATTTTCTTTTACACACAACCACTTATAAGTATTTATTGAATTATCATTATTTAATATTGATTTTTTTTAAGTCTTTTAAACGTAGCCTTTCAAAAACTGAAATAAAAATATATTTATATATATATTTTTATATATATATATATATATATATATACATAAGTACAATGACAATAACGCATTTATATTTGTAACCAGCTCTCACCAAATTTTGCTCTCATTAAAAATGGGTTCCTGTCCACTCGCTCATGATACAATAACGCCAAACCGGAAGTGGAGTAAAAACTGGAAGTGATGTCAGTTACACCAGAAGTGACATCATTATGCCGGGAATACATTTTAAGCAACAGGCACCAAAAAACTGCCGTATTTTGGCAGGATAATGAGCAACAAATCCCATTGGTCAAGACACCATTTATATTCTCAGCAAACAATAGCCTCCTTATGTCTTGAAAAAGACCCTCTCAAGGGCAGAAATGTGTTGACTTTATCTTTACCAGGATTTGTGAGGCTTGTATTTCTTCCTCAGGGATCGTCTAATATACTGTATTTGATGGCTTATTTTTCAATAAACTCCACCTTTTAGACAATTTTTTGCACATGTTGTTTTTTTATTTGATTTTTAGGTACCTTTCCACTGATCATCGTCACCATTATTTTTTATTCTATTTTTATCTTTTCTACACTAACATCACCCATAATCCAGGATTGCTGTGACATTTCCAAGTTAACGGATTAAGAGCATTTCCACTCAACTTTCTATCCAGCATTCACTTGTCGCCAGGATTTTCTTATTTCTCCCATTGGATATTTATATATATTTTATTTTCTAGACAGATTTCCAATCACGTGTACATGTTATTTTCTCACACTCCTATTTTTGAGGATACTCCTTACTTTATTTTTGAGGATAACTATCTTGCACAAAATTGTTTAAGAATAGCCACATCCAGTTGTGTGTGGTTTTTGGCTTCCCAAACATCTCCATATAGATACTTGTGTATTATTTAGGTTATGAGATATGTTTTAACTTATATGTTAATAAATATGTTTTAAAGTTCTACTTATATGCTCACTTTTATGTCCACTATCTAAGTCCACTGAGACTATTTTAATACTTTTCTAATTGCATACTTTAGCCTTTGGCACTCCTATTTTTTGTGCTTTTAGTTAACTTTTTGTCCAAGATCTTGTTAGGGGAACTTTTATAGTGCGCTTGTTTGCTCAATCATGCACAGTCTACTACATAACAAATTGCACTGGAGTTCACAACTACATTAGTGCCATATTATATGCTGTCCTCTACTATATAAGCTTGCTACTTAGCACCTTCCAGAATTAAGGGGAAATCAGTAATTGCTCTTATTATTTGATAAGATCATTCAATCAGTGTCCCGCTCATATCTGCTTCCCCAACCCGATTTTCTTGCCCCTAGTGGGTACAATCCCCAATCCCCTCTCATTTTGTCCTCCCTAGTGGATTTGTCCCTGAGGTAATGTGAGCGTTGTCCTTTACTCAATCTTCTATAGCTCTTTTAGAGATCTAACAGTGGCAGATCATTTCAATAGTAAACTTCAAGCAGATAGAGAACTGTCAGACAAAGATTCTAGAGAATTTACTACGAGACCAAGAACACCGGAACGTCTCAGTTCACCTGAACAACCTAGATCACATGAGGATGAGATCTCCATCAGTGAGTTGATCAATGCTCTATCTTCTAAAATGGAGTCTGACTATGCTTCATTAAAACAGGAAATTAATACTTCCGTAGCGGAGCTTAAAATCTACATTAGGCGAGAGGACAGACACTTTTGAAAGAAAACATGAGGACTTAGCAACTGATCACACTAATCTACTTTTCTATTTGCATACCTTAGCTGAGATGATCTCAGACCTCGAGACTAAACTCTTAGATCTCGAGTACAGGTTGAGGCAAAATAATATTTGGATCAGTGGTATATTAGAAGTGTCAACAGCCAGTCTTCCTGAATTCCTCATAGGACTATTTAAAGAACTACTAGGAACAATGCCAGATCAAGGGCTACTCAGTTATAGAGCACATACAGCTCTTAGACCCAGGAACACAACAACTGAACAACCTAGAAATGTCATTATCCAGCTTCACTACTTCACATTTAAAGAGAAAGTGCTTAAAGCAGCCTTCCAGAATAAAACTCTCCTAGAACCTTACCAGGCTCTTCAAATAATATTTCTGGATGTATCCTCACATACTCTTGCCAAACGTAGATCCTTAATGCCCATCACTCAATGTCTATGTCACCACAACATCAAACACAGGTGGGGTTTCCCAGTCAAGCTTTTTCTCCAATAAAATGGACAATCCTACACTATAAACTTGCATAAGCAAGGTCTGCAACTCTAGGACAATCTAAACCTTAAGGAGACAGCTTCATCATCATCATCATCCCCACCTACAACTAGTCTTCAGACCTTACGTCTTTCTGCACCAGAATGGAGACCACTGCCTAAAAGAAATCTGCCCACCAATAAGAGGAAGGTTGAACAGCTTCAACAACCTGGATAAATGTATACTTTTTGCTTGATAAAATGTATTTTTGTTATGAGACGCATTGTGGACTATAGTCCCTGGTTTTCTATATGATGCTCTGGGACACATAGTAGACTGAAAACTTCTTGCTTGCAACCTGAAAAGAGACTATGGTCCAGACACATTGCTGTTATATTGGTTAGCACATTTTCCTGTGTTATATACTGTTATAAATGTTCAGTTTTGATATTGCTAGAGGTTTGCAATGACTATGATAATTGGTACACTGTGTTCCCGAAACGTAGACATGTAAGTTCTACAGTTTATCTTGATATATTGTTGTAGTTTTTTTGAGCTTGTCCCCAAGCTTCCTGAATTTATCATACATTGTATAGCCCTCTATAATAGCTTGGGGGATGTTATACTTTCACACCCCATGTCTCACATAGTTAACTCTATTTGTGATCTGCTCTCTACTGTCCCCTTGGAGTGCTTCATATCCTGTCTGACTACACATAATATATTTTACAAGATTTATTATTATAACAAACTATCATAAAGCTCAATAATAAGTCTGCCCCTCCCCCCCATACTCTTTTTTCCTATTTGCTGAAGCGGTGCTTACCTGCTAAACCTCAACACAACATCAGTACTCACTCCAAACCTTATTGACCTCAACCTATCCCTGGGTATCTCCTCACGTACACTCACAGATCTCATACACTTTATAATCACCTCTCCCTTTCCACAACCCCCCCTTTTTTTTCTCTCCCACTTCTTGATCAGTAGACGCCTTTAATTTCTATCTCACAATGTGCAAGGCTTGAACTACCCGACCAAGTGAAGCCTCCTATCTAACCACTTGAGTCAAACTAGATCTGATATAGTATTCCTGCAGGAGATCCATTGGGTCCAGCGACCAGGTAAGCCTAAAGGAGTTTCTTAAGGCAGTAATCATTACCATCCCCAAACCGGATAAAGACACTCAACTTTGCACCAGCTATCGACCAATCTCGCTCATAAATACAGACATTAAGTTGTATTCTAAAACTCTGGCTAATCACCTAACTAAAGTCATATCTACTATTAAACACGGCAACCAAGTAGAATTTGTCCTGGGCCGGGAAGGGCCAGATAATACCTGTTGTATATTATCAGTTAAGTATGAAGCACAAAGAAGAGGGACTCCCTTTCTGGCCTTGTCCTTAGATGCTGAAAATGTGTTTAACAAGGTCAGATGGGAGTATAATCATCAAACAGTCACTCCCTTAACAGACCTCAAGGCTCATACTGCATATGGACGCAAGGCAGCAAATATTAAAGTTAGTCACAATTTACCATTGGGAAGCACTATGTAAGGGATAGAAGTGCCCAGTTCACAGTAGCTTAGGTAGACAAAAGAGAAGGACTGTGGAACGTTCACCACAGTTAATTGGTTAATTGTGACTAACTTTAATATTTGCTGCCTTGCGTCCATATGCAGTATGAGCCTAGAGGTCTGTTAAGGGAGTGACTGTTTGATGATTATAGTATATATATTTCCCCTGACAATCTCAACTTGAAGACTTTGAAGGCTTGCTCTTTATTCATTTGATATTATCCACCATAGTCGGTGTGAACGTGAGAAATTATGGAAGCATCAGAGTTATTTTCGCAAAAATCCATTTCAGAAATGGATCTTGATAGACTAACATTGGAGGACATTGTTAAGCAAACATGAGCTCTTGTCCATCAGTGACATTTTCCTGACCCTGGAGTGTACCCTCATGAAAGAATACAAGACCTGGTGGGATCAGAGATCCCTGGAAAAAGTATTTGACTCTTAATTTAATTAATTTAAAGGGGACTGAGGCTTCGTAAGTTCCCCACTTTTCAGGTTGATGACACCAAATTTATTCAGGAGTGGATTGAGGTGTTAAGTGACTCTTCTAAGAGACTTATGCAGTTAATTATTAGGTTTGAACAATATCAGCTCACAAAAATTAGGGAGGAATTAAATAAAATACAGGTTCAACTTAACGATTACCTGGAACACCCCAAGTATAGTGAGTTTGACAAAATACTTAGTGATACTGTAACTATGTTCAGAACAGAAATTGACCATTTCAAACTGAGGAAGGGATAATAATGATTATCTTAATAACAAACGGCTAGATTATGAGTTTTGCAGTAAGAGCTGCTCGGTAATAACTTGCAACTTATTGCACCGCTAACTTCCCTATAGCGCTGGTATTACAGGTTTACAAAAACCCGGCGTTATCAGGAAAAAAGTCAGCGTAGAGCAAAATTGAACTCCATACCGCACTCCAATACCAGCGCTGCTGAAATAGATTGAGCTTGCATTCTATTGGCTGATTGGAACAGGATTTTATTTGGGGGGTTGGTTGTGTGGGTGGTGGGTTTTACTGTTGGGGGTTTGTTTGTATTTGTTTTAACAGGTAAAAGAGCTGATTTCTTTGGGCAATGCCCCACAAAAGGTCCTTTTCAGGCTATTGGTAGTTTAGTTTGGGCTAGGGTTTTTTTTAATTTTGGGCGGGCTTTTTTATTTTGATAGGGCTATTAGATTAGGTGTAATTAGTTTAAATATCTGTTAATTTGTTTTTTATTTTGTGTAATTTAGTGTTTGTTTTTTTGTAATTTAGGTAATTGTATTTAATTTATGTAATGCATTTAATTGTAGTGTAATGTTAGGTGTAAGACAGGTTAGGTTTTACTTTACAGGTAAATTTGTATTTATTTTAGCTAGGTAGTTAGTAAATAGTTAATAACTATTTAGTAACTATTCTACCTAGTTAAAATAAATACAAACGTGCCTGTAAAATAAAAATAAAACCTAAGATAGATACAATGTAACTATTAGTTATATTGTAGCTAGCTTAGGGTTTATTTTATAGCTAAGTATTTAGTTTTAAATAGGAATTATTTAATTAATAATTATGAGTTTTATTTAGATTTATTTTAATTATATTTAAGTTAGTGGGTGTTAGAGTTAGGGTTAGACTTAGGTTTAGGGATTAATGACTTTAGTATAGTGGCGGCGACATTGGGGGCGGCAGATTAGGGTTTAATAACAGTAATGTAGGTTGCGGCGATGTTAGGGACAGCAGATTAGGGGTCAATAATATTTAACTAGTGTTTGCGAGGCAGGAGTGCGGCGGTTTCGTGGTTAATATGTTTATTATAGTGGCGGCGATGTCCGGAGCAGCATATTAGGGGTTAATCATTTATTTTTTAGTGTTTGCGATGCGGGAGGGCCTTGGTTTAGGGGTTAATAGGTAGTTTATGGGTGTTAGTGTACTTTTTAGAACTTTAGTTATAAGTTTTATGCTATAGCTTTGTAGCATAAAACCCATAATTACTGACTTTCAGTTTACAGTATGGATGTTGTAGTTATAGGCTGTATCGCTCACTTTTTGGCCTCCCAGGCAGACTCGTAATACCGGCGCAAAGGAAGTCCCATTGAAAAAGGACTTTTTGAAAGCTGCGGTAATTACCTTGCGCTACAGCCAAAAAAGTGTGCGGTGAAGTTAAACCTGCAAGACTCGTAATACCAGCGGTAGTGAGAAAGAGCCTTAACGCTGCATTTTCACCCATACTGCAAAACTCATAATCTAGCCGAAAGTATATATTTGGGACACTAAGATCAGTCCCAGGGCTAATAAACCTAGATTAAGGAGGAACCACACATGGTCTAAGGGGGGGCGCCTCTGGTGATCAGAAAAAGGTCTCTTTTTACATAAAGAGGGTACAGATGAGGAGAGAGATTACAGATCTGATAACTATGGTACTAGTTATTCTAGTGGGCCATAAGGAGATGAAGTAGAGGTAGTCTTACCTAAGAGCATGCTTAAAAAGGCTGTCAGTACACCAAGTGTTTCTAGACAATTAGCCGCCACCACAACAAGTCAGCCACATCCTAAAGGTAAAAGCAATATTCCTGTGGGTTCATGTCAACAGGAGCTTCTAAGCAATAATGAGGGTGATTTTAGGTCCCAAGGTTATGTCTCGGGAACAAATGCTCAGGAACAGATTTTTCAGCTAGTTCCCAAAGAACCAGAAGGCGGAGGAAACACAGGCCTCAGAGGAAAGGGAAAAAGCAGGGCCCTACCCAAAAGAAATGCACACAACAAGTACAAACTCTAAATATAATTAATTTATCACATACCCAATTAACTAGTGTTGAAACAGAAGTTTTGAGTTTGGGCCTTGGTTTTGTTCCCACCAATAAATTTAACCTTTTTGAGACTATAGTTGACGTGAATCACCTAGTTAGGGACGTGACACTCAGGAAGTTCTTTTGGGGACAGACTACTTTGACTGATAATCTCACTGATGCTGAGGGGGAGTCAGGGCTTACTGGTGGTGACATCTTACCTAATATATCTCACATTATAGATTTCCAGGAGGGAGTGGATTTCTTGACATTACATACATTGGGATCTTACAGTAATTCCCCTGAGGGTGTAACTAAATACAGTAATGGTGGTTTTAAACCGAGGTTCATCTTTTATCCCACTAGAACTAGGGTTCCCTTCTTGGAGGCATTTCTTTGCCGAGTTTAAGAGGATTTGATTAAACTATCAGAAAAACATAACCACATGACACATCTTAGCCGTGACTAAAGGTTGGCCCTAGAGGGATTAAGGGTTAAGCAGAATATTGTGGTTAAGGAGGCTAATAAGGGGGGTGCATTGTCATCATGGAAAGTGAGGTCTACATCAAGGAGACCCTATGTCAGCTCACTGACACAAAAGTATATAGCACACTTAGCTTCAATCCCACTTAAAGGTTTAGCTTTGATGTATGACATCTTTTAGATGATGGCCTTATGAAAGGTTTTTTTTGATCCAGGCACTATCAATTATCTTTTTGTTCAGAGACCGGTTATACCTATCTTCCATCACCTCCCCAAGGTACATAAAATCCTTGTAGCAGGTGAAAAGGAGACCAATTTACTCTGGAATTGGTTCTATTTTTGAGAAATTGTCTAGCTGGATCAAATCACTATTACAACCTATTGTGTACTTACTTCCATCATATCTCAGAGACACTAAACATTTGCTTAATGTCCTGGACATAATTATTTGGGATAATGACAGTTTGTGGCTTACTGTTGACGTTGTGGGCCTCTACTCTGCTATTCCACATGAGCATGGGCTCAGCGCCGTCAAATATATGCTATTATATTTTAGCAACTATGACGTTGAACTGATTGATTACATAGTAGAGGCCCTACATTTCCTCTTTAACCACAACTACTTTAAATTCCTTGATTGTTTTTATCTCCAAAAACATGGGACAGCGATGGGGACAAATTTGCCCCATCATACACCAACCTTTTTATGGGTTGGTGGGAGCTGTCCCACATTTTTGGAGATCATAATCCCTTAAGAACTGTATTAAAGTGTATAAAAGATATATCATCAATCTGATATTTGTCTGGGTCTGCGATGCTTCCAAAGCTACTGAATTTGTTGTTTATCTCAATGTAAATGAGGTGGGTCTGGAATTCACCTCACAGATTGAACAGAAGAGCATTCCATACTTTGACGTCTCACTAACAGGTGACACTGATAGTGGCCGTATCCTTACCACTTTATACTGAAAGCCCATTACATTCAACTTATTATTACATGCGAAGAGCCATCATTCCCGACATACAGGATTTGGGGTTGTCAAGGGGAAATTTATGAGGATGAAACAGAATTGCTCCTTGGAATCAGACTTCCTAAAGGAAAGGGATATTCTTAAGCAACAATTAATTGAGAGAGGATACTCTAAGAAGGTTGTTAACAGGGCTTTCCTTGAGATTAATAGGATGGATAGAAGTACAATGTTGAACAGAGTCCACGGCTAAGTCTAATATGCATAAATTAAATGATTGTAAACTTACCTTTGTCACCACCTTCAGTACACAGTTTCAAGAGATTTGCAACATTGTTAATAGGCCTCTTCCAATTCTAAGAGCTGAAGATAGGCTAAAGGATTATGTATCCATGTGATGCAACTTTGTATCTAGACGTGCATGTTAGTAGTTGGCTCCGTATTAAAGTGCATTACAAATGCAACTATTCTAAATGCATAACGTGTCACCACCAATTTTCAGTCAAGAAATACTAATCGTGACTTTGAACTTGCCAGTTGCACCAATTGCAGGACAATTTTTGTTGTATATCTTATTGAATGTACATTTTGTCATGGTCAATACATAGGTTGTACCACCTGGGAGGCACGCTCTTGAATTAGAGAGCATCTTAATGATATGTCCAACGATGATGAATGTTCAGATCTCTCAAGACATTTAATATCCACCCATGGGGGTGATGTTTCATCCTTCTCATGGCAGGTTATTGATTGTGTTCGACACCCTTTAAGGGGAGGTGACAGAAAAGCACAGTTGCTGCTACACGAAGCTTTCTGGATTTTCAAGATGAAAACCAGGAGACCATTTGGATTTAGCATTGAAGGGGATGTCATTAACTTTTGGAAAAGGAATTAATGTTTTCTTCCATTGTGTGGTATTTCCATGTGTTGACCTTACTCCCCCATAGCAAATAATTATATCCATTATTTTGTTATGTACTATACCCCTCCTTTTTTCAATAGGAACCCACTACAGATATTGACTGTTTACTCCCTCTTAATACAAAAGAACTCCTCAGATTAATTTAAGTGCAAGCGTTTAGCATGTGTATGTAACCATTTATAAGAAGTAAAATGTTATTGGCGAATATCAATTGTTGCTTAGCATAGCTTACTTATATGCATGTAACAACCAATTAGCCTTAGCATAGTTAATCTATTATGTTGTTTGGCATTAACTACCTCTGTGCTAGCAATCTAACTGTAGGTGTCAGTATTACCCAATTTAAAATCATCATGTATTATTTAAGGCATTCTACCTGATAGTCAATCATGTCTATGATTAAGGCAAGAGCAGCCGAAACGTGTAGGTCGGATTGGTGCCTGATCTGACATACCTTGTTTCTTGGCAGTTTTAACAATGTGTGTTTTCATGTCATGTTGACAACTTGATCTAATAATAACAAAAAGTGCTTTTAGAGGATCGCTGTGTTGTTTGGTCGATTTTTCAGATGGGAGTATCTCTGGGAAACATTAAGATCCTTTATTCTCAGCCAACAGCCACAGTTAGTGGAGTGGGTTTCCTTTCCGATAGCTTTGGAACAAGATAGGGCTGCCCCCTTTCCCCCCTTCTTTTTGCACTGGCTATTGAGCCCCTTGCCCAGGCGATTAGACTTAACCCTTAATTTGTAGACATACAATTTGGTAAATCTCAAAATTTATCTAAAATTGCCCTTTTTGCCGATGATGTCACGTTACTCCTTACCTCACCCATTCAGTCTATGTCAGCAGTGTTTAATCTAATTTCACAGTTCGGTAATTATAGTTTTTACAAACGTAATGCTTTTAAAATGGAGGTTCTCTATCTTAGCATTCCGACGGCAGAACTATAGTTGTTGCAAAATACCTATCCTTTTCAATGGTCACCACATCCCATTAAGCACCTAGGAGTACACCTAAGCCATGACCTCCAGATGGTACTAACCAAAAACTTACTAGAAGACGTACCTGAATTTAAATTCTTATTGATAAATGGGAATATAAAGAATTCTCATGGACAGGACATATTGCTTCTATCAAAATGGCTTTTCTGCCTACGCTCACTTACTTATTCAGATGCATACCTCTTACAGTACCTAGACCCATTTTAAATAAATTTCAGAGCCTGATATCTGCTTATGTTTGGAAAGACAAAAGACCACAAACCTCTAAATTAACAATTCAGAAACCTGTTAATCGAGGAGGTCTCTCATATGCCAGTGTATTGCTTTATCATGATGCAGGGTGTCTATATCATCTAATGGGTTGGAGTATGACTAAAAAAGACTCTAGATGGCAGGAAGTGGAACAATTTTTATTACCAGTAGGAGTCACTCTTTCTGATGTACCATGGATCCCTTCTTATTTACGGAAAAGCTTGAAGATAGAGCACCCGATCCTTATAGATACTTTAAAGTTGTGGATAGTAGGAAACATACCTCCAAACATCCGTCTCATATTTATAGGATAAGGAGTGTCCTTGTATCACTACCTGAGACACATGACTCTTGGTAATCAAAAGCAGTCATCCTTTTTATTTCTAATTTATATGATACAAACAGCCTGCTTGACTTTAAAGAGGCGAAAGAGAGATTTTCTCTTCCTCCAATACTACACTTTGAATACCTCTGCCTCACTAGCCTACTTAGAGCATGTGGTTTCCCAAGGAAGACTCTCTATACCCCGACTCCTTGGGAGAGTAGATGGATTTTGGGAATATCTGTTAGAGGCACAGTTTCTTTCTATTACTATAGTCTAGTGGTACCGGCGGAGCACTCTAAGCAAAGTCAGTACATAGCATGGAAAAGAGGGTGGAGGCCTGGTCCAATGAGCTTGTAAATGCCAGGAAGTCCTTACATTGTGCAACTCTCAGGGAGCTTTATTATAAAATTACAGTTCACTGGCACCTAGTCCCCACCACACTTCATAGGATCTTTCGAACTACCTCTCCTTTGTGCTAGAGGGAATGTGACAATTTAGGTACAGCAGCACTCATTTGGTGGGAGTGCCCCAAAATCAAAGGACTATGGAAGTATATTTTTGATTTCTTACATTAACAACATATACCATTGTCAACTCACCCGGCAGTGGGTCTCCTGCATATTGGAACCCCAGACATGGGAAAAGCAGATAAACATTGAATGACCTATCTTCTCATGGCCACTTAACTAGCCATTGCAAGGGATTGGAAAAATATCTCTCTGCGTACCCTGCCCTAAATAATGTCCATCATGGACTATATTAAAAAAATTCTTAGAATATACAAATACACAAGCCCTAACTGCTAAGGTTCACATTTCCCCTTCTCCCCTTCTCATATGTCAATACAGAGGTATCCAGTATACAGCTACAGTTGAGAGTACTGACTACAACCTACAATATAGACTTTTCTAATGTTGCATTCAACCCCTAATCTGAATCTGGTCTTATTTGCAGCTATCCTATACACATATTATTTCTGTATCAGATGACCTTTATTGGTCAATACTTTAGCTACAGTCATATGCTAGTATATTTAGTTGCAAATGAGATTTCTTGATTCTGTGGACAGAAATCGAATTGTGTAATCATATGTCTAAACTGTGCAATATTACTTTGATTGATTACTTTTATCTTCATGTAACAATCTTTTTGTTTGTACTTCTTTTTTTGCAAAACCTCAATAAAAAAATATTAAATAAAAAAAAATGAACAGGTATGCCAGTTTTGTTTTTTTGTTTTTGGGAATCGGGTTTGATCATTGATATACACTATATGGCCAAAAGTATGTGGACACCCCTACTAATCATTCAGTTCAGGTGTTACGGCTATACCCATTGGCAACAGGTGTTTAAAATCCAGCACATAGCCATGATATCTCTATAGACAAACAATGGTAGTACAATGGGTCATACTGGAGAGTTCAGAAACTTTAAATGCATCACTGACATAGGATAGTCAGTTTGTGATATTATTGCCCTCCTAGATCTGCCCCAATCATCAGTAAGTGCTATTATTAGGGGGTGTAGAGCCTACTGTAAAATTTGATGAAGAAGAGATAATTCTTTTTTAGGGTTTGTGCTAGGTTCCTTAGTTCCAGTGAAGGATACAAAGACATTTTAGACAATTGGGGACTTCCAACTCAGTGGCAACAGTTTAGGTAAGTCCCTTTCCAACATGGCTATGCCCCTATGCAAAAAAACAAGATCCATGAAGACATAGTTAGATGAGCTTGGTGTGGAGGAATTTGAGTGGCTGCCTTAACATTAATGGACACTTTTTGAATGAATCGGGAAGCCGATTAAAAGCCATACCTTCTCTTGTTTTATTAGTGCCTAACCCTACTAATGCTTTATTTGCTGAATAGGCAATTGGTTATTGTTGTGGCGGAGGGGCAACAAATCCATATTAAAGCCCACAGTTTTGGAATTGGATGTCCAATAATCTGATATATAGTATAAGATCCCTAGCAAGTTTTTTTTTTCTCTTAATGCTGAATTTAGACTAGAACTAGATACAAACTTTTGAAGTGAATCTTTGTACTGTGGTAATTATTTTAAATTTGATTAGCTTCTTGCTCACCTAAATTTTAAGCTGGAGCTTGTTACTGATCAAGCACCCTTTAAAAAGCTGCAGTTTCTTGGCTATTTTTGTTTAAAACATATTGTAACTCTTGTTTATGTTTGTTCTTCCTTGCTTGATCTTGGACGGATTGTTGGACTTTTGTATTTTGCCTTAACTCTTGATAAATGCCTCATTTATATTGGTATCCTGGTTAATGAACCTTGACTCACAAAAATACTCTTTTTGACTATCCTCAGACACCTCTGCTAATACACTAACTCATCTCCTACCTACTGACTCCAGCTTACTCCTGACCTGTAGCTGCCTTCTCATTTCTGCACATCTGAATTAATTTGCCGTACAAGGTAAAACCTTTATTTACCATTACATATAGGTGTGATGGTTAGATGTTCATATACTTTGACCATATAGGGCTCAATTTATCAAGCCCTTTTTTTCCCCCTCGACTGGAGGTTAGCAATAGTGAAGTGCTCATGTGCAATGGTAAATTTGGGCAGCTGATTGCTGTCTGCCAGAGTAGAAGCCGGGCAGAGAGGGGAGAATATGTTTGCCCCTGTCTGCCCATGGATGATAAAGCAAGCAATAGTGTACAATAAATGAATAAATACTACTACAACTACTACTTATAATAATATTTATAATAATAATAAAGAAATATTTAACATCAGATAAAACCCCTGGCCATGCAGCGAAAGGACAACATTTCTAATGATGCAGCTTGTAAACCCATTTTTTGGGATAGCAAGGTGACTCACATTCAATACTGTAGTTGCAAAAACCTGTTAAGTCCCTCTCTGTACTCTCACACAACTATTTGTCTAAGATCCGGACTTGTCATTCATTCCAGACAAATCAGTCTGGGACAATTAGAATGTAAGATTCATATTGCTGCTTAACTTGCATTGTAGCCTTAAATGAGTGACCATGAACAGAAAGGGCTCAAGAACTTACATTTACGATTTCATAAATGTAGCCCTACATATCAGTTTCTTGCTATGACTAAGGGCAGATTTGAATGATATTAGACATGTACTTTAGTAAAGCTTTGAGGTTGAAGAGATGATGAAAATAGTTGCCTTCCATCAGCATGGGATGAAATGTTGGAGTTGTTTATAGCTTTCTGTGTGGTGGGTATTCTAACGAGTATTACAATATAGCTCCAAAAATAATGAATGGCTGTTAAGGACTTTTCTTTCTGCTAATGGTTTGTATGTAAACAAGCACTATCCCAATGTTTGTTTATGCAATAATAATAGACCTAGCAAATGTTGATTACACTTAGTGACTACAAAGTGTCAATGTCCACATGTATATCATCTTAGATCACTCACTGGTTGCAGGATCTGTGTAATACTATCCATTATCTAAAGGAAGCTGGTCATGCCTGCTATTTAAGATTTCCTTTTTAACTATTATAGGGCCAGATTACAAGTAGCGCGCTATTTAAAATCAACTTTTAACATGTGCGGGTTAGCACGCATACTACAAGTTGAAAGTAAAATGTGTGCGCAAGTGAAATCTGATGTGCAGTAACTTCAAGACTTCGGAATGGAAAACAAGAACATTGTAATGTAAAATATCTATAGTAAATACACATTAAAACACATTATAAAATATTAAAATGTAATTAAAATATTTCAAGTTTTCAGGTATTTAAGTGGAAAGGAGCGCCAAAATGTATAAACATATATAAATACACATGTATACATATGTATATATACACATAAATACACATGTACAGTCTATGCATGTATATTATCAATATAGCCATTTCCATTCAAATGCCTTGTCATATACCTTTTAACCCTTAGAACTTTTTAAAATATTTATGTGAATCATTTTTAGTATATAGTGTATATATATAAGTGTAACTGTTATTTTTAATGTATTTATATTCTGTTTAGTGCAACTATAATTTTTGCCGTAATCCTTTACACAAGGTCCTCAGTCACACTAAACCTGTTGAGCGCAAGTTAACGTGGGTGCAATATTTTAACTATAGCACGCCACTTGTAATCTAGCCCTTAATGTTTTAACTTAAAGGGTGGGTTTTCATTGAGGTGAGTATAACTGAGATATCAGTGTTATTTGTCTTGTATATCTACTGAGTTATGATAGTTAAATAAAGCCTCCTGAATTAGCAGGCTTATCAATAACCAGTTGTCTGAAGTAGCACTGCCTTTGCAAGAGGTGTCTGTGTTTAAAGCCTATGGGCCAGATTACGAATGGAGCACCAATGTTTGCGTGCGAGTGATAAGGAGTTTATCGCAGGTGTTTGCACTCGTCTGGCTTTTCAGGTTTTACGAGTTGAAATTAAATACGATCACTTGAACGCAATCGTGATTTACGCTAGAATGATTACCAGGACTTCAGAGCTCGGGCTTAACTGTTTTGTGAAACAAAAAAGTTGCACAAAACACATTAAAAAGTTACACTCATAATAACACTATTTAATAAAAAAAAATTAAAAAAAATATGGCATACAAATGTTATAAGGGCTTAACCCTTTAAGGACACAGCTTTCAGTTTGCTCAATTGTTTTATGACGGAAAAAATCCGTCATATGTCCTTAAGAGGTTAAACATATGAGATGTCAGGTGTTAGGAAACAAAAAAGGCAGGCAAATGGCTTTAATATTGAAATACATAAGTATACATCTATAAAGATGTATATGTATGTGTGTATATATATATATATATATATATACTGTATATATAACTGTATATATATATATATATATATATATATATATGTATTAATGTATTTATATGTGTATATATGTATTTACAGATATGTATATACAAATATAAACACACACATACATATGTACACATATAAAGACATATATAGAAGTGCATTGGAACCCTTTGGAGTCAAGGAAAACATGTAAAAACATATTTATGCAATATGCTTATTAAATAAGGGTTTTAACTATGTATTTACTGTAAATATTTCACATTCCAATGTTCTGCACATAGCAGAATATGTTCTAAGTACTAATAAATAGATATTGCTATAAATACCTATATATATATCTACCTATATATAATTATCTATATATATATTGGTAAAGATATACTGTATATTGTACAAAATACCATGACATATATGTAGAAATATTAATTTATGAATAAATAGAACATATTCTTGTATGTTGAGAACATAGGAATGTCAAATATTCATATTTCATGTTGGATTATGACAATATATGGGTTTGCCCAAGAGTGGGGTGTTAGTTTTTTTTCCACTTATTTTTGCTCCATTAACTTTTATGGGAGGATACTTGAACGCGCACGTATAATTTATAATTTTGTATTTTTGTGCTCATCAGGTCAGCATGCGAGCGAAAACAGTTTACTTTCAACTCATAATATGAGTGCAACCCGACCAGCGCAAAAAGCTTACTTCTAGCACAGCTAAAGCTCGAACGGGAGCATATACCGTATATTTCAAGCACATCTCTGCATTTCTGCATGTTTAATTTACACTGTTACAGAGATACTTATAAGCAAGAAATTAGGTGAGATAAAATGTGATTACAATATGGTTAAAACTTGACACCGGTGTCTATCGGTTTAAATGAAATACATATGTCTCTAGAGAAAGTAACTAGTATTACTTTTTACACAATATTATAAGAAGTCTAAACAGTAAATATTACAAAAACATTTGATTAATAAAAGTAAATATACGTATAGGTTGCTAAGGCCAGCAGATAACTCAACTTAAATGTGTGTTGACATAAATAGCTGTTGCATATGATTTTTGCAAATGTTTCTCAATATGTTTCTAACACAAAAGTATACAGTTGCACATAATAAATAATTGCAATTAGTTGTATCAATGTATATGTAGGCTATCGCTTTTTTCACACTTTTATCGTGTCACTTTATGGAAATAAGAATTTTAGTTAAAACTTCCAATGTGATAGTACCTTTGTAGTGTATCTGACTGATTACACTTAGTAAGGGAGTCCGTGGTGGAAGAAGATTTTAAAGTGTTGAAAGGTCATTGTGAAGGATGATTCCTGAGTAGGAAAAGATGGCCCGTGAATTTTAGTGTTGAAGCTGCGGTTAGTAATATATTGTGATTACCGCTCCTGCAGGTTTTGTAATCCTAAAGTTTGGGGTGGGTGTCCTTTCGGTCAGTGACCGATATTTTTGAATTTGAAGAAGCCGCTGAAAATAGTGGAATTTCTTTAGCGGTGAGTGACTTGCGGTCCGATCCCCTCTGTTGTGAGTATCCTTTCGGTCAGTGACCGATATTTTTGAACTGGTGAAGCGCTCAAAATAGCGGAATTTCTTTAACGGTGAATGACTTGCGGTCCAATTTCCTCTGTTGTGAGTTGTAGCTTATTAGTTCAAAGCTTACTGGTTCAGAGGTTCCAAAAGCACTTGATTATTTGTGTATTAACCAAATGGTGATGTTCTTGTGACCGATCTCTTGCTGGTGGTTTTAATCAGATCTCCTTTAATCTTATGTGAAGAAGTGCCAATTCTCCTTGTAGCAGTAGTCTTAGAAAAAAGTATATTGTTGCAATAAGGAGCTAGCAGAGCTCAGATGCTTCTTTGTTCACCACAATCAGTGTGGTTTCTGGTTCTGGTATCAACGCGTTTCAGCTGGGCAGCCTTTTTTTTTATTTATTAATCTTTTTTTGAACTTTTATTAATCAAATGTTTTAGTAATATTTACTGTTTACACTTCTTTTAATATTGTGTAAAAAGTAATACTAGTTACTTTCTATAGAGACATATGTATTTCATTTAAACCGATAGACACCGGTGTCAAGTTTTAACCATATTGTAATCACATTTTATCTCACCTAATTGCTTGCTTATAAAGATATATAATAAAGAAATTTGATTTTATAAACCACTTGATAAACGCTCATTTTTTAACCAAAGGAATATAAACTAAAAATACATACACCATAAGGTTTTTATTTTTAATTAATTCTTTGAAACATATATATTTTAATAAATAACCACTAGAATCCGTTACCGTATTGGGAATAGCAATCTTTTTTTGCGCCACTTCCTACCACCTTTCTTTATTATATTGAGAATTGTATTTCTCCTAAGGGTTAAACCCACCCATTTGTGAGCAAAACTGGCATCCCTAAAAAACATTGAGCTTAAATAACCACACAACACAGGAGCCGTAGAGAAGATCAACACAGTCACATTTATGAAATAACAATAACTTAAGCATGAGAACTTGTTTAACTTTAAACAAACCAGGAGGTGGTGCAAAAGGTCCTAACATCACTATATATGTAGAAGCCAAGAGAAGCAAGGACAGGGTCCACAATACGGAATCTCTGCTGGGACCCTGCCAGGCCCCACATTAAAATTGCAACAGGCAGCCAGTAGGCCCGTGAAGAGAGGCAAAACAGGCTCCAACCTGCTGTATCATGCCCCTCCCATTAGCTCGACCATTGTACCAATAGGCTCCAGCAAAACATTTGGGGATCCTGACCCCACCTGCTGATACAATACACACCCATTTTCAGTAAGGAACCAGGTGATGCCTGTTGTACCACAAAGCACCTGGAAGGGCACCAAAATTAAAACCATGGATTTGAGATAGAATAAATGTAACATGCCCCGGCACTGGGAACTATGGCAGCCTGAAGGACACTGATTGACTTCAGCACTGCTTCTAATTGACAAACTAAATACAGAAAAAGGGGAGGGTGGGGAAAAACCTGCAGCAGGATCTGCAGGAAAAGAGGTAGAAGACTTCCTTGCACAGGCTTATATCAGGTAAGGTAAAACCTACCCCCCAAACTGCAACAATGTTTCACATACACTGGATCAGCCTTGCACTTAAAGTAGGTTAACTCTTAAAGGGACAGTCAAGTCCAAAAAAACTTCATGTTTCAAATAGGGCATGAAATTTTAAACATCTTTCCAATTTACTTTTATCACCAATTTTGCTTTGTTCTCTTTGTATTCTTAGTTGAAAGCTAAACCTAGGAGGTTCATAAGCTAATTTCTTAGACCTTAAAGGCTGTCTCTAATCCAAATACATTTTGATAGTTTTTCACCACTAGAGGGCATTAGTTCACGTGTTTCATATAGATAACACTGAGTTCATGCACGTGACTTAACCATGGAGACAGCTCTGATTGGCTAAAATGCAAGTCTGTCAAAAGAACTGAAATAAGGGGACAGTCTGCTGAGGCTTAGATACAAGGTAATTACAGAGGTAAAATGTGTATAATTATAACTGTGTTGGTTAAGGGATTATCTATCTTATCTAACAACAAAAATTCTGGTGTTGACTGTCCCTTCAAGGCATTCCAGGTAAAGGCTTGCACTTACATTAAGGGTGCTGCTTAGGCGAGATATTCTAATAAGTCTCATCATTATGGTGAGGCCCTTAAAAAAATGTAGAAACACAAATTGGATCTTGATAAATGTTTATATTGCTATGTAGTTTTCTTTATGGTAAACAATAAAGGGTCTAAAAAAAATCCCAAAGAATTTGTGCAATTGCTCTCAATGCCAGCAAGGTTTTTAATATCAGGCCTTAGATGAGGTCAAACTATGCTACAATCAGAGAATGGAGTAGAGCAAGGTGCACAAGATTGTCAAATTCTTGTATGAGCACAAAAATAGAAGCACTATTAATTGCGCTCAAGCATTGTTAATACAAAACAGTGCTAATATTTTTGTGTTCCTCTTCTAATTTAATAGTAATGGAATGTCCGAAGTGCCAGAGGCAAGGTGCAGTGTGGTGTATATGTAATTTATTACAAGTACAAACAAAGGATTAAAACAATAAATAAAACTAGTGGATCCAACTAGCAATAACAATAAATATAAATCTATAAAAACAAATGATCTATAAAAACAATTCCTGATAGCTAAATCAGTGGTAGGATAGGCTGATGTATAAGAATAATGTGTAACAGAAGGTGTTAACCAAACAGTCTGTGGGATCTCTCAGTGGGGAGCAATATCACACTTGTTAACAGTGTCAAAAAAGTGAAAAAATGAAAAATGAAAAAAGATGACAAAAAGTACAAAAAATATGTGCAAAAAATATATACTGTTCTAAAAGAAAAATCAAAAAAGGAAAATTAAAAATGGAAAATTAGGGGGGGCGGAGCCAGCAACTAGAGCAAAAGGACGTGTTTTTGTGAAGCTCTGGACTCTCAAACATGAATATATAATTTCATTTATATATAAAGCTCCCGAATTGCTACCATTTTACAGCAGAACTTGTACACTGTCTACCAAATGCTAAAAGAACGTAGAAAATAGGCCAGAATAGGGTAATTTTACTAATCTACCCTCTTCGGTGGAGCCACGTGGAGCTGCTGAGCCCTATCTACGTACACTTGAATTGTGCAGTATGGAAGCCCTGAATGCATGGAAGCAGCGCACTCAACAACTAGTTGATAGTCATTTCCTGAGTATGACTGAGAACCTATTATCGATGGTACTCTCTTTGTTTGCGTTACCAAGTCTAGGGGCCAAGATTACTAACCCTCTGCGGAGCGGTGAGAGATGTGCGGCGCAAACAAATAAAACCCAGGAACATGGTGAGACTCTCCCAGCTGGACTCTCGCTACAACACAGATGTAGTGAGCGGAGGATAAATACAGATCTCTACCTAGTCTCTACTGTGATCGTGGAGGTGAGAAGTGAGAAAGCAATACAGTCTGGTGTCTCTCGTGAGCAAGATGACACGTTTACAGCCTCATCGGCACGCCATGACTGCACAGCCATGCACAGTGGGGTTACCCCTGAATGTAGTGATCGCTCGGGGGTGTCTGCACAACCTTCTCTTGAAACAGGTGCTATGCCGTACATCAAGGAAACCACCCGCTCAGATAGTGGATTGACTTTTATCACAAATGGATACTGTCTTCAATCTGCTGCCGATTCAATTATGAGCCAGCAGCTCTCTTTTGGCACTACTACTATTGAAACCACCAGATCTGTATGTGAATTGCATATGGAGTTATACTTTACCTTATATTTGAGAGGTGCAGTACTAATTTCTCTAAGACACATAGACTTAAGAAGAACTGGCATAGGTTGATAGGACAGCCCATAGCTCTTCAAAAACCTACCTACTGAGACTTCCTATTATGCCCTTTTAATGACTGGAATTTTCTTTGAGGACCTTGCGGTCTGAATATTTAAACTCAAGTTTGTTTAGGGACTCAATGTTTAAGATGACGATGATTCCAGTGTTTCCCTTCCCTGATTTGCCTCCCATTGCGTTTTTACAGTTATTTATCTTTCTTATGCATGTTATTTGCTTATGTTTGCTTTGTATATTAATTGTATGCCTTTACTCGCGGTAACTCAGCAGTAAACACTGTAGCCTGAAAGGTGGCTTTTCTTTTCACAGAACATGACATAATGTAGGCTAAATTATTCAGAAGGCACAAGTAGGGGTATACCTTGTTGCACAACTTTTTCTCTTGTTAGGCAGGTTGGGGACATGGGTTAAGGATCTAAAAGTACTATGCAGAGTTACTGCTTATTTCTGCTCTATTACATAGACTGGCGACTCTACTGGGTGCTGGCAGACATATACTAGATTGTTTTTTATTAAGACTTAAATCTTTTGATGTTTAGGGTGTTACCCTATTGTGAAAATAGAATATATTTTGAACTTATAGAGCCGGCGATCACTTGCATGCGATGTATGTTTCCCTTTTCTGAATATGCAGCTCATGTTCTTCCTGGCCCACTAGATGGCAGCAAAGACACACAGAGGTTCTCAGTCATGCTGCTGCTCGCCCCTCTCTTGTCCCCATAATGTAGATGGAACCGGCTACTTCAACAAGGTACTCTGTAGTGAATAGGTGACTTATTTTATTTCAGTGCTTCCGGGACTCTCCTTTTCTAATGATATTACAGCTCTAGTTAGGTTACAATTCTTGTCATGTGGATGTCTAAGTAGGATAACACTACTGCTCCATTAATATGTGTCTGTTTGATATACTTTTATCTAACCTCCCACTTGGTAATTTGCTGTCTCTCTTAGTGATTTCCTAACAGTGGGAATGTTCACTAAGTAAAATATTTCTTTGAAATACCCTATAAAAATATTTGTATGCTTATGGCTAACTTATGTTTAATGTTTAGTAGTATGTTGCACCTTCAATCTTTTCTGATCAGTTTTGTTACAATACACTAGTGATCTTAAGTGAAACAGTTATTTGTTTTTTTAAGGCCTTCAGCTTGAGACACAGGACACCTATATAGGCTTGGCATTCAAGTTTGCATATATACACATGTTTACTTACTGTGTGGTGACAGTATGGCTACTGTAATTGCTGCTTACAGCAACACATAAATGTTTCCCTGGGTATAGCTTTATACTAATAGCTGTTTTTCATTGACTTATTATTAAGTATTTCAGCTTTTGTCCATGTCCTTTATAATCTAAAGCCTAGTTAAAATTGTACTAATTGCTCTACAGTTTTACCACATGTTGTCTGGGTTCTTACATGATCGCTGTGGACTGCTCCCACTTATCTAACATGTTAGTTGACCCCTAGACATCACTCTCTTGGATCTAGTAATACTATATATTTTAGAATATATAGAAGACAAATGCTACTTATAACTACATTTATGAAGATAGAGCTATTTAACTGTGTTAATTACTATGTTTGTTAGTGTACTGATTGCTCCAATATAATATATATGTTTAGACATAGTAGTTTCTACCTATCTGTAAATTTGGCTCCCTGTTATGGACATGCCAGCTTGGCCTTGATAATAATAATGGGATTATATGTTTAGTGACATAGTGTTGGTGTGGTGTGCAGGACATAACAAGGCAGTTTATAAAGCTTACAATGTATGTATGTATATGTATTTCACACCACACAATGGTTAATTGTGAATTTTTTCATCCAGGACCTTACATATATAGCTTTATTGACGGATAAATATTGCTGAGATCCATTTCTAGTTTAGTATATATTGCTAGAGTATCTTTAGACCCAAGCTCTACTATTCCATTGTATATATATATATATATATATATATATATATATATATGTGTCAGCCCCCTACCCTTTTTTATACTAGCTATATTTTTATACTCTATATTGGGAAGCTGCGGGTTCTACACTTGACCTAGGGGTATAGGGCCCATGCCCCTGGTCAGAGTTATAATATGCCCAATGATATATGTGACCTTAACTATTATATTAATAGTAATCTTCCCAGTAAGAAATATAAACCTGAGTTTAAGACCTGCGCTAGTTGCAAGTTAGGGGTTAATGGATCTAGGTGTTTAATATTATTTAGTATATGATAGGCGCTACTAGAATTTATAGTCCATATCTTACCAGGATGTGGTTTAATATTGTGCCTAGCCAAATGAAAAAACTCAGTATCATTTACGCCCTATTCCCACAGTCTTATTTACCTAGTTGTATATTATTAGTTGGTTGGCTCCGTTTCCCCCCCTAGGGGCCACCCCCTAGTAGCTTATTGAGTAAGCAAAGGAACACAGATTCCATTGCATATTTCCCCACTGATTATTATATATTAGACATAAGATAGCGGCCCTTGATAACCCCACCCCTTCTTACCCTCTATGACAAAAAGGATCAGAATTGTATTAGTCCCATATTGCTTATGTGTCGTGCATTTATGGTACCAAAGTGAATATTTATTGATCAGGGAAATCATTTGTCATAGCTATAAAACAGATCAGGAATTAAATGTACAGGATGTTTGTTTTTCACTCACATGTGTTCATCTTTAACACAATTAATTTTCTTTCTATATGATAGATGTGAACTATAGGTTTTCCTCGATGATGTTATCACTATGCAGACATATGTCTATTGATCTAATTATCCTGTAAGCTTGTTTATGCTTTGTATGATGTTGGACCTTAATAAAAAATTTAAACAAAAAAAAATGGAAAATTAAAAAATAAAAAAAAATAATCACTGTATCCAGTAAATTGGTGAAAATCACATGTATGTGAAACTTCTGTGGGTGAGTGTCACAATCCCAATAATGTGGTAAAATAATCCAAATAAATAGTCACAATAAATGTTAAACACAAACTTGTTTCCTGGTGGTGAGAAGTGTCGTGGTGTAGCAGACTTGTTTCCTAGTGGTGAGAAGTGTTGTGGTGTAGCAAAAGTTTGCTTCCTGATGGTGAGAATCCTGTGATGGTAATCCTGTTGATCCTAATGCTTCCTTTTCTTTCCTCAGTTATAGTGTCCTATAAAAATAAAATAACATGTGCAAATCGTCCAAACTAGTGTTAGAAGATTGGAAGAGAGCTTACCAGCTGCTTGTCAACGCATTTCGGCCCAGCTTGTGGGCCTTTATCAAGACTGGGGTTGTATGGTTGCTGGCAGCTTTATATATCCTCAAAATTAGAGTTCAATTAGGGTGTGTTACAAACCGGAAATTGGGAAGTGTGTCCATTGTTGTCAGTTTCTGCAAAACATACATGAAACTGACAACAATGGACACATTACTTTGAAACGATTGTCTTTTACATAAAAGTTTCGATCCATCTCCAAAATGTATTTTGACACATGTAGTGATCAGCTGATGTGTGTTTGTTAAACATGAAACAAAGGCCAATCCGATTCTAGCCTTTGGCAAAATTTGGACCAATCATAAGCCACCTAAGCAGTAATCAGTTTTTGAAGAAAGCAAGTTAACAAGCTGCCTCCGGTTACTGACAAACATCAACTGACACATTACATTGTATTTAACAGTTCCAAAAGTTAATGTATAAATCACAAATAGAAGTTGGGTATGAAAAACGGTCACTGTTGAACTTCCGGTTTCCCAAGGTCCGGTTTGTAACACACCCTAATTGAACTCTAATTTTGAGGATATATAAAGCTGCCAGCAACCATACAACACCAGTCTTGATAAAGGCCCACAAGCTGGGCCAAAACGCGTTGACAAGCAGCTGGTAAGCTCTTTTCTAATATTCTAACACTAGTTTGGACGATTTGCACGTTATTTTATTTTTATAGGACAATATAACTTAGGAAAGAAAAGGAAGCATTAGGATCAACAGGATTACCATCACAGGATTCTCACCATCAGGTAGCAAACTTTTGCTACACCACGACACTTCTCACCACTAGGAAACAAGTCTGCTACACCACGACACTTCTCACCACCAGGAAACAAGTTTGTGTTTAACATTTATTGTGACTATTTTATTTGGATTATTTTACAACATTATTGGGATTGTGACACTCACCCACAGAAGTTTCACATACATGTGATTTTCACCAATTTTCTGGATACAGTGATTATTTTTTTAATTTTTTAATTTTCCATTTTTAATTTTCCTTTTTTGATTTTTCTTTTTGAACAGTATATATTTTTGCACATATTTTTTGTACTTTTTGTCATCTTTTTTTTTTACACTGTTAACACGTGTGATATTGCTCCCCACTGAGGGATCCCACAGACTGTTTGTTTAACACCTTCTGTTTCACATTATTCTTATACATCAGCCTATCCTACCACTGATTTAGCTATCAGGAATTGTTTTTATAGATAATTTGTTTTTATAGATTTATATTTATTGGTATTGCTAGTTTGATCCACTAGTTTTATTTATTGTTTTAATCCTTTGTTTGTAATTGTAATAAATTACATATACACCACACTGCATCTTGCCTCTGGCCCTTCGGACATTCCATCACTATACTCTATCTCATTGGCCGGCTAGGCGACCTCTGTTCAAAGCTATTGGTGCTCGGTTCAGGTGCATTATCCAACCATTCTAGTATCTACTTCTTCTAATTTAAGACCTTAGGGCTAGATTACAAGTGAGGTGCAAATGGTTTTCTGCTAGCATAATTGTGTTTTTGCAAGCCATTTTAATTTTGCAGATATTACAAATGAAGCAACATTGTGATTGCGCTAGCGCAATCGACCTTTTCGCTTCAATCCTTTCCACGATCTCAGAGCTGTAGTTAACTGTTTTCCAAAACTAAAAACGTGCGCAAAACACTTCAAAAATACAAGACAAGGTACAGTTACACTCATATTAAAACTGTATAATAAAAAATATTTTAAAAAAATTATGCACAAAAATGTTATAAGGGCTCAAAGTTTGGAGATCTCGGGTGTTAGAATAAAAAAGGCAGGCAAATGGCTTTAACATTGAGACACATACATATACATTGCAAAAGATGTATTTCTATTTGTATGTATATATATATATATATATATATATTATGCCAAGACTCATCTGCCAGGGTGCTAGTGGGTAGAAGATAATGGTAGATACTTTGTCTCCGAAACGTCACAATAAATGTTTGCGAGTGCAAGTTTTTGCTACCATTATATATATATATATATATATATATATATATATATATATATATATATATACTGTATATATGTTTATATATGTGTACCTATATATTAATGTATTTATATGTGTATATATGTATTTACAGTCATATATACACATATAAAAACATTAATATATATATATGAATACATATATAAACACTTATATAAGTGCATTATAGCTCTTTGCTATTAAGCAGATAGAACCATGATAATACATATTTATGCAATATTCATATTTAATAAAGATTTTAACTATGTATTCACTGTAAATATTTCACATTTACTAATGTGAATATGCTATATTGTATGCGCGATGGGTGTTTGTTTTTTTCTTTTTTCTCCATTGATCTATATTGGGGAATACATGCCCGCGCACGTGGAAATTGAGTATTTTCACGCTATTCAGGTTAACGGTAGCGCAAACTACATTTTTTTTAACTTGTTATACAAACGCAACTCCGCAAGCACAACAATGAAAATCCAAGCAGAGTTTTCAATAATAAAAAAATAAATTTATATACCATGCCCCTTAATTGAGATTTTGTACTTGTAATTCTTAGCAGTCTCATATAAAGCTGGTTTCATAACAACTGAAAATATTTTTTTTAGTATTCTTAGGTCACTAAGGGATATATATATATATATATATATATATATATATATATATATATATATATATAAACAATCCTATGCATTAGTCAATCGTCACTATGTAACTTGTAGCAGGGTCAGTATTCTGTATAATCCAGAATTCACTTTAGGCTCTTATTATAGATGCACTGTTCAATAGAACCAGCATAGGCAATCAATCAATTATCTTGAATGTTATAGTTGTTGTGTTATTAAGATTCCCTCAAATGTGATCTTAAATCTTTATATCATTGGGAGTGGTGCTGTGTATCAATTAGTACAATATTTGAATTGGAGAGAAACCCAAAATTGGATACTTATACAGCACTCTGTGCCCAAATTTAGGCAGACAAAATAATTTCAACTTAACTTTTATTCACATTGCCAATAAAATTGTGGGAAAATAGTTAAAATGTGGAGATACTGTGCATGTAACCGCCCAAGTGAATCTCAAATGCAAGATAAGTTAATACATTTAAAGGATTACACCTTCTTTCATTTAAATAATGCTATTAGACAAGAATCCAAATGTATTTATAGCAGGAATGCATAATTATCAAAATATCCAGAGACTCAATAAATGGTAATTCTAGGTATTATGTAAATAAACCAATATCTTGGTTAAGATATATTAAACCAAATATTATTGAGTTATGTAAACTTGTTCTGTGTTAATATGAGCTAGAACTCAAAAATCTTGATTTCAATGCTTTTTTTGTTTTTCAGTCTTTCTGAAGTGAAAAGGTTAAAATTACATTTCAAACTGTTTTTATTTTGTTTTATATGACATTTTCTTTGATGTTTTGTTTTCATTTCCTCTTACTCAATTTCAGACTTTCACTTCTGTACAATTTTACTGTATGACCTTTTATACTAAAGGTTTTTTTTTCTGTTATTGATTCCTATCTATTCTATGATTTCTGAACCTCATTCTAGTTTATTAACTGCCTTTTTTCAAATGCATCTTCTATGTTCCTTTCAAAATAAAGAAAACAACACACAAAAGAATCACATATATTAAAATCACTTAATCCTGCTTTTGATTAATTGTTTCACCTTTTCTTGTAAATGTTAAATTTTGACAAGTCTTATGGGATGATGAACTATAAGCCTATTAATGTGTACTGAAAGAGAATTTTAAAGCAAAGAATAGCTTTTTGACAGAATCCTAAAATATTTTGATAGACTCTCAAACATGCCATACCAAAATATGTGCCTATGTTGTTTCTACACCAAGGAACAGAGTGACAAGTGGTGATCAGCTACAAAACAAAATACAAATGTAAAACCTTATTGTTTACTTTCCTAATATTATTAACACAAAAATAGTGAAAGTTTATTTCAATACAGTCTGTTAAAGGGACAGTTTACCCTCTCCTTTAGTTTGTTTAGTTTGTAGTTTACCTGCATGAGTGTATTAAATTGTTTACAAATACCTCCTTAATATTTCTATCAGCATTTGAAATAGCTGCTTTTGCCTGTGGTATCCCAACCTATACTGACAGTTTCTATACTTAAAGGAAAAGTTAACTATACTCTAAATTAAATATCTGCTAAATTTAGTTGGACCTTCATTCATAATTTGTTTGGATCCGACTTAATAAAGTTAAAAAACTACCTTTTACACCGAAAACTTCTCACGCTGTAACTCTGCCTATCAAAAAAAAATAATAATATTTTTGAATGACGAATCGCATTCTCTAAGTTCGGATTGGTCCCCCACTGCTGTCCCAATTGACTAGTTCTACACCTACCGATCAAAATGCACATGAGTGTCTCAATGCAATCTAGACCTGTTTAGATGCACGCTCACGAGACATGCATGTGCATTCTCTACTTGTGATCCATCTTCGCCATGGCAGTATAAAGCAGCTTACTCGACGCATGCACAACATAATTATGCATAACAAGAACGCGCATGGAGGTAGATGTAAGAGAGGGTGGGACCGCACTTACTTGAAATGGAGTAAAACCAGGAAATACGCGGGTGGGCGTAGGAAGGGCTTAAATTGGTATGGCAATAATTATATAAATATCTTCAAAATAATAATTTTTTTTTTTTTTAAAAGTTAGAGACTGTGTTATCCAACATAAGATTAGTAAATGTCATCAATATTGAGTCACAAAGTACTTTCACTTTAAGTGGAGGCATAAAAAAAGCTGTGTAAACATAGCCAGCATAATAAAGTATACTCCTATTGGGAGGTAGAAGAGATAAAAACAGCTATTTCATATACAAAAATAAACCCAAATAAGCAATTTTTTACTCTGCAGCTGGTAAAGGAAGTTATTGGAAATGCATTAAAGGAAAACAATTTTACTGTCCCTTTAAAATTTTATGTTTTGATAATGCTGTTTTTATGATAAGCTGGTTGTCTATAGTCAATACAAAGCAAAGTCTAATGACTAAATACTTTTTAAACATATTAGTTGTTGCTGTTACTTGGCAAATTTTTATAAAATGATTATTAATAAAACTGCAAAAAGATAAAATCAGTAACCATTGTGGGCATACTGACAATTTTAGTCCTCTGTTTTGCTATAGCTAATTCTGTAAAGTTTATATTAATTTTGGAGGCTTTTCATTAATAACTCTATTATATCACTGTGCCCAGTGTTGAGAGCAGTAGGGATTAAAAATAATGAATGTTGGCCAAATGTATTTGTTATAAATAATGAAGAATACTGGCTGAACATTTTGCATTCATTTTTTAAAAATGTTATGTTTGTAATGAAAATAGCTTTTAATTATTTGTAACAGGCTTGTGCAAGGGGTGTGCTTTATGTGCCCTGGTACAACCTTATGTTAGAAATCCCCAGTGTGAATATTTTATTTTGTAAAGCAGTTGCTTTTTGTGGTTTTCAACAATGTAAGAGCCACTCAAGTGGCAGAGCTATGTTTTGTGTCTTTACCTTATCCTTCTAACAGTGACTTTGGAATAAGAATGAAAGATTGGATAAGAAGGTATTTGAACATATTTATAAATGTAATGTGTTAAATTTGAGTTTCACCTAGAAATAATGTAGGGGTGCTGACACGGTTTAATGTCAAAGTACACACATTGGCCTCTAGTTATTAAGGTCTGGCGGACCTGATTCGACACTGCGGATCAGGTCCGCCAGACCTCGCTGAATAGGGCGAGCAATACGCTCGCCGTATTCAGCATTGCACAAGAGCTGCTGGTGCAACGCCGTCCCCTGCAGACTCACGGCCAATGGGCCGCCAGCAGGGGGTGTCAATCAACCCAATCATACTCGATCGGGTTGATTTCCTTCGATGTCTGTCCGCCTGCTCAGAGCAGGCGGACAGGTTATGGAGCAGCAGTCTTTGTGACCGCTGCTTCATAACTGCTGTTTCTGGCGAGCCTGCAGGCTCGCCAGAAACATGGGGCATCAAGCTCCATCCGGAGCTTGATACATATGCCCCATTATCTCTTCCCATCCCTTCTCACTGTTGCTACCCTTAAGAAGTTTTGACCAGACAGTTGTAGAGGATTTTTTTGTATGATGGCACATCAAAGCTGTTTGTAAGTGGAGTTTTTTTCTACTTATGTTTATATAGATATAGATCTGCTTGATATGAGAGTTCTGCTGAATTTTCACTTAGTTCTTTGTATTTTATATTACATTAGACTTCAGATTGTGTTCTTTAAGTTTTATTATATTTAAACTTTACACTTTTTATATTTTTATTTTAATGCACTTAGATTCTGTATACAGAAGTATATTTAGGGTTGTGATTTTACGAATTCTTAATATGCTTTGAAAGTTTCTGTGTAATTTAACATCATACTTTGCATATTTCTGTTTTTTTATTTCATTGCATTTGGTATTTTTCTATGTAAAATGAGCATGATAGCTTTAGAAAATGCAAAACCATGCCCCCTACTCTTATGCAACTTGCTCTGCAAGAGCCAGGCATGCAATCATCTCAGATAGATTATTATGATATGAATGAAGCTACAGAGTTAACTGATTGCTATACATCTCATATTATAATACCTTTTAATATTTGTAATATTTGAGCCCTAATTTATTGTGTGATCAAACATCATAATTATAAAATTACTTTTAAAGTAATTTTCTACTTTATTTAAACTTAAAGGTACAGTTTATTTAGGCAATCAACAGATAAGAGTCCATTGTATTTAAAGCTGGTACAGAAACACCCTTTAAAAGAGGCTGAGATCCCTCTTCTATACTTCACTGGGATGTTGATTCGTTCTTAGTATTCTTGTGTACATAGCTTTCTGTAGTTAATACTACAGTATAGTATAGTATAGTATAGTATAGGTGTAGGTCTTAACAGAAAAAACCCAGCTATTTAATTTAACAAACTAAAGGCATTGGAGCTATTTGTAAACATTGTAATAAACTTTAGTATGTAAAATGGATTATTGGGCACATGTTAAAGGGATGAATCATCATCATTTTAAATACCTTGTTAAAAAAGAAAAAAAAATCAGATTCTAAATGAATGAAGCTGTCATGCGCAGTAGAGACAGCACGAGGACAAACACACCTGGCCTTTGAGTCCTACTCCCTAGCTGATCTCATCTGCTGCATCAGAAATGGGCGTGATCGGGCATGAGTGGGGGCGTGACTGGCATGAAGGGGGCGTGGCTCAATGTGAATGCCCATGAAAGGGGTGTGACCAGGCATGAAGGGGGCGTGGCCGGGCATGGTTGCAAGATAGAGAGGTTAGACTGAGAGACAGAAAGGAGGGGAGAGAGAGAGAGGAGAGGAGAGAGAGAGAGGGGGAGAGAGGGGAGAGAGAGAGGGGGAGAGAGAGAGGAGGGGAGAGAGAGAGAGAGAGAGAGAGAGGGGGGGGAGACAGAGAGAGGAGAGGGGGGAGAGAGCGCAAAAGAGATGGGGGAGAGAGAGAACAAAAGAGGGGGGAGAGAGAGAGCACAAAAGAGAGGGGGGAGAGAGAGTACAAACGAGAGGGGGGAGAGAGCGCAAAAGAGAGGGGGAGAGAGAGCACAAAAGAGAGGGGGAGAGAGAGAGAGCAAAAGAGGGGGAGAGAGAGAGAGCACAAAAGAGAGAGGGGAGAGAGAGAGGAGAGGGGGGGAGAGAGTGAGAGGAGGGGGGGGAGAGAGAGAGAGGAGGGGGGAGAGAGAGAGGAGGGGGGAGAGTGAGGAGGGGGGGAGAGAGAGAGGTGGGGGAGAGAGAGAGGAGGGGGAGAGAGAGAGTGGAAGGGGGAGAGAGAGAGGGGGAGAGAGAGAGGGTGGGAGAGAGAGAGGGGAGGGAGAGAGAGAGGGGAGGGAGAGAGAGAGGGGGTAGAGAGAGCTCAAAAGAGAGGGGGAGAAAGAGCGCAAAAGAGATGGGGAAGAGAGACAGGGGGGACAGAGAGAGCTCAAAACAGAGGGGGAGAGAGAGAGCTCAAAAGAGAGGGGGCATAGAGCGCAAAAGAGATAGGGGAGAGAGAGAGATCAAAAGAGGGGGAGAGAGTGCGAAGAGAGGGGGGAGAGATCGCAAAAGATAGGGGGAGAGAGCGCAAAAGTTAGGGGGAGAGAGAGAGCTAAACAGAGAGGGGGAGAGAGAGAGCGCAAAAGAGATGGGGGAGAGAGAGAGAGAGAGCAAAAGAGGGGGGAGAGAGTGTGCGAAGAGAGGGGGAGAGAGCGAGTGCAAAAGAGAGGGGGAGAGAGCGAGTGCAAAAGAGAGGGGGAGAGAGCGAGTGCAAAAGAGAGGGGGAGAGAGAGAGCGCAAAAGAGAGGGGGGAGAGAGAGAGAGAGAGCACAAAAGAGAGGGGGGGAGAGAGCAAAAGAGAGGGGGAGAGAGTGCAAAAGCGAGGTGGGGAGAGAGCGCAATAGAGAGAGGGGAGAGAGTGCAAAAGAGAGGGGGAGAGAGAGAGCATAAAAGAGAGGTGGGAGAGAGCGCAAAAGAGAGGGGGGAGAGAGAGAGAGAGCAAAAGAGGGGGAGAGAAAGCACAAAAGAGAGGGGGGCAAGAGAGAGATGGGAGAGAGAGGGGTAGAGAGACAGAGAGAGGAGGGGAGAGAGAGGAGGGGAGAGAGAGGAGGGGAGGAGAGAGAGGGTGGAGAGAGCTCAAAAGAGAGGGGGAGAGAGAGCTCAAAAGAGAGGGGGAGAGAGAGCGCAAAAGAGATGGGGGATAGAGAGAGTGCAAAAGAGAGGGGGAGAGAGAGATAGCAAAAGAGAGGGGGAGAGAGAACGCAAAAGAGAGGGGGGAGGGAGAGCGCAAAAGAGAGGAGGAGAGAGAGAGATGGGAGAGAGAGAGGGGGAGAGAGAGAGAGAGAGAGGAGGGGAGAGAGAGGAGGGGGGGAGATAGAGGGGGAGAGAGCTCAAAAGAGAGGGGGAGAGAGAGAGCACAAAAGAGATGGGGGAGAGAGAGAGCTCAAAAGAGAGGGGGAGAGAGAGCGCAAAAGAGATACTGGGGAGAGAGCGCAAAAGAGGGGGAGAGAGCGCGCAAAAGAGATACTGGGAGAGAGAGCGCAAAAGAGAGGAGGAGAGAGAGAGATGGGAGAGAGAGAGGGGGAGAGAGAGAGGAGGGGAGAGAGAGGAGGGGGGAGATAGAGGGGGAGAGAGCTCAAAAGAGAGGGGGACAGAGCACAAAAGAGATGGGGGAGAGAGAGAGCTCAAAAGAGAGGGGGAGAGAGAGCGCAAAAGAGATAGGTGGAGAGAGAGAGCGCAAAAGAGAGGGGGAGAGAGAGCTCAAAAGAGATACTGGGGAGAGAGAGCGCAAAAGAGATGGGGGAGAGAGAGAGCGCAAAAGAGAGGGGGAGAGAGAGAGAGCAAAAGAGAGGGAGAGAGAGAGCGCAAAAGAGAGGGGGGGAGGGAGAGCGCAAAAGAGAGGGGGAGAGAGAGAGAGCAAAAGAAAGGGGGGAGAGAGCGCAAAAGAGAAGGGGGAGAGAGAGAGTGCAAAAGAGAGGGGGAGAGAGAGAGATGGGAGAGAGAGAGGGGGAGAGAGAGGAGGGGAGAGAGAGGAGGGGGGGAGATAGAGGGGGAGAGAGCTCAAAAGAGAGGGGAAAGAGAGAGCACAAAAGAGATGGGGGAGAGAGAGAGCTCAAAAGAGAGGGGGAGAGAGAGTGCAAAAGAGATAGGGGGAGAGAGAGAGCGCAAAAGAGAGGGGGAGAGAGAGCCCAAAAGAGATACTGGGGAGAGAGAGCGCAAAAGAGATGGGGGAGAGAGAGAGCGCAAAAGAGAGGGGGAGAGAGAGAGAGCAAAAGAGAGGGAGAGAGAGAGCGCAAAAGAGAGGGGGAGGGAGAGCGCAAAAGAGAGGGGGAGAGAGAGAGAGAGCAAAAGAGAGGGGGGAGAGAGCGCAAAAGAGAAGGGGGGAGAGAGAGAGTGCAAAAGAGAGGGGGGAGAGAGAGAGCTCAAAAGAGGGGAGAGAGAGAGAGAGCTCAAAAGAGAGGGGAGAGAGAGAGCTCAAAAGAGAGGGGGAGGGAGAGAGCGCAAGAGGTGGGACTGCTGCACTGCAAAAAATGGCCCGTGTGAACGGGCTTTAGGACTAGTCTAATTATATTCTGCTACTCTAGAGGCCTCAAGTAATTTAAATGTGGGACAAAGTTGTATTCTTGATCTGTAGTACAACTAGTGGCAAAAATGCTTTAGTCAGTTGTGTTAAAGATAAAAGATACAACTTTGTCCCATATTAAAATTATATATTTATGAGGGGCGGAGCCAACAACTGAAGCGGCTGGACGTGTTTGTCCTCAGCTCCTGAATTCAAAACCTACAACTAAGTATTGATTGCTACAATCAAGCTCAATTTATGCTCTAGTGTGTACACAAACTCAGTTAACCCCTTGATTGGCAATAATTCATGAAGGTGCTTTGGGGATCGCGTCTACAGTCTTTTTTCAGCAGCCCGTCTGAAGCGTCCAAGTTTATCCTAAGGTATTAACAGAAAAACTCAGGCCTTTTTACAACCTGCACTACTTGGCCTTTAACACGATATATAACTTGAGAAAAGTAATTACACTGCACGTCTATAACATGGAAGTCGTCGACAGTCAATCTGTGAAAGTGATTGGTGACACACTAATGGCGCACTTCTCTATGCTGGAAAAAGATTTGGCGGCAGCGTGGGGATATGGCTATAGCACAGCGCGGCAGCAGGATGGGTTTGCAATTGACAAGACCGCAATTACTTTAGAAAACACCAAGGAATCGGTGACACCTTATCCTATGGAGCAACATGAGACAGATGCAGCGGTCCTTACAAAGTCCCATCCTCTGCACCAAGGACACCTAATTACTTCAGACCCCTTTCCATCCCTTCAACCCTTACATGCTCTCCAGCCAGCTTATGGGGAACGTTCTATCCCCCCTGAACAACCAAGACATAAACCCTTGTATTCTGCCCCAGAGTTAACCACTGTAATTACAAAGAGCTCCGGACCTCAATTAAAACGGCATGGCATTAGGCAGAAGCTCATAACGGATACCAGACAGACTTTGGTTTTAACTCAATATTGGAGTCACTTACAGACAATCCCTGATTATGGGAGAGATTCCTCGCAAAACGATCTATCTGCTGCCAATATGTGGGTTTGTCCGCCATTTCCTGAAGCCCATATTTGTTCCTTGAAATGTGGAGTGGGTTAAAATCTAGGTAATACACGGTAGTGTGTAATGGTCTCTCAGACCTGTTTTACTGCATCCACAGTATGTGGAACATGGGACATGTCACATTGCAGAACTTTTGGTTAAGTGCTATTTTACTAACATCTACTTTAGATATTATGTTAATTTTATGGTTTTGATGTTCTTTGTTCAATTGGCACGGGTTACGACTTATATAGATAATGTGAGTTATTTTTTTTAAATTTTTTTCTATATATAAAGTATGTATTTTAACGCATCTCTCTCAGTTCTAAGCTGCATATGTTAGGAGTATTCTCTTAAAAATCTAGCTGTTTTGCCAAACATTACTGTGCTTGTGTTATCATATTGGAAACCTTAAGATCTAAACACTAACTAATCCCTGCTCACATATACTTACTGATCTATACTCCCAGACTTCATATAATCTGGTCATACATCCCATGAGATTTAATAGAATTTCCATATAGTGATTTTTTATACTATACTCCCAGGTTTGCATGGGTAGGGCTGGATTATCGCCACTATATATATTTCCCAGCTTCACAGATGTCTTTCATACGTCAGTCATGCCTCTGGAGCGTTGAAGTTACTTTTAGTCAGGACACACTACTGCCAGCGGCCGGGGTAGTGGGTGCCCATTTTCTTTTAAGTTTTTTTTTGTTTACCAGTGTGTGGCTCTGTGGCAAGATTTTGGATCCAGCCCTACATTGCTGTGCAAATTGCCCTTTATAAGTAGTGCCAAGACTATATGTTTAACTGTTATGTAATCACAGCAAATGCATATATTTACCCATCCCACTCTTGATAAGCTGAAATCTACTAAGTTCCCCTATTCATGTACACAAACCTGGTTTGTCCCGTCAAGTTTTAACTATATCTCTCTGCTATAAGTAGTCTCCCCTACCTTATTTTGGTACATACTTTTGTATTATAATCCATTTTATATGCTTACAGGTTCTTATTTTATGCAGGGATTTATCTCTATTGCCATTTGCTTTCACCAAATATATTGTTAGCGTGAAGTTTATTTTATCATGCCTCCTATATTTAAATGCCCACCTCCGCCCCCAACCCCTATATAATGTGCCTCCTTGTTTAGGAGGACTAAACAAGCAGTTTATCTTGCAAATACCGCAACCTTCACTACCATTCTTCTTATAGTAATCCTTACATGTTACCATATAGCTGACCTTATTTTTTATCTACCCAACCTAGCATGATTGGTCAGCTTCACTTGTTTCTTCCCTAGTTCAGTAAGATTGTTTCTTATATTCCCTCTACATAGAATTATAATGTGTTGGGGCCTATGAGTGGCTCATTGTAGCATGAAAGGGATTTGTTTAACTCTAGTAAGAAAACAAAAGAGGTCTTTATACTGAGACCCACAAGGGGTCTCTTCTCTTCCATATAGCCTTTGGTCCATGTTATCACCCTATAAAGTATGAGGTCCAAGAGTGGCCTCCTGCTCCCCATAATAGGCTTAGATGAATATTGGCATATGTTTCTCTTCCTTTTCTAGTAAATGTTCAGTCATAGAGCGTATTATTATATAAATGGCGGACATAATTTATTGTATACAAACTTCTACTTAAAATTTTTGCATTATGTTCCTTGATGTAGCAGATGTTACTGATTGCATATGCCTTTTCAATGTGTAATTTATAGAGTCTACGTTACTATATGCTTGGAAGACATATGACTAGGCAGGGCTACAGAGTCATCTATGCACCAAAATTTGTATTTACAGTTATAGTTTACAGATAATAGTCGCTGTTTGTTACAGGTTATTCACATCATGCTCTATTGATATGGTAGATATTATTAATTGCATATGTTTTCTTAATATGTAATCTTTATGGTTCTCTTTTTATAAGTCCTTTTTTTTAGGAACATAACCATGCACTGTTGTTCACTGATATTATTTTTTTATGTATGCCAATACTTTGACCTCAATAAAAATATTAAAAAAAAAAAAAAATTATATATTTATACTCCCCCCATGGATTCAGTCACCCTTTTGTCCTGGATTAAAAACTATGCCCAAACCCTGATAACTAGGGAACTCCCTAAAAAGGAAGGGAGGGCCTCTCACAAGAAGACACAGCCTTTATCACCACAAAAAAACACCTCCTTGGCGCTAAACTAACTCACAAAACACGCTTAAATAAAGCATCCTTTATATTCTTAGGAAACAGAGCTGTGCCAACCTTCCCTGTGTTGTCTACAGTTACCAGATCAGTTCCTAAGAAAGTGCAATCATCCCAGAGTCTCCTGGACAAAAGCAATACTCAAGCTACTCTTGCTGTGTGAACCAGTGCTGAGATAAAAGGGACAGACAAAAATAAGATTACACAGCACAGCTATAACAACACCTTAACTCCACCCACAATCTGAACTAACCACTCGATTCAATAAATTCAGATTGCAAGATAGATAAGAAATGTCTTAATCCTGTATATTGTTTCTTTCCTAGTACAGTTGTTTCATTTTATGCTAATGGTGCATATAATTTATGTCAACCGATGATTTGCTGACTACAATTAAAGATATCTAAATACATTAGTTTTGGACACTGTGTGATGATGAACTCATATGCCCTTGTAGAATAGGTGGTAAGGAATTCACTGTATTTATGTATTTGTTTGTCTTTATTTAAGCAAAGCTCATTTCATTATCTCAGAAAATGTATCATTTTTAGATCTTCTCTCCTCGGGCACAGATTCAAATGAATTTCTATGAATGTACTCTTGTTTTATTTAAAATTTAAACTGTAACACCTCTTTGTAAATCACATTAAAATGTATAATTAGAAACACTTTTTTTCAAGTAGATACTTCATCTCAGTTGGAGCAAAAGCTAATGATAATCAAATACCTTTAATTAACTAGAAACATTTTGTTCAGAAAAAGTATTTGATGCTTTCTACCGCTCTTATGTGAAATACATAACCGTTGAATAAAACAAAAACAAGATAAGCTACACAAACAAAGTCTATTTGACAATTTTTTGGATTTCGAATCATTTTAACTCTTGCTTCTCCCATTTGATTTTGTAAAACTAAAATAAAAACAAAACAACATTGTGTCCTTAAAGTGACATTCTAGACGTAACAAAAATACAAATAAAATACTGCAATGAAGTGAATCCAAATCCATTATAATTTGCAAAAACTTCAAAATGAACCTGTTTTTTTTTTCCTTTTAAACTGCTTAAATGGGTTAAAATCTCAGAGTGAAAAAAACCCACCTTTTCTCTTTCATTCTGATTAGATAATTAGACAAATGTTTATCAGAAATAGGCTTTTCTCTTTTTTTCAGAAGAAAAAAAAATGTGAAAGTAACACATTGCAACAAATTGATATAGTATTGATAAAGAAGTATGGATTCCATCCAATCAATTAAAAATCCCATGGAAAGTGAATAACACAATGATTCCATAGGAATTTGAGTTCAAACACATTCTACAATGTTTTGAAAACCATATGATAACCATTTTACACACAATTTTAAACAAATTTGGACCAGGAAAACATTTTAGCAGTTGGATAAAAAAAAACGTTTTATTTTTTTTATTTCTACACCTTGGATTTGTGGGTTTTGGCACTCATACAAATACTTATCACATAAGTCAGCTAATGGCAAATGTATCTGACATACAACTGATCAATTAAAAATACGTATTTTAGGGGGGCGGAGCTAGCCATCTAACTGGAGAGACGTGCCTGGAGAGTGCTCTCTGATAGTTTTTCAAATAATAGGCAAAAAGTACAGGAAAAAGAGATTCTAACTCACAACTTAGACCCTGCAACCTGCCCTAAAGGAGCCTAGATGATTGGGGACAAACTGGAGACTTTAGCGATACACAGCGCTGCTGAAAACCAGGCTCATCTAAGAGGCCCTGTGGCGATACCCGGCCACATTACAAAACAGACCCTGCGACAACTTAGATCTCTCCCTCTGCAGTATCTACCCTAGAAGAAGGCCAACAACAAAGATACTTGTACTAAACTGCTGACCGGAGGGTCGGGGCTCCGCTCCGGTACAGCAGCATTCTACCTGACACTTAGATTGGGAGGCCTGAAGTTCCGGACACCTTCTGAAGTACGGAGACGTCGGCTGGACTTCCCCTTGCTGGCCCCTCTGTTGGAGATCGTGACCCGGCTCTGAACGGGAGCTGACATAAGCCTGCTGGTAACGGAGGGAGTGCGAGCTGCGCCATGGACTTTTTGGCGCGAACACCCGCCATCTTGCGGCTGGGTCTCTTCCCCTTGCTGGCCTCTCTGCACCACTCGCAAGGACTTGGCCTACGTCTGGAGAGGGTAAGACATACCAATATACAAGTAGATAAGAACCGGCACCTACTACCTCCCATCCTTAACACCGCCACTGCACTTTTTTTGGCCTCCATACTCACAAATACCACTCGCACTATTTCTTAGGACAAATGAGCCTAACATATTAACTATCCTGTTGCCGGATGCCCTGATATACAGTTACAGGCTGAACGGACTTCCTTTAACTCAGCCACAGACCCTTAGTGCTCCTTGGGGATAATAGGAGGCTCTCTGCCAAATACATACTGATTCCCTGTGAGGGCTGTGTGAGTGCTGGGAGTCTGCTGACAGGCACCTGACTTTACCTTACAGAATCTCACTCGCTGCTGCAGGCCACTTGAGCCTCAAACACACACCTACAAACCAGCACAGACAGCCCTGCCTTTATTATCCCACCTTGCTCAGCACTCGCAGGGGGCTAGGAGTACTCCCCTGTCCACTACTACATCAGAGACTTTATGGCCACCTTAGACCCCCCCTGTTTTGGGACATTTTTACCCTTCCTATTTGGATACTGTGTGGGGTCCTGAGAGAATCTATATCTGTATATTCCCCCACTGATAACTTTCAGGGACATCATCTGTCACTGTGGCTTGTTTCACTGCACCCTGAGGTGTTGCCTTCTTTATATGGATACACATCTGCAACATAGCCCCGGTGAGACTGAGGAACCTGTTCTGTCACAATAACATACTTTAATGCTATGTGAAGTTATAGCTGCTGCGTCAGCTTGTATGTCTTTGGGCTCTCAACCCAAAGTGGAGTGTAATTTAATTATAATCTCTGTCTAACATTTCTATTTACCAACAGGTCCTACCTACTGTAACAATTGCATCAGATATAATTTACAGGTTGGACACCTGAAAGGTTGCATTCTACCGATCTACTAGATTCAAAGTGCAGTAATATTTTAAGATAAGCTGTGTTTATTACTACCCATTCTTTTTCCTCCAGCACTGTTTCCTAAGCTCTTTCCAAACCTGTAATTGGTATACAAATGAATACTATTAGGCTCACTGTATAAATTAATTTTGACTTTTCCTCTGCAGGTATATTAGTATAGAGGTCTCTCTATACTTAAATTAAAAGTGCAATTAAGGTACACAATTTCTTGGGATATCACTGGGGTATATACTCCTAGATACGCTGTCACCCAGCAGACACTACAGATTAGAATCTATTTCCTTTTATAATCTCGGACACTCTCTCCATTCATTTCCTGCTGTTCAAAGAAACAGCAGGTCATATCCTCTCTCCTTTTCCCGTACTGGCCAAGTGAGGGCAACTCCCTTGGAGAGGGTGTCTACAGAGAATCTCACCCTGCCCACCCTCAGAGAAGTCTGACCAAGTTTTGTTGCTACCCATGGTAGAGCTGTCGGATTTCATTCCGATGTTCAAACCAATGCCAAATATGGCCGCCTAAACCAAGATTGACGTCAGGGGGACTTAAGCATCATCCTTCTCACCTGTGTCTTATTCAATATATTCTGCACTACAGAGCAAGTGCTACACACACTGGTCAGGCCGCAGGAGCTAACCTGAAACCATGTCCCACACTACCAAAAGAAAGTCTAAACCGCCTCACCCGCCTGGAAAAACAGTTGCAGACCATTTTAAAATCCACCATACTGGGAAATTCCAAATGTATAAAGAATCTCCATCTGCACTAGAAGGCAGTGAATCCGAAGGCAGTATGGACTCCCAATCTCCTATGCCAGATACCCTGTCTGCAAACATTGTGGATGTTCTCACTAGACGAATGAACCTTCTCCAAGAAACACTGACAAAGGAAATTAAAGGTTCCACAGCTGAGCTCCGTAGAGAGATTGGTGCATTGGGAGAACGCACCGAAACTTTGGAGTGTAAGCAAGAGGATTTGGCTGTAGACCATGCTCACTTACAAGCCTATTCCCAAAATCTAGCAATCCAGATATCTGACCTAGAGCTAAAATTAGCCAACATGGAAGATCGCTCCCATCGGAACAATCTAAGATTCCGTGGAATACCTGAAGAGGTAGGCCCCCAAGAACTGGAGCCCTATGTTCTGGAGTTTTGCAATATCTTACTGCCCTCTTTGGAGACGCCCGGTCTCTTACTTGATAGAGTCCACAGAGTAGCAAGACCTAGATCTGTTTCCCAAGAAAAGCCTAGGGATGTCCTGGCTAGGATCCACTTCTTTACCCACAAAGAGAAGATAATGAGAGAGCTGGCCAACAAACCCCAACTTCCCGATAAGTTCCAACAAATCATGGTGTTCCCGGACATCTCCAGCTACACTCTACAAAAGAGAAGATCCTTCAGAACCATCACCCAGATTCTCAGAACGGAAAATATCAGATACAGATGGGGATACCCGACAAGGCTCATAGTCTCTAAGAATGGGGAGACTCACACAATCTTCACCCCTAAAGAAGGATGTGATCTACTATAAGACTGGGGTCTCGCTCTAACTAAACCCCGGAAGGATATGGACTCTATACCCTCTAAAGATCGGTCAGATATTCAGGATATGCCCCAAACAATAAACAGAGCTAATAGAAAGGACATCCCTTCTGCCACCGAAATCCGGGCTAGTGCCCCAGATTTTGCTCCCAGATTACAAAGCCCCACCAAATGATAAACAAAGAGCTCTGATCCGAAGTTCATAAACATATATATATTGTTTGATATATTTACCATATGCTAGTTACTCATTCCATAGAGGAAATGGGGAGACCTGGGACCTCCCATAGGTGAATGGATACTTACCCAGTGGTACCCGCTCTGTTCTCTATGTAACCATCCTTTTAAGCCGGAACTCACGGGACCCCCCCTTTCCTCTCAGTTCTCTAAGTTGCTTAATCCCTCCCAGGCATTTATATGTTGTTGATCTACATTGTTATGAGAGTTAACTGAGTTTACAATGTATTACATAACATTAACGTTACATACTAATCTGCTTATAGAAATGGGGACGTATTATTTAGTTTAAGTGAAGTACACTGGTATATAGTCCCCCAAATGATACTTAAATAGCTCTGGCCCATAGGTAATAAATATGTATATAATGTTTGATGCTATATCATTAACTTTACAGGGTATTATGCTTGCTGAAGTATGATGTATTATTTAACTAAATGGAAAGACACTGGTTTATTCTTTTTATTCACACTCCCCCAATGATAGTCAATCTCTATATACAAGTTAAATACTTGTACTACCTCCCCCCCCCCCCCCCATACACGCAAATTCCATTTGTGTTATCCCCTTTTGCGGGGACTGGAGAAGTCAGTTTTGTATCTAGTTACACTTCTCCTCTTGGTGATCCTGCGGTTCACCACATTTGATAAAGTATATAAAACCTCACCTGATTAATACTGATACACTTGGTTCAAACCTATAAGACATCCATTATACTGTTTGAACTGAATAGTTGATCTTCAGTGTTTTATTTTGATTTTGCTTTGTTCATTTGTTCAATATCTGCTCTTCTCATCATCCTCTAGGTGAAAACTGAAATCCTTATAGGAGGTGATCCCTAGTGGTTCTTTTTAACAGCCTGTCCGAATAACAGGCTTTGTGCCTATTGAGGGCCACACTCGGGTGCGCATCTCCAGACGGGGTGAGTCTGATACCTGAATCCCTCCCTCTAACTTTCCTTCCCTGTTCACTCCCCCTTTCCCCTCCCCCCCCCAAAAAAAAAATGGCGACGACTTCTAATACTGTTTCCTTTGCAACATTAAATGTCAAGGGACTTAACTCACAGGAAAAGAGAAGTATGCTTACCAATACCATGAAGTCCCTGAAAGTACAGGTCATGTTTTTACAGGAGACACATTGGTTAGCGTCAACCCAGACCCCGTACAAGACCCCGGAATACCCTCTAGTGGTTCTAGCTTCTCACACTGAGAAATCTAGAGGAGTAGCGATTTCCATACATAAATCCCTTCATTTTGAACATATCCACGCAGAGAAAGATAGCCAAGGGTGATTCCTATTGCTCAATTGTAAACTAAATGGTATACTATTCACCCTAGTTAACATTTATGCCCCAAACCAATCACAATCTAAATTCCTAAAAGGTACTCTGTCCAAACTTGAGAAACACAAAACTGGGACGATAATACTAGGGGGTGACTTTAATATGATATGGGACCCCCTGCTGGACAAGAAGGTTCAGAGTGGGAAAACAATTGACGCGTATTCTATCACTACAGCCAATAAGTTCCGACAATACATTATCCAACATAATTTTTATAATATCTGGAGGGCACTACACCACACTGACAGGGACTATACATATTTCTCTAGACTGCATAACTCATACTCAAGACTCGACCACTTCTTCACTGACTCATGGACACTCAATAGAGTTTTAGCATCACATATAAGGGTCTGCCCTTGGTCGGATCATGATATTCTGATGTTCACTCTCTCTACTGACCTAACCACAGAGTCTAGATCTAGCTGGAAATTTCCAAAGCAAATGATCCAAGATAAAGCTTTCAGAACCTCCCTCCAAGCCTCTATTGCAGAGTTTCTGAGAATAAATGATACCCCAGATGTATCCTCTCAAACAATATGGGCCACTTTAAAGGCATACATAAGAGGGATATGCATTCAGAGACCGGCAATGTTTCAACGTCAGGCAGGTCAATCCCTAGGCCTTCTTGTTGCTGAGCTACGCTCTGTAGAACAGGAGAATAAAGAATCTCCAACTACAGACCTGGCCGATAAGATTAAGGTACTAAGAACACAACTGGCTGATAGAGAAATGCAAAGAGTTAAAGACTCTTATGCTAGATTCAATAAGTTGATGTACTGTCAAGGCAATAAGGCCTCAACCATCCTTGCCCATAAACTAAGGAGCAGGACAGCGGCAGCCCGAATCTTATCTCTCCAAAGAGGCAACACCTCAGTCTCCTCACCCAAGGAAATTGGAGAGACGTTTGCGGCTTACTACTCAGACCTGGACCATCTTAAGCCCTCTTTGGCTACCAAAGAGTCTTCTTCACGTGAGGTAGTAGACTTTCTACAGGTGCTATGCTTACCAGTCCTCCCAGACGAGGATAGAGAAGCCCTTAAAGCCCCATTCACCGCAAATGAGCTTAATCAAGCCATTAAACACATCCATAATAACAAAGCTCCGGGTCCTGATGGCTTCCCGAACGCCTTCTACAAACTGTTTAAATCGGAACTAAACAGGATCCTCCTTAAGGTCTATGCTGAGGCTCGAGAGGCAGGCTCATTTCACAAAGAATTCTTACAAGCAGTAATCTTGCCCATCCCTAAGCCAAACAAAGATCCTTCACAATGTATAAGCTACAGACCAATTTCCTTGATAAACGGTGATGTGAAGCTATATGCCAAGCTATGGGCTAATCGCCTTAATAGCATGCTCCCGAAAGTGATAAATACAGACCAGGTTGGTTTCATGTTTGGCAGAGAGGGACCGGATAATTCCCGAAAAATGCTAAACATCCTTACGGAAGCCTCCCGTTTGAGGCTCCCCATGCTGGCCCTGTCGTTAGACGCAGAAAAAGCGTTTGACAGGGTCAGATGGGAATACCTATGGCACACACTTGTCCAATTTGGCATACCGGAAGATGTGATCACGGCAATTCGAGCCCTGTACTCCTGCCCCTCTGCAGTAGTTAAAGGTCTAGGTTTTGCCTATCCGGAAATACGTATTACCAATTGCACCAGACAAGGCTGCCCCCTGTCACCTCTGATTTTTTCTATGGCCATTGAACCCTTGGCCCAGGCCATCAGGCAATCACACACAATATGAGGTGTCCAGCTTGGCGACACAACGGCGAAGCTTGCACTATATGCGGACGATGTAACACTCTTTTTAACAAACACAATAGGCTCTTTGCCAGCACTTTTTGATATTATTACTGAGTTTGGTGCTCATAGTTACTACAAGGTAAATGTCACCAAAACAGAGGCTCTACCAGTATACATCCCAGCATTTGAATTAGATATATTACAAACATTGTACTCTTTTCAATGGTCGAGATCCACTATTCGTCATCTGGGGGTACAACTTGGTCCGGACCCGAAAATGGTTATTACTGTTAATTATACAAACCTTATTAAAGAGATTACTGAGCTTACCTCCTCTTGGAGTCTTAAGGAGATCTCATGGTTAGGTCACATCGCATCTTTCAAAATGACGATCTTGCCTAAAATTCTGTACTATTTCCACTGTATCCCTCTTAATGTCCCCAACACTTTAATAGATAAGCTCCAATCCATTGGACAACATTACATTTGGCATAAGTCTAGGCCCTGGATTGCAAGTCTAGGCCTTGGATTGCAGCGAAAATACTCCAAAAAAGATATGAATATGGAGGAGTTGCAATGCCTAGCATACGGGGGTACTATGAGGCAGCTAGGCTCTCTCATATTACAGCATGGGCAGACAAAGGGGAAGTACAGGGCTGGAAAAACATAGAAACATTAGCCCTTCCTGGGGGCTTAAAGTTAGCAGACCTACCCTGGATCCCTAGCCACAGTGTCGACACCTTGAAATTAAAAAATGCCATCATCAGAGATAATCTGAAGGTTTGGTATAGCCTCAGAAATCTACGAGACATTGCCCCACACCCGTCTCCCATTCATTCCATACCAGCCTTACTGGCGGCTCTCCCTGATACACACATACAACAGTGGAGTGTGTGGGACCTGAAAGTGGTCTCACGTCTATACCCCTCGGGTACCCTACTCACTCCTCATAACATGAGAACAATTATCCCAGAGCCCCCCCCCCCGTGGGCCTCATTTGAATACTCGAGACTTTATGCCTTTATGACATCATGGGGATTCACCAAGGCTCTGAATAGACCCTTGACTAACTGGGAAAAGCTATGGCAGCTTCCTATTAAGACTCCTAAGCTCATATCATTCCACTATGATCTCCTACAGTTGTCCACAAATAGAGACAGATCTTGGCAGTTGAGAGCATGGGAAGGTGATCTATCTAGACCTATTTCAGATAAAGACCTAAGTACAGCTATGACACTAACTAAAAAGACGGTACATTGTGCAAACACGTTAGAGGCCTACATTAAATTATACCTAAAATGGTACTATACTCCCTTGAGGTTGTCGCAGATGTTCCCCACAACGTCTCCTCTATGCTGGAGAGATTGTATGCAAAGAGGTTCAGATATACATATCTGGTGCGATTGCCCGAAACTTATACCCCTCTGGAATCAGGTAAAAACCCTTTGTGCTAACCTTGGGCTTTCTATCCCACTCGCTCCTACAATTGCCCTCCTACATATCTTCCCGAAGAGTGTCCCAACTCACGTATCTAAACTGGTCATCTTTGTCCTAGCGGCCACGAAACTGGCGATTGCAAGGGCCTGGAAATAAACCCAACCCCCAGATATTACAGCAGTTACATCTATAATGCAGATATACGCCAAAATGGAACAAAGTTTCTATTCTAACATGGATAAGGAGGAGCTCTATTGGCGGATTTGGGAGCCTTGGTTTACCTATCAAGGAGATCACAGTTAAATTTTTAGCTGCATTAAATTTTCTGATCCCTTCCATTATTATAATTAAACTCTCACACCAAGTTAGGGATATGCTAATTGGCTGATGACACTTGCTTTCCTATATTCCCTACTAATAAACTGATTGCCCGCCCTTCCCCTCTCTTATCATACTTCCTAATCTTTATTTCCCCTCTCTTCCCTCCCTTCTTCCCATAGAGGGCCGCCCCCGCCTGGATATGCGCACTGAGAATACTAGTTGAAGTGTACAGACAGATATTCCTAAACTGACTTTATGAAGTTCCTAGAAAACTGAGTTAATTGATAATACTGAAGTATTAGTTTGCCCCTGTGTTTACAGTCTGTTCACACTATTTAAAAATGAGATTTATAATTTTATTCAAGATAATTAAAAATGAGGTTCATGCGGTTGATATTGTATCTCATGCTTGATATGCTTGATTTATGTGATTTGCATTTCCATCAATAGCTATATTTACTGTATCATCACAACAATATAATGTTTGCATATATGTGCATTTTTTTTAGTCACCTGCGTTGTGACACCGGTTGTATTGCTTAATCCTCAATAAAAACATATTTAAAAAATAAATAAAAAAAATACGTATTTTAAATCAATTAATAATTTTAATGCACAGATTAATGTTTAGTTATAGAGGCCTAGATTACAACTGTAGTGCAAAACTATTAGCGCTATTGTGAGTTAACATCTCTTGAGATTAGTCAATATCACTTCTATTTTTTTGCTACAAAGTCCAATGTTATGTTTTTATTTTTGAGCACTAGTCTAGGGTGCACTAACATCTAGGACATTGGAAACAGAAGAAACAGCCCAACCCAGAATTAAGGTGGTTTTTATTCACAATACATAAAGCACATTAAAATTGCACTTACTAGAAGTAAGTTCTTTTAAGCAAAGAAATAGTCACTTGTCCAATGTTAGTCCTTGCGTTTCTCCCGGAGTTCGCCCAGGCTTTCTCAAGAGCAAAGCCCGGGCGTACTCCGGGAGAAATGCGTTGGGCTTGTTATGTCCTGTCCAAGGATCCGTAACTGAGCTGCAGAGGAGTGTTCCAATCGGATGTAAGCACTATATGCAACCGATATAGAGGAACCGTGGCAGACGCGAAGTCTAACATTGGACGAGTGACTATTTCTTTGCTTAAAAGTACTTACTTCTAGTAAGTGCAATTTTAATGTGTTTTATGTATTGTGAATAAAAACCACCTTGAATCTGGGTTGCACTGATTCCTCTGTTTCCAATATCCTAGATCTATTTGTTTGCCCGTGAAGGAGGAACACACAGGATTAGAAATGGCTGCAACCTGAAATAGCAGACGGGGCTTCCGTGATTTGTGGATTGCCTTATCCAGTTTTGAAATTTACATTACTCTTTGAGGTTTACTAACAGTAAGAACAGTTTCTGTTTATATGACCTGGACAGCCTAACTTGCTGCTTAAAGTTTACTATGCTCTATTAACACTACTGGACTTAAAATTGATGGACATTATACTGCTTTTCAGGCTATTCTAACCATGCTGTGAGTTTAATGCTACTCTGTTATTTACTTATTAAGTATTTGTATGTCATAACCTTCCATGGTATATTATCTTGTGGATAAATATTAAAAAAAAATGTTGAAGGTTTTGTAAAATTTAATTTATTTTAGTGTAAGCGCTGCTTTTTTAACTTGAGTTTTCTCAGGTGTTCTTTTGCTGCACTAACATCTGCATGTTAGATAGCGTGGATGAACTAAATGTCTCATGTAATAGACTCCTGTGGGTTGTGCCATTAAATTTGTGTTGTATATTTTTGCTTGATTAATAAGCTGATGGTGTGCTAAGTTAAACTGATCGTGCACAAATAGTAGAGTTCCTAATATGGTTCTGTGCAGTACTATAATAGAGAGGTGCATTCAAGCATCAGATGAATACAAATTAATTACATTTTTTCTGATTAATTAAGTTGTATGATATACGAACAGCTAAAAACATTATTGGATGAAACGGATGGAAAACTAATGATTGCTTGATTTAATAAATTAAGCTCCATTGTTGGTAATGATGTACATGAGGTCTTACCATTAATTTGTCCATCAATCTCTTTCCAATCCTGCTATAGAATTATTAATCAATGATGTTAGGGAAAACCGTTCAGGCACTAAATGCTGGAATTTAGTCATACAGTAGTTTCCTGATCTTTTAACCTAAAACGGGGATTCTTGTAATGGTTTGAATCATATAATGTAAGGTTTCTATTAAAATGAATTCTCTATATTAGCTATACCTATTGGGAAAACAAATTATAACAAATCCAAATACAATATTCGTCCAAACAGAATGCATGTATGGACAAGATTTAGCCGAACCCAACATTTGAAAAAATCCAATTTTTCAGACAAAAGGAATTTTTTACTCTTGCACATGTCTACAATATAATAATGGTTTCCTTGAGGTTTTAAAAGAGCTAAATTTTACAACAATATTTTGGATTGAGCTTGAGCACATTACTTAACTCACCACTTATAATATGAGCATAATAAACATGCTAACATTTATTAAAAGCAGAGCGCAAGTTAAAAAAGCCATGTTAAGACGCTTTGGTTAAAATTTTAAAACATAGACTTGCAATACCAGATTGTGCGTTATTCTTTAGCAAGGTAACACAAAAGATAATGCACCCTGTGCTATTGATAGCACTACACTTGTAATCTATCCCTGAATGCATTAATTGTACAGTCAACAGGCTATAAAATTAAACAATTCTATGGCTAAATCCGTCTATTTCAAGAAACATATTATAGAACACAAGTTTGTTAGAGGAGCAAGGCACTGTAAAATGAGAGAAGTTAGAAGGATACCGTCAATGAGAGACAATGGAAAGACAGAGAGGGCAACACTGTAAAGCCTTGTGAGAAGGACAATGCATGTGTATGCACTTAATATGTACTCACTTGTATGCTAGAGAGAGGCCCAGAGTCAAATGAATGCTATGTGAAATAGTTTTGGGTAGGGGGAAAAGGTATTATAATACAGTGTAAAAATATAAACTATCATCTAAGTCTTACAACTTTTTATAACTTACAAAAGAAAGCTTTTAGCTAATATCTTGAACTCACAGGGCTTACCTGGGTAGGCAAGAATGTAAACCTGAATTTTTTTGGGGGGTTTCTGGCAGTTTTCAGTAAACCAAATAGTATGGTAGTGAAATTAACCAGTCTTTTTTTAAGATTTGGAGTAATTTCCTGGTGGATCTGAGGTAACACTTCCAGAGGATCATTTTCTTCTCACTCTACTCTTGAGGGATAGGGAAGTGTTCAGATGGGCTTTTATAAATGGAGAGGAATTCCCAGTATCCTGTAAACCAGAAACTGCACCTATTTTGCACTTGTGGAACTATATGGTAAAGGAACATTAAATTGTTTCACTCTATCTTTCTAGCAATGGTTTGCAATCATTCAATGCATGCAATAAATGTATATGCAGCATTCCTTGATACTACTCATGACTTATATATCCTGAATTTTCTAGCCATAAACAATAATTATCAGCAACATTTCTTGTATTGAAGAGCTCAGTAATATCTGCCCTACTAGATCACTCCCAGTGAACTTTAAGTATTATTGTGAAGTGGAAGCATCTAGGAGCAGCAACAGCACAGACAGATAGTTCACACAAACTCACAGAGCATGCTGTGGATTGAAAAAATAGACTATCATCTGTTGCAGTACTCACTTTACAAACTGCCTCTGGAAGCATCGTCAGCACAAGAAATGTGCATCAGGAGCTTCATGAAATGGGTTTCCATGGCCAAGCAGCTGTACACAAGTCTCACATCAACATGCACAATGTCAATTAATGGCTGGAGTAGTATAAAGCATGTCATCACTGGACTCTGGAGCAGTGGACCCTTGTTGTCTGGAATGATAAATCTCGCATTTCAATATCTGGCAGTCTGATGGAAGAATCTGGGTGTGGCAGATGACATGAGACTGCTATGTGCCAGAATGCATAGTGTCTACAGTAAAGTTTTGTAGAAGAGGGATAATATTCTTGGGATATTTTTCAAGGTTTAGGCTAGGCCCCTTAGTTCCAGCGAAGTGTTATCTTAATGCTAAAGGATACAAAGACATTTTAGACAATTGGGTGCTTCCATAAGGACATGGGTTGAAAAGTTTTGTGTGGAGGAACTCGATTGGCCTGCAAAGAGCCCTGACTTTATTCGGTTTTAACACCTCTGGGATACTTTGTAATACTGATTGAAAGTCAGACCTTTTCTTCCTGTGCCTGACACGAATTCCCAAAGAGAGTCCAAAATCTTGTGGAAAGTCTCCCCAGAAGAATGTTGTCTATTATAGCCATAAAGTAGGGGCAACTCCATATAACTACCCATGGTTTTGGAATGTGATGTCCAACAAGCTTATATAGGTGTGATGGTAGGGTGTCCAAGTACTTTTGGCCATATAGTGTATGTTTATTTATGTGTTATTTATATTCATATGTATTTATGCATGTATTTATACATATGTATTTGTGTATGTGAGCAGTGTTTTAAGCTTAAATCTCAATACAACTACATGGTTTATAGCTAATTGAAAAACTCTGCTACGTTAGCACAGTTAGCACAGATTTATTGCACCTTTGGCTTAGCAATTGAGTGATAGCCAACATGAGTTTTTCGGAGTGCCCCTAGAGAAATCTTTTAATAGGAGGAATTCAACACACCCATACTCTGACATACAGATGTTAGCTTTCTAGATTTTAGCTAGATAAAGATAAAGTTATTTAAATTGATAATACTTGTTCTTAAATGTATTTGATGCATATTTGAATTTAATCATAATTACTCTAATCAAATACTATTACTGATAATAAATCTTGTTAACCTCATGAATTAAACACATACTTATATCAAAATACACATAGTAAAACTTAATCAGTGTTAAATGAAGTCACTCGGGCTGCCCTGAAACACCCTGGAATGCCCACACTCAACATCTTGTTGGGTTCTATGGGATTGCCGAAAAAAATACAGTTTCAACATAACAAAAAAATGCAAATATTTAACACTTTATTTTTCCACATTTATATAAATTCTTGCTTGCTGTATGAATCTAACCCACTGACCTTGGTAACAACATTAGCTTGCTCCAAATTTATGGATGAAATGCAATGTATTTAAAATGTGTGCGTTTTGAAAGGTTTATATGCATCCACTGTAAGAAACAAGAGTTTCTCTGAATTTGTTATTAGAAACTAAACTTCAAAGAGTAATATTTTCCGCTGCTATGTTGTCAGGCACATTTAACAATAAACCTACCCTTGAATCACTAATTAAAATTCAGTGCTGATCCAGTTTAATCACTTTCTCCATTGAGCATTCTTTTTTACGCTTCTCATTTATACTGGTAATAACACACAGAAAGGCTCATCAGCCCAAGTAGGCAGCCAGCAATTCTTTCTCATGTGCATAACCATTAAATTGATAAATAGGTAAACCACCACAAAAAGTAGTTATTTATTTTAGCATTGTTATCAAAATCCCTCATCCGAAGAAAGGTGTTTACACAAATCCAAAATAAATAATAAACAATTGGGTCCCTTTTTCATCTTTTAAAGTTTTGTATTAAAGCTTAAATGATTGGTTTATTCATTTTTCTATTTTCTTTATACGCTGGTATTTTTCTAATATAAAAAGTAAACACAATTAACTGGTCATCCTTTACTGTGAACAATTAATTATGTGTTTTAAGCTGCAGGTAGCACAGTCATTTCACTGTAATGATTGAAATGCATGGTTAGTTAGAAAATGATGCACAATGGGACAGATATATGATGAGGCTGTAAAAATGCATGTTATTATTATTTAACTGAACTCTATTGCTGTATCACACCAAATAGCCACTCATTTATTTTAATCTTAGATAGGTACTCTTAATGCAAAAATGAATATCAGTAAATGGAGTACTGATGTTTTCAGATTTCAGCTCTACACATGTGCAAATATACAAACATTCATATAGAAAGTTTAGTGATGGGTAAAATATTGAATTTCTCTAGTTATAAGTTTTTTGAATGTCACCTTGGATATTGATTTTAACCTGAAACTTCAGAAAATTGTATTTTCTTGTAGAAATCTATTCACCCTAAAATGTTTTTTGCTAAACATTCTTTGTAAGTGTAAATATTACTATTTATAAATATCCCACTGACATCCTTACTTTAATATATTTACATAATTAATTGTGACAACAAAATTATATTATTTAAATGTGCCAGTATCTTGCTGTCCACAGCAATGACAATGCAATTGCTTTCAGAAAGAACAAAGCATCAACATTGAAGTGGACTTCTGCTGGAGCGGCACATAAACTCAGTATGGCACTGTCACTTAACACCTTCTTTGCAAGCGCATTGGACTGTAGTTTTCATTTATTTTAATGGGACATTAAACAATTAACACATTTTATAAACATACGGCTAGATTACGAGTCTTGCGTTAGGGTTAAAAAGCAGCGTTGAGAGGTCCGAACGCTGCTTTTTAACGCCCTGGTATTACGAATCAGCCAATAGAATTGAAGTTCAATCCTATTGGCTGATCCAATTGGATCAGCCAATAGGATTTTTCCTACCTTAATTCCGATTGGCTGATAGAATCCTATCAGCCAATCGGAATTCAAGGGACGCCATATTGGATGACGTCATTTAAAGGAACCTTCATTCGTCGGGAGTCGTCAGAAGAAGAGGGTTCTCCATGTCGGCTGGGTTGAAGATGGACTCGCTCCGCTCCGGATAGATGAAGATGCCGCCTGGATGAAGACTTCTGCCCGTCTGGAAGTCCTCTTCTGCCCGGATCGGATGAAGACTTCTGCCCCTCTGGAGGACCACTTGTGCCCGGCTGGGTAAAGACGTCTCAAGGTAGGGTGATCTTCAAGGGGTTAGTGTTAGGTTTTATTAAGGGGGATTGGGTGGGTTTTAGAGTAGGGTTAGTTGTGTGGGTGGTGGGTTTTAATGAGCTGATTACTTTGGGGCAATGACCTGCAGAAAGCCCTTTTAAGGGCTATTTATAATTTAGTATAGGGTAGGGATTTTTATTATTTTGGGGGGCTTTTTTATTTTATTAGAGGGATTAGATTAGGTGTAATTAGTTTAAAATTCTTGTAATTATTTTATTATTTTCTGTAATTTAGTGTTTGTTTTTTTCTTACTTTAGTTTATTTAATTTAATTGTAATTAATTGTAGTTAGTTTAGGTAATTTATTTAATTATAGTGTAGTGTTAGTTGTAATTGTAACTTAGGTTAGGATTTATTTTACAGGTATATTTGTATTTATTTTAACTAGGTAGTTATTAAATAGTTAATAACTATTTAATAACTATTCTACCTAGTTAAAATAAATATAAAGTTGTCTGTAAAATAAAAATAAATCCTAAGCTAGATACAATGTAACTATTAGTTATATTGTAGCTAGCATAGGGTTTATTTTATAGATAAGTATTTAGTTCTAAATAGGAATAATTTATTTAATTGTAGTAAATTTATTTAGATGTATTTAAATTATATTTAAGTTAGGGGGTGTTAGGGTTAGGGTTAGACTTAGATTTAGGGGTTAAAAACTTTAATATAGTGGCAGCGGCAGATTAGGGGTTAATAAATGTAGTTAGGTGGCAGCGACATTGGGGGGGCAGAGTATTGGTTAATAAATAAAAAGTAGGTGTTGGCGATGTTGGGGGCAGCAGATTAGGGGTTCATAGGGATAATGAAGGTGGCAGCGGTATCCGGAGCAGCAGATTAGGGGTTAATAATATAATGCAGGGGTCGGCGATGTTGGGGGCGGCAGATTAGGGGTTAATAAGTGTAAGATTAGGGGTGTTTAGACTCGGGATTCATGTTAAGGTGTTAGGTGTAGACATAAAATGTATTTCCCCATAGGAATCAATGGGGCTTCGTTAGAAGCTGAACGCTGCTTTTTTGCAGGTGTTATGTTGTTTTTCAGCCGGCTCTCCCCCATTGATTCCTATGGGGAAATCGTGCATGAGGACGTTCAGCCAGCTCACCGCTGACTAAAGCAGCGCTAGTATTGAGGTGAGATGTGGAGCTAAATTCTGCTCTACACTCACCCTTTTTGCGGCTAACGCCGGGTTTAAAAAAAAACGTAATACCAGCGTTGTCTTAAGTGAGCGGTTAGAAAAAAATGCTCGTGAGCACCGCATAGCCTCTAATGCAAAACTCATAATCTAGGTGATAGTATTTTAGAGTTATTCCCCTGCCTCCTTCTAGTCATGGATGCTGTCATGTTGAAATGTAGCTTTCACTACATAACAGTGCAGACCTGTTTGCACATATTCAGATACCTGCAGTGTAACCTAGGTTCCATAATTGCAACGCCTTTTTTTAAAGTGATGGTAAATTCATACCAACTGCTCAACATATTTTAAAAGCTCTTATCCTAACTAGCATATTGATATGCTTTTTCAATATTAAAATCATCAGTTTACTGAATAACTTCAATTTTATTACAGTTACGTTACAGTTTTATATTCAGCCTCTCTCAAAAAATTTCTAAGCTACTGCTTTGATTGACATACGTTTTAGCCAATCATCAGCCCACCATGCTCCCCGTGTTAAAAAGTACCTGCACGCTCCCGTGCTCTGAACTTATTACGATGCAATGCGCATGCGCAATTCTTACGCTACTTGCGCATTTGAAATAGAGAATACTCAGCTTATTATGTGCAAAATAATATAATAATAATAATAATATCAAAACAATAAAATATTGAAAAATCCCCTATACTTATATATTAAAATTTGGATCTTAGTTACACAATATTTAGTTACTTACAAGGTTTCCCAATGTTGACTGGTACTAACACTGCAATCCGCTGCCTTTCTGGGCTTAAACATTTCTGCTTTAACTCTGCATTTTAGAATGAGCCTCTGTGGCTTTATACACACTTCCAAAGTACTATAATGAGAGGACACGAGTACTGGGTGGGGTGCTTTATACCAAGAATATGGTTAGTCTTCCTTTAAATACAAATCCATATGGTTTATCACACCTTACAAAATATTTTTTATTTCTTAGGTATCTGAACATGTGCAAACAGGTCTGCACCCCCTAAGAAGTAATACAAATAATTTAAGGTGTGCTAAACCATATGGATATATATATATATATATATATATATATATACACACACACACACACACAACACACACACTCTCAAATTTGTTCTATGTGAATAACATAGGAATGTAAAATATGCGTAACAATCATCAGTTTGCGATTTAGGTCTAGCGTGGTGTCGGGTTAGTGCACATGAATAATGTGTGTTATTAAAATACTAAATATAAAATATTAAAAAATATTAAAAAATATTCCATGGATTATTTAACTAAATTTAAGTAGATATGCTTGTCGAAAGTTTGACCAGTTTTGGTAACACAGACTGTACTCATAAACTCATTTACTATTAGCATGACCATAATTTAAAAAGAGAATAGCACCATATGATTGGTTATAAACAGATACCTCCCCATTAACTCATTCACTGCACTTTAGATAACTTTTGAGGCGGGTATTGGGACAGGAGGATAGATTTTATATGCCTAAATGGTCAATCAAGAGCACTCTGTTTATTAATTAGTATTACACAAAGTTAATTAAGATCCCTATCATAGCCTCTAAAGGATATCTTGAAACATATGGGTAAATATTATAGGTTAAGTTAAAGATGGAATATAAATAACAAATACTTATCCCCTTAAGGCAGGGGTGTCCAAACTTTGCTCTCCAGAGGTTTTGGAACTACATTTCCGATGATGCTCAGCCAGCATTTTATCTAGCTGAGAATCATGGGAAATGTAGTTCCAAAACCTCTGGAGAGCAAAGTTTGGACACCCCTACCTTAAGGCAATCAATATATTTGATTTTATTACTAAGATGGATTTTACAAAATATAAGGAACGTAACTAGAACCCAATACTAATAAAACAATCATTTATTCTTATCGACTAAACACTCACATCCTTAATATTTAACTTCTTTACTGTCAGTAAAAACAAAAGTCATTACTAGCATTTGAAAAGGCACTATATAGTAGTGCAACACGAACATGCAGATATTTGACAGTTACCTAAAAACCTGGTGTCATAGTTCCTCCAGTTGCACCACCGCTAGTGGGTCAATAAAAATGGTCTCTTCTCTATATAATGAGCGCACAGCACAGACAAACAAATGGTTAAATAAAATCTCTTTTATTAAAAACAAAGAATTTCCAATGCAATTCTTGGCAATTTCATGCTGCTTCATTAGTCATAGAGATTATTCTTAAACATTCACTTTGTACATATACGTCATAAATTAAAACCACCTGGTTGACATAGCAAGTGTTATAAGGAATTTCATACCATTTTTGAATTGTTATATTGTAGTCATCGAAAGGCATCACTGCTTGTAAATGACATGCAGTCCTAAAAAATTTCCTATGTACAAAGTACAAATGACATGCAGTCCTAAAAATATTTCTTTACACAGTAGTAAATGTAAAAAATGTATCATAATTTAACCACAAAACATATGATGGTCATAAATAAAAAGCACACACTCTTTGCACAAGATGCATCCAATAAGATATCTATATACCCTTTCAATATATTGTAAGATGTATGGCATCAAATTGAAGAGCAATACTGATCTAGAAAGCTAAACGCCGGTCCAAACAGAGCAAACACAGATCAGAGATATGAACATTACAACATTATTGATCAGCCGGTTCTCACTGGTTCTTGCAAACCTGTTCCTGATATTTCTCAGGTTCTCAAGAACCGGTGGTTGGTTGCTGCCATCTTCCTTAACCCAGTACAGCAGAGCAATTAAGTTACAGACACTACTACTCCAAGTCCAAAGTGACAGCCACTGTACATCAGTTAGAGCACAAATTGGCTCCCAAACAGCAGCACACAAGCTGGTTCTCAAACAGCACCAGAACTGCAAAGAGCTGGCTGCTGCTTGGTTTCATAGCTGTAAATTTGCAAAGTTTCAGCTCAATGAGGGAAGTTTGTTATGGAAAACACTGCTGAAATTATAATTTAACAGTTCCAGATTGTGAGTACTGTAAACTTGCTATATTGTATTAGCTGAACATGAGTTGGTACAATGATAACTACACACACTTAGACTTGGAATTTCTACTGCTCCAAAATACTGAATCTGAATAATGTATGTGGAATAAAAGTTTAAATAAATAGATATCTGCAAAAAGTGACATTATGATAATAAATGAAAAGACAAAACAAACTCTTTTCTATTTTTGTTTAACCAATATCATGACAAATAAACGGCTAGATTACGAGTCTTGCATTATGAGTATAAATATTTTTCTAATGTTTGTAAATATTTTTTAATTTTTTGTAACTTAGTTCTTTTTTATTTTTTGTACTTTAGTTAGTTTATTTAATTGTATTTATTTGTAGGTATTTGTATGTAATTAATTTATTGATAGTGTAGTGTTAGGTTTAATTGTAGATACTTGTAGGTATTTTATTTAATTAATTTATTGATAGTGTAGTGTTAGGTTTAACTGTAACTTAGGTTAGGATTTATTTTACAGGTAATTTTGTAATTATTTTAACTAGGTAGCTATTAAATAGTTATTAACTATTTAATAGCTATTGTACCTGGTTAAAATAAATACAAAGTTGCCTGTAAAATAAATATTAATCCTAAAATAGCTACAATATAATTATAATTTATATTGTAGATATATTAGGGTTTCTTTTACAGGTAAGTATTTAGCTTTAAATAGGAATAATTTATTTAATAAGAGTTAATTTATTTTGTTAGATTTAAATTATATTTAACTTAGGGGGGTGTTAGAGTTAAGGTTAGACTTAGCTTTAGGGGTTAATAAATGTATTAGAGTAGCGGTGAGGTCCAGTCGGTAGATTAGGGGTTAATACTTGAAGTTAGGTGTCGGCGATGTTAGGGAGGGCAGATTAGGGGTTAATACTATTTATTATAGGGTTATTGAGGCGGGAGTGAGGCGGATTAGGGGTTAATACATTTATTATAGTAGCGATGAGGTCCGGTCGGCAGATTAGGGGTTAAAAATTTTAATAGAGTGGCGGCGATGTGGGGGGTTCTCGGTTTAGGGGTACATAAGTAGTTTATGGGTGTTAGTGTACTTTAGAGCACAGTAGTTAAAAGCTTTATAAACCGGTGTTAGCCCAAAAAGCTCTTATCTACTGACTTTTTTCTGCGGCTGGAGTTTTGTTGTTAGATTTCTAAAGCTCACTTCAGCCAAGACTCTAAATACCGGCGTTAGAAAGATCCCATTGAAAAGATAGGATACGCAAATGGCGTAGGGGGATCTGCGGTATGGAAAAGTTGCGGCTGCAAATTGAGCGTTAGACCCTTTCCTGACTGACTCTAAATACCAGCAGTAGCCCAAAACCAAAAACGCTGGTTTTGACGGCTAACGCCAAAGTCTAAATCTAGCCGTAAGCTAGCTATAATATAACTAATAGTTACATTGTATCTAGCTTAGGTTTTATTTTTATTTTACAGGCAAGTTTGTATTTATTTTAACTAGGTAGAATAGTTACTAAATAGTTACTAACTATTTAATAACTTCCAAGCTAAAATAAATACAAATTGACCTGTAAAATAAAACCTAACCTGTCTTACACTAACACCTAACCTAACCCTACATTAAATAAATTCCCTAAATTGAAAACAATTAACTAAATTCAATACAATTAGCTAAATTACAAAAAAAACTAAATTACAGAAAATAAAAAACAAATTACAAGATCTTTAAACTAATTACACCTAATCTAATAGCCCTATCAAAAAAAAAAAAAAAAAACTAGCCTAAACTAAACTACCAATAGCCCTTAAAAGGGCCTTTTGCGGGGCATTAACCCAAAGAAATCAGCTCTTTTACTAAAAAAACTTTAGCTCCCCATTGCCCTGAAAAGAGCATTTGGATGGGCATTGCCCTTAAAATGGCATATAGCTCTATTGTAGCCCAAACCCCTAATCTAAAAATAAAACCCACCCAATACACCCTAAAAAATCCTAACACTAACCCCTAAAGATCCACTTACAGTTTTGAAGAGCCGACATCCATCCTCAACGAAGCCGGGAGAAGTCTTCATCCAAGCGACAAGATGTCCTAAAAAAAAGCCGGCAGAAGTGGTCCTCCAGACGGGCAGAAGTCTTCACCCAGACGGCAACTTCTATCTTCATCCTTCTGACGCGGAGCGGCTCCATCTTCAAGACATCCGGCACAGAGCATCCTCTTCAATCGACGGCTTCTTCTACAATGAAGGTTCCTTTAAATGACGTAATCCAAGATGGCATCCCTTAGATTCCGATTGGCTGATTCTATCAGCCAATTTGAATTAGGGTTCAAAAAAATTCTATTGGCTGATGCAATCAGCCAATAGGATTGAACTTCAATCCTATTGGCTGATCCAATGTTTATTTTCTGGTTTTACACATACAGTATCTTAGAGTATTTTACTTGCACAAGAATATATTTGGCTCAGAAAAGAGCCGAATACCGAAAATAACCTCCTATTTCCGCATTCGGCAGTTAATGAAACTTCCGAATGCCTACATTTAGTGCAAATTTAATAACTTTCTGTATTATAGAGAGCTTAGAGAACCTGTTGATTTCTGAATACCACCTCTAGATCACATGACATAAAGGGTCCCTTAACATAGAAACATAGAAACATAGAATTTGACGGTAGATAAGAACCAAAAAGGCCCATCAAGTCTACCCATATTACATGTTACTTTTCCTTAGGATAGTCTTATGCATGTCCCATAAATAAAGAATATTATGTTCTTACATGACCTTCGCTACCTGAAATTAAAGAGAAAAACAAGCCCAAAATACATGAAAATGTTTAGTATTTTTGCTATCACTTCATTTACACATAAATATAGCCTTTGTTTTATTTTTTATTTTTTATTTTATTTACCTATGAAAACTATATATATATTTTTTTTGGGGGGGGGGGCATAAAAAGAGATTTCAGTGGAAGAAAATAAGAATTGCTATTACCAAAAATAAGTGTTGACCTAACTACTCCAACATTTGACTGTCAAATGCCATCATATACATTTTTTTTTTAACTTTTTCACAAAATTATTATTTTCTCACAAATACTGCAGTTATAAGACAAATGGTTGAAAAAAGTTTATCTACCTTTTCTCAGACATGCATGGCTTTGCTATTAATTCCTGGTAATTAGAAGGCCGCTAATTGCAGCTACACACTACACTATTGAAATCCCTGGCAGTAAGGTGGTTAATTATTTTTTATGTTTAAACTGTATTGAAGGGCAGGAATTACCCTCCCACCTGACACCTACCAGCTACCAAACAGCTCTCTTCCCTCCCCCTCTCAATGGTCACCATTATCTTCCACCATCTTAGGTACTGGCAGCCAATCTGCCATTATGCAGATAAAGTTTTTTTTTTAAATATATTTATTTGGCTCCCACCTCCCTGATCCCTTAGAAATAGCTCACTAGTACTACCTTTTTCCAACCACCCTATTGTCTACCCTCTTCTACACTTTCACTTCCAACCATTACAACCTCTCCATACAATCTTTTTTTTTCAAGTATCTCATTCTTTTCTAAATCCCTAATGCTAAAGTAACCACTTTCCTCACTTTCTCACACACCTGCTCCATAACAAGTTCGTAGTTAGGTATCCATGGAAACAAGATTCAGAGAAGGGCAGGAGCAGGAGAGGTTGCACCAGCAGGCAGCAGAATTACTGAACTAGGTAGGCCCCTGTTTTACAGTACATAAACCTCAAAAATTCATCTCTAAGAGAGGAGGATATAAATATGTTTAGAGTCCCTTGTTTAGAGTTCCCTGAGTAATTGGCATTGACGGATGATGACCACTACAGAGCAGGAAGGACAGAAGCAGGAGTGGCAGCAGCAGGAAGCTGGATTACTGAACTAGGTAGGCTCCAGTACACACACCCCAGAAATACACATCCAAGGGAGGAGGACAAAAATATGCTTAGAGACCCTTGGACACAGAGACCAAAAGTTTGCTACAATTTTTTAATTTAACTAATGATGACCACCACAGAGCAGGAATGGCAGCAGCAGGCAGCAGACTTACTGGACTAGGTAAATCTTACAGGGCAAACAAGTGACAAAAGCCCCCTGGACACAGTGGCCAGCAGTTTGGCATTGATGGATGATGACCATCACATTGCAAGAAGGGCAGGAGTGACAGCAGCAGCAGGCTGCAGACTTACTGAACTAGGTAGACCTCACAGCAGATAAACCTCAAAAATACACCTGCAAGGGAAGAGGACAAATTTGTGTTTAGAGTCCCTTGGACACAGCAGCCAGAAATTCCCATAGGATTTGGCATTGATGGGGATGACTAACACAGATCAGTAAGGGCATGAGCAGGAGTGGCAGCACTAGGCAGCATAGTTACTGAACTAGGTAGGCCTCCATCAGACAAACCTCCAAAAAATACCTCCAAGGCAGGAGGACTAAGACGTGCTTAAAGACCCTTGGGCACAGTGGCTAATAGTTTGCTATGATTTCTGACTTTAGCGGATAATGACCAACACAGAGCAGAAGATGCAGCAGATTTACTGAAGTAGGTCTCTATATTATAGTACATCAACCCAATAAATATATCTCCAAGAAAAGTTACAAGTGGAGTGAAAAAAGTATGGGTGAAATAAAATTAAGTTCTCACATTCATCATCTCCTACACACCTGCTTTTTAGATGTGTATGAAGTTATCCTTCTAGACTCAATTAATAGATCTGGTTACAAAGTCTTTGTTAAATTCCTTGTGAAATAAAGTTAGCAATAGCAATATCCATCAGAAGGAAAACTTACACAGAAGTGAGAGATCTATTTTGAAAATTATATTTTTGTGAAGGCCGGTACATCAGAGAGAGGCACATTGGTATGGAATTTGCATCAGTACTGCAGTGACCATTATCTTGGCTATTTCATTTTCCTAATTTGTGTGCACTCCACATATTGGCAAAACATCCAGGTTGGCCTCCAGCCTGATTTTGTCATCATGAACTTCTGGCTCTAGGACAGAGGTATGACCTTAAACAAATGGAATAATCCAAAACCAAGCCAACAAAGATATGTGCACAAGGCAAAAGAGTGGGCCACAGGGCAAAGCAGGACACAGCAACAGGCAGGCAGTCCTATCTTTCAGTTTACCAAAGGATTAGAAATAGTAGGTCACAGGGCAAAGCAGCAACAGGTAATCAATCATTCCAATCATTAAGAGCCCCATAGGGTTAAGTAAGAAAGTAGGTCACGGAGCTTAGAAGGGTTCAGCAGTAGGCAGACAGTCCAATCTTTCTGAATACCAAAGGGCTAAGCAATGAGTAGGTCACAGGGCTAAGCAAGGTTCAGCAGCAGACAGTCCAATCGTTCTGAGTATCAAATGGTTAAGCAAAAAGTAGGTCACAGCGCTAACCAAGGTTCAGCAACAGTAAACAAAAATCAAGAGCTCCTGGAAAAACAACAGGTTTCCTATACTTGGGTATTCCTATAAGTTGAATAGAGTGAGGCTGCTTCAAATGGGCGCAAATTTGCACCAGGAATGACGTATAGGAGTGACCAGGAACAAGGATGCGGACAGAGATGCGCCCGCGGAGCTCGATGATGATGTCACCACCGCGCTCTGCGAAACAACCTAAAGCAGCCATTGCAACGGCCAAAAGAAACAGAGGTGGTTGGGAAGTAAGGAGCGGGGGCGGCAGGTATGTGACAAAAATTACTGCTGTGAAAAAGGTTTATTACACCAGGTTTTTGCAAGACCTGTCTTCTTTGAGAGATCAGAAGAAGTCCAGCAAGGACCTGGCTCAGCATCTGGCAGGTTCATCAGGATTAAAAATGACTTTTCTACAGTCGGAAATAGCTTGATCAGGAATTGTCTTTGTTGAAGGGTAGCAGCCAAGAAACCACTTTTTTGGAAAGGGAAAAAGGGTGAAAAAGATAAAGCTCACAAAGATTAGAATGAAGATTAGTGAAGTTTAGTGGAAAAGAGTATTATGGAGTGACGAAGTCGGGTTTGAAATTGTTGGGTCCAATCGTCGACAATGTGAGAAGAAGAGTATGAGAGAGATGGAAGAATGAGTGCTTGCGGCCTTCAGTGAAACATGGTGGAGGGTCTGTCCCTGCTAGGGGCTGCATTTCTGCCAGTGGTATTGGTTATATTGTCCAAATTTATGGGATCATGAATGCTGAAAAGTACATACAGGTTTTAATTCATCATGCCGTTCCTTCTGGAAAGTGCCTGATTGTGGATGGTTTTATTTTTCCGAATGATAGCGATCACAAGCACACTGCTAATGTAGTGAAATCATATTAAGAGAGAACAACAGCTGATAAAACACTAACAGTCATGGACTGGCCTCAGAGTAAAGACCTGAATATTTTAGATACAAAACAGAAAGAGAAGCAGTTTGCCAGGAACGAACCGCAGCTCAATAACTTGTTCTTTGGCCCGATTGACACCTGGGAGTAACTTCTTTCTGCCCAAATGTGCTTTTCACAGAGGATGATCCTGCTAACATGGTAAGTCCAGCCCTGAAATACCAAGGGAAACGACAACCCCAGACAATTGTTCTCTGACATTATACCAATAAATTATTGTGTTACTATAGAAACAAGTGTAAAATTTAGGCAAGTATTGTGACAAACCTTTAGATAAAATGTAATATACTCTACTTTTAGGGCACTTTTGTAAGGCAATCACAAAGCAGTGAAAAGAGACAGACAAGAGACAACTAGAGCTCGTCATTCAGAAAGCAGAATAAAAAAAGCATAAAGGGACAAATGGTTAGATGTAAAGAGACAGAGAGAAAATTAGATATTATTTTGGGTGTCATTTCAGTGTTTTAGTTAAAGGGACAGTAAACTGGAAATATAATTCCCCATAAAGGGCAGTGCAATAATTTGTGCTTATTACTTTCTATTGACACTGTCAAGGGCAAAAGTGAAAGTAAATGAGATTGCTAAAACACAATCACATTTTAAGCTCAAACTCTTTATGTGAGGTTGATGCTTGCGTAAAGGGTTTGTGCTTCAAAAAAAACTTGTTCTAAACAAAAAAAAAACACTGCAAATAAGTTTTTCGACCTACACTATCCACCACCTACACCTTTAACCCTTAAACCACCACATTCCCTATTGCAAAATATTGTATTACACTATTAACCTCTAAACCCCCCACATCGCAAAATGCCCCGCTACACTATTAACCCCCTAAACCGCCATGTCCCCATCACGAAATACCCATTACACTATTGACCCTAAACAGTAATTACCCCTACAATACTTAACTCTCTAAACCATCTTCATGCTGTCACTGCAGCACACTAAAGATTAAATGCAACCCCTTATATAGGGGTTCCCAGCTTATAGAATGAAAGCTTTTTCTATTAGCTGATTTGACTTGGTCAGAAGAGGACTGCCAATGCTATAGACCCTCCACTGCCCCTTATAGGAGCTGTATTTAAGACGGCGAGTAAAAATTTTGGGGTTTAGCATTATGTTTTAGTATAAGGTTTGTATTTTTGTGCAAAAGAGCTTAATCCATTTTTTTGTAAAAGAGTTATAATCACTTGCCCTTTTTTTGAGCAAATTTTAGTTTATATATTTTTTTTTAGTATAGTTTTTTTTTTTTTTTTTTTTTAAAAGAGTTTAATCACTTTTTTTGGATTAGGTTTTTTAAATGACAGTTTTTGTGGGGGGGATATTTTAGTTTGTATAGTTTTTTTATAGTTTTTTTTAAGGGGGGCTTTTTTAAGGTAATGGTATTTTTTTAATGATAGTATTTTTTATTTTTTGTAACTTAGGTTAGGGTCCTTGGGAGGGTTAGGTGGTTAAGTAGCGTAGGGTTATTGCTGTGGGGGTAATAGCCCTTTTGGGGTTAATTGTTTAGGAGGTTTAATACAGTGGGGTTGTGGTCTAGGTGTTAATAGTTTAGGGGTTTAATATAGATGGGGTTATGTTAGTCTAGGGGTTAATAATGTAACGGGTAGTTTCTGATTGGGGAGTTGGTTAATTAGGGGTTAAAAGTGTATCTGGGTTAAAAGAGAAGGGGTGTGTGGCAGTTTAGGGGTTATTACAGCAGGAGTTTATTGGGATAAAGTTTAGCAAATGAGTATAGGTGTTAGATTTTTTAACTTTGCTGCTCCTTTGAAGTCAATGGAGTGAATATAACATAGAGAACACGTTATGCTGTTGTTAACTTTTTGCGCACGTCATGTTTCGTGCGAGCCCAACACTTTTACTTTAAACTTGTAATACGAACGCTACCTGGTGTGTGCAAAAAGTTAACCCCTAATATATATATATATATATATATATATATATATATATATATATATATACAGGGAGTGCAGAATTATTAGGCAAATGAGTATTTTAACCACATCATCCTCTTTATGCATGTTGTCTTACTCCAAGCTGTATAGGCTCGAAAGCCTACTACCAATAAAGCATATTAGGTGATGTGCATCTCTGTAATGAGAAGGGGTGTGGTCTAATGACCTCAACACCCTATATCAGGTGTGCATAATTATTAGGCAACTTCCTTTCCTTTGGCAAAATGGGTCAAAAGAAAGACTTGACAGTCTCAGAAAAGTAAAAAATAGTGAGATATCTTGCAGAGGGATGCAGCACTCTTAAAATTGCAAAGCTTCTGAAGCGTGATCATTGAACAATCAAGCGTTTCATTCAAAATAGTCAACAGGGTCGCAAGAAGCGTGTGGAAAAACCAAGGCGCAAAATAACTGCCCATGAACTGAGAAAAGTCAAGCGTGCAGCTGCCAAGATGCCACTTGCCACCAGTTTGGCCATATTTCAGAGCTGCAACATCACTGGAGTGCCCAAAAGCACAAGGTGTGCAATACTCAGAGACATGGCCAAGGTAAGAAAGGCTGAAAGACGACCACCACTGAACAAGACATACAAGCTGAAATGTCAAGACTGGGCCAAGAAATATCTCAAGACTGATTTTTCTAAGGTTTTATGGACTGATGAAATGAGAGTGAGTCTTGATTGGCCAGATGGATGGGCCCGTGGCTGGATTGGTAAAGGGCAGAGAGCTCCAGTCCGACTCAGGCACCAGCAAGGTGGAGGTGGAGTACTGGTTTGGGCTGGTATCATCAAAGATGAGCTTGTGGGGCCTTTTCGGGTTGAGGATGGAGTCAAGCTCAACTCCCAGTCCTACTGCCAGTTTCTGGAAGACACCTTCTTCAAGCAGTGGTACAGGAAGAAGTCTGCATCCT